>NC_051235.1:29506695-29539195 GCF_015220715.1 Pygocentrus nattereri
TGTGTGCGCGATGCTGAGGAACCACATTAAGGAACTCACTGAAGTGTAAACTCTCAGAAACACTGAGTGTCGGTCCGGTTGTCGACCCCAAACACAGGAAACTCCAAACCGCAGTGAAGTCTGACAGTCATGATGCAGTAAAGAGTCAAAATGAACTGAACTGCAATGAATTCTCAGATTTAGTGATGCACTGAATCATTTCCTAAAGAATCAAACTACACTGAATCACAGTGGACTGAACCAAATGTAACTGTGTTGAGATGCATTAAATCTGATTCAATACACCATGACTGCATATAGCTTGATTCTTCAATAAAATATTTAATATGTGGCAGTCTCAAAATTCACCATGATTTGAATCGATTAAATTCTTCACAAAATAACTCAGAGTGTCATTAAACCTCAGATTTGACCACAATTTGATTCAATTTGTTTAAGACATGTTTCATGTTGTACCAAATCAAATTCACCTGTGTGTAAATTTGAAATTCCAAGATGCACAGAATTGTTTCCCAACTAGATGAACAGAACCAAAACTGGGGTGAAATTCAGGATTCCAAATAACTTCTAAAAAAAATCTAATTACATGATTGTTATTAGAATAAAACTGAATCGTGATGAGAAATTTCAAACAAAACTTAAGCTTGTAAAAGAACAGAAATGAATCATTATGAACTGAATAACAGAACTGATCTGAATTGCGGTAAAATTGGTGGTGAAAATTTGAACTAGGGAAAAAAAGAAAAGTCAAGATGCACAGAGTTGTTTCTTCCAAAATTGCATTGATTTATAGCCAAATTTGAAATTTCAAGATAAAGTGAATCATGTCCCAAACCGAATCCTCAAGAATTCTGAAGTTCCATGAGTCTCTGAATTGTTTCCCAACGAAATGAACAGAACTCAAATTGGTCTCACTTCATTTGGTCCATGTTGGTCCTCTACAGAAAGCCTACAGATGTTAAAATTGTGAACAGACTGTCTGTTGAAACTCAGTGGTGGGGTCAGGGTTAGGATTTGGTTCAGGATTAGAACTAGGACCAGGGTTAGGGTTAGGTTTTGGGTTGAGGTCAAGGTTAGGGTTAGGATTAGAGCAGATTTAGAGTAAAAGACAACTATAGTAGATATTTCGTTGAACGTAACTTGAAGGTAAATTAAGTATCTACAAAGTGTCTAAAGTGGACTATCCAAATAAAGTGTTACCCTCAAACACAAATTTGGGGCCAAATTTGAGATTTCAAATCATTTCTTAAAGAATCAAAATAATGACATGACCGTGAATTGGGATGACGCTTGAAGACGTAGAAAATGAATCAAATCGAAAAAAGGTAAGAGCTCAAAGAAAACATTTCGTTTCTAAAAGATAGAACTGAATCATCGTGAACTCGGCTTATCGCATAAACAGACTTGCTTCCTAAATAACAGACCCGAGTTGAACTGCGGTAAAAACTGTGGTGAAAACAAAACACTGAATCGTTTCTAAAGAATCAAATCACAGCGAAGTGTGAGATTCCATAATCCTAAACAATCGCAACAGATCTGCGGTTCCCTGTCGGGCTCCGGCGAGCGTGTTGATGAAGCTCCAGTGGCTGATGAAGTGGCGGAGCTCCCGCGGGTGCGCCGCCTCCAAACAGAGCAGGATTAGCAGGTCAGCTACGCGAGGCGGCACCTTCCTGGAAGCCCGTGACTCGATCAGCCGAAGCCGCGGTTCTGTCGTTAGTTTACGCCACCAAATCGGACTCCACAGGCCTAAAGCGAGCGCTAATGAATGCACGAGTGCACATGCACACATACACCCTACGCATGTGACTCATAATGACTACAACTCAAATGCCACATCCCATTATGCACGATGCTCAGGGCTTGGGGGGAAAAGCGGCGAAGGAAAAAGAGAGAAAGCAGAGGGAAAAAAAAAAAAAAAAAGAAGAAGCAAAAACAGCAGCAGCATCATCCCTCCACCTCCTCCATCCTCCACCTTCCTGACAGCCAAAATGCATCTCCATGTTGTGCAAGTTCAATTAATGAATAATGCATTTGGCTGTCACTTATTAAAGAAAAAAAGAAGAAGAAAAGAGCAATTACGGCTACGATAAGGCAGATGGACTATTTTGTCTGGCATATGCTGCGCATTCATTAGGACTCCGACAGCGGTGCCACACGCAAAACTATCCTGAATGAAGCACGCCGGAGACGCCAAACGAGGAGAGAGTTACTAACTGTAAATACGCTTTTATGAAATTGAGGTTGTAATTAGTCACTTTGTGATTCGGCAGCCAAACTACGCAAAATGAAGGCCAAACAGGAAACCAGCCTTGTGACTAAGGTTGCTGGTTCAATCCCCTTGTTCTGCAGGCTGGATAGAATAGAAGGGCAGTCGTGGGCTGGACCCAGCCATGTGACCAGAAGGTTGCTGGTTGGATCCCCTTGTTCTGTAGGCTGAATAGAATACAGGGGCAGTCATGGGCTGGACCCAGCCTTATGACCAGAAGGTTGTTGGTTGGATCCCCTTGTTCTGCAGGCTGAATAGAATAGAGGGGCAGTCATGGGCTGGACCCAGTCATGTGACCAGAAGGTCGCTGGTTGGATCCCCTTGTTCTGTAGGCTGAATATAATAGAATACGTGTCTTTGTACCAGAGCATGATGACACATCACCCCTGATGACACCCCACTTATGCCCAGAGCCAGGGAGCGAGACGGCTCTACTTGTGTTGCTCATAAAGAAGGAAAACCTCAGTGATAAACAAGAGCAGAGCTGGATTTCTACTCTCAGGGCGTTAATAGTTATTTTGCCCTCTTGGGTGGTTGAACAGCAGTAATACCGTACCCTTAAGGAGGAATTTCACCGTCTTTGCACAATTCAGATGTAAACAGAGTCATTCAAAGTGGTTTGGTGTGAAATGGCTGATTGTAGAGACTCCGATTTCTTTACAGTGGTGGTGATAGGAACCAGAGGTCACCCTGTTTTTATTCTCACATTTCATGACACGTCAAGCTCCTATAGTCCCTGCCGTTTTGAGGACCGAAGCAGGGAATGCCAGCGCCGCATGATGCCTTCAATTTGCTTTGCTTTCTGAATGATTCACCTGCAAGACGCGACAGAAGCCGAGAGATGCTCAGACCTTCAATACAGTGTTTTCACTCCAGGCTTGGAGCCCCTGCACTATAAAGTTCAGTATTTCTCTCTGTTACTGTAATTATGTACAGTTTTTGTCTGCAATGGTACTAAACTACTAGTAAAGTACTTTTACTTGAGTTAGTTTTTAATGAAATACTTTTACTTTGCTACTTTAATTTTCATAACATTACAGAGTAGAAATAAATCGAGATCATATCAACTCTGAAACCAATAATAATGACACGTGGCTAAATTTGGATTCACCACTCATAAAACAGCAGCTCTGATGGGAAAAACACCACAGAGATGTCCAGTTTAGTGGCGAAGGACAGAGAGGAACTGGACCAGCACACGCGAGGAACAGACCACGTCCAAACAGTCATCTGTTTTCATTTAACATGAACTAACGTGTAACTGTTAAACACGAAACCTGCTGAGATCCGCTCTCACAGCTCGACCCCAGCCTGAGGCAGCATTAACCGAGCTGGCTGATCCGAGCTAAACAGGTACCGTGTTCACAGGTTTCTTCTGTCTTTTCTAAGGATTCTGTTCATTAAACGTGAAATCTGTCATGTACATTTTATTACAAGTGTCTGGCAGCTTGTTAACAGGTGTCAACCACAGTGTTTGCAGCCTGGTTTAGCTGCTGTTTTGGAGAGAAACGGTAGTTTATGGCTGTGATAGAAAATCTAGTGTAACACCGGCTCTTCATAAACTCTGGACAGTGATTCTGACACGATGTCATTGGCCTGATCTGATCCTCCTCCCCCCCACCCCGTCTCTCTCTCTCTCTCTCTCCTTCATCTTCTGTCTGTCTTCCTCTTTCTCTTCTTCTCCTCTCTTTGTCTTCCTCTCTTCTTCTCTCTCTGCCTTCCTCTCCTTCTCTCTCTCTGCCTTCCTCTCTTCTTCTCTCTCTCTGTCTTCCTCTTTTTCTCCTTCTCTCTCTCTCTCTCCATCTCTCCCCTTCTTCTCCTCTCCTTCTCTCTCTCTCTTTGCCTTCCTTTCTTTCTTCTCTCTCCTTCATCTTCTGTCTCTCTTCCTTTCTCTCCTTCTCCTCTCTTTGTCTTCCTCTTTCCTTCTTCTCTCTCCCTCTTTCTCTCCTTCTCTCTCTCTCCCCATCTCTCCCCTTCTTCTCCTCTCCTTCTCTCTCTCTCTCTGCCTTCCTCTTTCTTCTCTCTCCTTCATCTTCTGTCTCTCTTCCTTTCTCTTCTTCTCCTCTCTTTGTCTTCCTCTTTCCTTCTTCTCTCTCTGCGCCTTCCTCTCTTCTTCTCTCTCTGTCTTCCTCTTTCCTTCTTCTCTCTCTCTCTCTCTCTCTCTTCCTTCTTCTCTCTCTTCCTCTCTCTCCTTCTTCTCTCTCTCTCTTCCTCTCTTTCCTTCTTCTCTCTCTCGTCCTCTTTCCTTCTTCTCTCTCTCTCTCTTCCTCTCTTTCCTTCTTCTCTCTCTCTCCTCCTCTCTTTCCTTCTTCTCTCTCTCTCTCTTCCTCTCTTTCCTTCTCTCTCTCTCTCTCTCTTCCTTCTTCTCTCTCTCTCTTCCTCTCTCTCCTTCTTCTCTCTCTCTTCCTCTCTTTCCTTCTTCTCTCTCTCGTCCTCTTTCCTTCTTCTCTCTCTCTCTCTTCCTCTCTTTCCTTCTTCTCTCTCTCTCTTCCTCTCTTTCCTTCTTCTCTCTCTCTCTCTTCCTCTCTTTCCTTCTTCTCTCTCTCTCTTCCTCTCTTTCCTTCTTCTCTCTCTCTCTCTTCCTCTCTTTCCTTCTTCTCTCTCTCTCTCTCTCTCTCTCTCTCTGTCTCTGCTTTGGTGTTTTTAACTGTGAGAGTCTGTGTAGCTGTTTAACTGTCTAATGCAGTAATAATGTCTGATTCTGTCTGAACTGATCAGCATGATTAGTGAAATATATCATGGTGAAATCAAAGCTGGCTAAGTCGCTGATGTTGCTGCTGATTTTAAAGGTGTAAATATTCTGATCAGATATCAGTGAAAAATGTAGTTTTTCACCTGTTAACGTAAGCTAGAGTCCAGGGAGCTGAAAGACAGCAGGACTCTCACTAAAATGACATTATTCATTCATTAATCTACTCGTAATTTTTTCTTTAATTAATCAGTAACAACCTCTGCACAGTCTTCCAGAGACTTTAAGTTCATTACAGGAAACAGATGTGATGCGGTCTTTTGCTTTAGAGTGTTTCTGTACAGATTATTTCCAGTGATGCAGCCGAATCAGCTCAGAAATATGTTCAGGTTGTGACAGCGGAAACACGAAAAATAACTAAGTAACTCGGTACTTAGGCCATTTTTTAATGAACTACTGATTTACTCTTGAGTAATTTTATTTACTAATACTTTTACTTGAGTAAATTTTCACTACAGTAACAGTACTTGTACTTGAGTAGGGATTTTCAGTGCTCCTTACACCCCTGCACACCTCGTTCAGCTCCAGAAGGGATTAATTAGCTAATAATATCAGGAATTTTAACCAGGTGACCCAGTTATGCAGTGCAGGGGTTTCAGGACTGCAGCTGAACTCTGAACTAACTGCACCAGCAAACTTACAGAATCACGTCTGTCGAGACACGACGTCGTTTTCCGCCCCAAATCTTCATTCAAACATCATTCAACTCTCCAGAAACAGAGAGTAAAGTCATACCGGGGGTCTGCAGCTCCGTTAGGGGGACGACTGTTTATCTCTCGGTGGTTAACATTACCTAAAGGTCTCTAAAGGCCAGAACTGTTCACATCTGATCAGAGTTCATCTCCTCTTTATGCAACACCTTTATCCACCCTGACGTGAAGAGCTGGTGTGCTTTAAGAGAGTCTCCAGAACAGGGAGAGGGGCTGAGTATGTAATTTGGGAGTTGTCCGCCAGTTAAATGAGCACCAATTCAGAGGAACCTGTATAAGGATGCTCATGTTTTTCTCTTCTGAACTAAGGTCATTTTAGCCATCTTTCGCCTATAGTTACATTTGTGTGGAGCAACAAACCCAGAAAACTGGTCCCAAATGTGGTGGCCACACTATAAACATCGCATGACTGGAATAATGGTAAAGTAGTGGGCAAATCTCATACGTAACAATCACAACGTAATAACCTTCAGTGAGCTTTAAGAGGTGGACGTCTGGTTCCTACCACCACCACTGTGAACAGTTCTGACTCGGTACGTTTCTCCAGAATGGAGCGTTTCAGACCAAACTGCTCTGAACGGGTCTGTTTACATCGTTTAACTGTTTAACTAAGCAGAGATTTTGAAAAACCTGCGCAGACAGAAATCATTTGTGCTCAGTCGCAAATATTATACTGGACAACAATCAAGGGACAAAAACGAAAGGTTATATAGAATAGAATAGAATTCAACTTTATTGTCATTGCGTATGTCGCAGGTACAAAGCAACGAAATGCAGTTTGCATCCACCCAGAAGTGCTTAGCAGCAATATAAATATATATCTTACAATGTACAGTAAGTATAGTATATACAGGTTAAAAAAATATGAGGGGGTATGAACATGAAGGGGGTTATACAGGTTATAAACAAGAATGTACAGGGGGTACATAAAGTACTATGAACAGGTTATAAATATGAGGGGGTATAAAGTACTATGAACAGGTTATAAATATGAGGGGGTATAAAGTACTATGAACAGGTTATAAATATGAGGGGGTATAAAGTACTATGAACAGGTTATAAATATGAGGGGGTATAAAGTACTATGAACAGGTTATAAATATGAGGGGGTACAAAGTACTATGAACAGGTTATAAATATGAGGGGGTATAAAGTACTATGAACAGGTTATAAATATGAGGGGGTATAAAGTACTATGAACAGGTTATAAATATGAGGGGGTATAAAGTACTATGAACAGGTTATAAATATGAGGGGGTATAAAGTACTATGAACAGGTTATAAATATGAGGGGGTACAAAGTACTATGAACAGGTTATAAATATGAGGGGGTATAAAGTACTATGAACAGGTTATAAATATGAGGGGGTATAAAGTACTATGAACAGGTTATAAATATGAGGGGGTATAAAGTACTATGAACAGGTTATAAATATTAGGGGGTATAAAGTACTATGAACAGGTTATAAATATGAGGGGGTATAAAGTACTATGAACAGGTTATAAATATTAGGGGGTATAAAGTACTATGAACAGGTTATAAATATGAGGGGGTATAAAGTACTATGAACAGGTCATAAATATGAGGGGGTATAAAGTACTATGAACAGGTTATAAATATGAGGGGGTATAAAGTACTATGAACAGGTTATAAATATGAGGGGGTATAAAGTACTATGAACAGGTTATAAATATGAAGGGGGATAAGTATGTACTTATGAACAGGTAGAGTATTTACACAGTATATACAGTAATGGGCAGTATATACAGCAGATGTAAGTGCCGGTAAGTGGTGTTGAGTGGTGTGTAAGTCTGTGTGTTATTGCATTTATTATTGTATTATTATAAATAGTATTATTTGTATTATTATATATAGACAAACTGATCGACTGTAAATCACAGCTCCAAGAAGGGGTCACATCTGGAGTTATTTTCGTTGACATTTCTTTACAGTGGTGGTGTGCGTACTATTATAAAACGGACAGTTCCGGTCCTAAAACCTGATTGGCTGAGCCGCGTTCGAAGCGGTCATAAAATCCTCGATTTGCCCTCACCTATAACCTCAACAACCGAACTCTGTGCTGCTGTGCCACATGATGAAAAGCCCTTGTGCTGTTAATGAATAATCTTTGACTCTCATGCTGCTTTATTGTTTAAACTGAGGGGCTGACAACTTATGTTCTTAACTAGAACCAGGCTGGACAGCGAGCTACCAGGCTACAAGAGCCAACAGCCGAAACAGCTCCATCACTAATATCACAGGCTTGAATTAAAGCACTTACAGTTTGATTAACATAATAAAAGTCTAAAAATGTCACTTGAATGTCTTCAAATGCGTTTCAGTCAGAAGTTGCGCCAAACCCAGGCTGAATCCCAAACGGCTCCGTACTCCCTAAATAGTGTTCTAGCCGTGAACGTTTAGAAATTCTAACCTCTTTATTTTTCTACCATCACTGGGACAACTAATTGGAATGACCCAGAGAACCCTTTCTTTAGCTTTCTCTGAATCTATTTTACTTTACTCTTGTTACCATTATTATTTATTTATTTGTTTGTTTTTCCTCAATATTTTCCTCAATAAAACATACTCTTTTAGCAAATTTGTCATGTAAGCTACTGTAAGGAAATGTGGGCTGAGGGAGGGAACAGTGTTGGGCTGTCTTTGTACATATATTTGGCATATTATACAGTGATTTGTAGTTGAAACTGTGTTAGTTATCTTTCCTCTTTTTCTCTGTACTAATGCTGAAAAGACAATAAAGAGATTATTAAAAAAAATAATAACAAAAAAAAAAGAAATTCTAGCCTCTACAGCCAAACAGGGCATTGTTTATCAAGTGTGGGTGTGTTTGAGTCCCTAATCACTGCTTCCTAGCTATATTTTTTCTCTCTTGGGCTGCAGGATCCAGTATTTAAACTCCTACGTAGTGCAC
The DNA here is from genome assembly GCF_015220715.1 of Pygocentrus nattereri. Lineage (NCBI taxonomy): Eukaryota > Metazoa > Chordata > Actinopteri > Characiformes > Serrasalmidae > Pygocentrus > Pygocentrus nattereri. The sequence goes on from NC_051235.1 coordinate 29,515,354, forward strand.
TATGTAGGGAGCAGGGAGGCGTTTGAGATTCAGCCCCAGTGTGAGAAGAAGGCCCCGCTGGACTGGTGATAAATAAGACTCGTGGTGGTGATTTAGTGACTAAAAAGTACTTATAAAGCAAAGGTTTGTGCATGAGACGGTGCTGTTATCACAAGTTTACTGTTACATGACAGAAAGTTTAAAACTTCATGAAACGACCGCAGCGAACAGTGACGGGCGACTGAACGTTCTCCTCATTCAGAGGTCCATGGTTGATTGGTAAACACACCGTATGCTGAAGGAACTACATTCCTGGATCTAATACTTGTTTATGATTATTATAATTAATAACAAATTATTTACTGTGAAATTATGTACTTTCATATCATATCATAATTCATGTTGGCCACTGTTTTATAAGACCTAAGCCAGAACTGAGGCCGTATATTACAGTGATTTTACCACAGGCAGGGGTTCTTAAACACCCCCTTCCCTGGATTAAAATCGCCTCTCATGGCTTATTGCTTTATTATACAGGTCATATAGCGTCCACATAAGTCTATTAGAGTTTACAACTGCACATGGTTACAATAAGCATGCACTGTGCAGAGCCTATTGGTTTATAGGGCTCTGATCTTCCATTTCTAGCTACATCAGCCTCGTAGCTCCAGCACGACTACGACTGATCGACTATGTTTGGTTTACTTTTGCCAAATTATCGCTTCAATCTTCTCACAGAGCTCCAGGCTGTGATGTGCTTCAGTTCATTGTTTCTCCTAAAGAACTGGTGACCTCCCAAACTCTCCCCCACATAAACACCAAGCTGGCTACACGTGGCCTTTTCCACTGTGCTGAAAGAAAGAGATTAAAGGGAGAAACGGCGGAGAGGAAAGAGTTTTCGTTTGCTCAGATAAGCCCCGGCTTTGAATGAAAGGCCAAGCCCCTCGGAGATAAGGCATTTGAATCATATAGGTCATTTCTCTGCACTTATCAATCATTTACATTACATGAGACGCCTCTGCTGGTGTCATCTCCGCTGCTCTACAGTGATCTGCTGGCTCTCGGAGAGGGAGATTTGTATTGTAAATGTTTAATGGGATCCCACCGGAGTTAAAAGATTCAACTTTGCCGTGGGTGTGTGTGTTCATGAGGCCCACACACACACACACACACACACACACACACACACACACACACACACACACACACATATACACACACACATATACACACACACAACAATGGACATGAGAGGAATGATGGGAATGACAGTAATGATGGCTATAACGGGAGTGGCAGGTGTGATGGGAATGATGAGAATGACAGGATGATGGTAATGATAGAAACAGTAGGAATAATGGGAATGTTTGGAATGACTGGAATAATGAGAACAACGGAAATGATAGGAATGATGGAAATGACAAGAATGATGGCTATGATGAGAGTGGCGGGGTGATGGAAATGATGATGAAGACAGGATGAGGAAGGCAGAGCTGTTCATGAGGCCCATACACAAACACACACACACACACACACACACACACACAGACAGACACACAAATTCACAATATTCCCAACTCACCGAAATCCACGAAAGCAGACTGTCCTATTGACGCCACGTTCTTTGGCACCATTTCTGTATGATTTCTGGTGAAGTTCCCATCCTGAGGAGGAAGAACATTTGAAAGAATTAAAAAAAACAAAAGGAAACAGAGAGACAGACGCACTGTTGCGACTGCACGGCACCCTTTGATTTCCAGCGGAGCGCCGGGTGGCTGAGTGACGCGCTGAGGAACTTCAAAACCGCCACGCGACTCACAGGCAAAGCTGTCAGGAGCTGCAGTCGGAGAAAAGCGGCTAAATTAGACCAATGGGATCAGGGGTGACATGACTGGAATGACGAGAATGGCAGGAAAGGAGGGAGCACTGGAGACTGGAGTGATGACAGGAGTGATGGCTAAGACAGGGAACAATCATAGTGACTAGAATGGTGGGGATAAAGGCAGTGACAGGAACAATGGAAATTAGATGAATGATGTAAACAAAATGCAAAGACAGGGAGGATGGGAACAATCGCAACGACTGCACTGATGGGAATGAACAGAATGATGGGAACAATGGAAAAGAAAGGAACAATGGAAGTGAAAGAACTAATGGGAATGACAGGAACAACAGAAATGATGGGGATGATGGCAAAAAGAAGGATGGGAACAACTGGATTAATTGGAATGATGAGAATGAAACAACAGGGCAATGGAAACAACAGGAAGAATGGAAATGATAGGAATGATGGGAATGACACTAATGATGGCTATAAAGGGAGTGGCAGGGGTTATGGGAACGAGGTGGATGACTGGATGGTGGGAGTAACGGGAATGACAGGATGATGGGAATGATGGGAACAGTAGGAATAATGGGAATTATGGGAATGTTTGGAATGGTCTGAATAATGAAAACAACAGAAATGATAGGAACAATGGAAATGAAAGGAAAGATGGCTATAATGGGAGTGGCACGGGTGATGAAAATGATAAGGAAGACAGGATGGTAGGAGTAATGGGAATGACAGTATGATGGTTATTATTAGAACATCAGTAACAATGGAAATCGAAGGAATGTCTGGAATGATGAATAATGAAAACAACAGAAATGACAGGAATGATGGTCACAATGGGAGTGGCAGGGGTGACTGGAATGATGAGGATGACAATAGTGGGAGTAATGGGAATGACTGCATGATGGTTATTATTAGAAAAGGAGGAACAATGAGAATAATGGGACTGTCTGGAATGACAAATAATGAAAACAACAGAAATGACAGGAATGACGGAAATGACAGGGATGATGGTCATAATGGGAGCAGCGGGGGTGATGGGAATGACAGAATGGATTGAGTAATGGGAATGATGGGAAAACTGTGAATGTTGGGCATGACTATAATAATGAGAACAATGGGAATAGCAGAAATGTAGGGATTTTGGGCTGCAGGATAACATGGGGCGTTCATTAAAGAATGCAATAGATCTTCCGAGTGACGCACTGTCAGAGCAAATGTTCACTGACCGCACTTCACTACTCTCGGCCCAGCTGACCTCTGCTATTAATCCACCCTCATATTATTTTTATTTTTCCCTTTGATCAGTACAGACAGTACATATTAAATTATTTAGTCGTCTGATGAAACACGACTGAAAAAACAAAATACTTGTTGAAAAACTGTTGAAACAGACAAACAAGCAAACAAAGATAATTACCAAATCCAAAGAGCCAAAAACAAGAAAAAAAAAATCAATACTTTTAAGGGGAAAACAGAAGCAGCATCTTTTTCTCTCCCTCCAAATTCAATACCATTCAACTCTGTGACGCATCAGGACGCGACAGATTAAATATGAATTATAAAAGCGCTGCAGCCAGTGAAGAGCCATCAGAGCCAAATAAGCCAGGGCAGAGTGACCGATGACTGACCCACGGCCTGCGGCTCTCAGCAGCAGGTCTCAATTAGACGAGCAGGTTCTTGGGTGGGTTTGGGCTGATTGACAGGCAGACAGCAGAGCAGGCCATGGGGGAGGAGTCTAATGATGATTGACGTTTAGCCTCGCACTTGAATAGTGACTCATTTTTGCTGTTTGCTGATCTTTCCTATCGACAGCTTTCTGACTCTGAACTCTGCCTTACTGGGTCCTTCACTCTTTTACTGACACACAGTCATGTGCAAAACTTTGGGCATCCCTGGTCAGATTCCATGGACTGATATTTTAAGTGTAAATATTACACAACCCCTACAGAGACACACCTCCGCATATTTTAATACACAATCACGTTTACTTGCTGAATGCATCAAACTGGGGGAAAAATAAACATAAAATGTGGCCGGTGAAAAAGTTATGGCTACTTGTATGTAATATTGCAGTGTTTCTTTTATTCGAATAAATCTGACTCGCTGAACGACTCACTTGCACGCTTGCTCACTGATTGACTCACTCACTTCTTCACTCACTATCTTGCTCACTGGCCGACTCACTCACTGACCTACTTGCTTACTCGCTTGCTCACTGGTTGATATATTATATTCACTAACCGACTCACTCCTCGCTCACTGGCCATCTGGCTCAGTCTCTCGTTTACTGGCTGACTCACTTCTTGACCAACTCACTTTCTCCCTCACTCACTGGCCGACTCACTCACTGACCAACTCACTAGCTCACTGGCAGACTAGCTCACTTGCTCGCTCACAGACCGATTTGCCGTCGACTCACAACCACATAAATCCAAACACACCCACACACACCCAAACATGCATACACACACACACAACCATATAAATCCAAACACACCCACACACACACAAACATGCATACACACACACACAACCACATAAATCCAAACACACCCACAAACACACACACACAACCATATAAATCCAAACACACCCACACACACCCAAACATGCATACACACACACAACCATATAAATCCAAACACACCTACACGCACACACACAACCACATAAATCCAAACACACCCACACACACACAAACATGCATACACACACACAACCACATAAATCCAAACACACCCACAAACACCCACACACAACCATATAAATCCAAAACACACCCAAACATGCATACACACACACACAACCACATAAATCCAAACACACCCACAAACACCCACACACAACCATATAAATCCAAACACACCCACACACCCATATAAATCCAAACACACCCACACACCCATATAAATCCAAACACACCCACACACCCATATAAATCCAAACACACCCACATAAATCCAAACACACCCACACACACACACCCATATAAAACCAAACACACCCACACACACCTACACCCACACACAACCATATAAATCCAAACACACCCACACCCCCATATAAATCCAAACACACCCACACACCCATACAAATCCAAACACACCCACACCCCCATATAAATCCAAACACACCCACACACCCATACAAATCCAAACACACCCACACCCCCATATAAATCCAAACACACCCACACACCCATATAAATCCAAACACACCCACACACAACCATATAAATCCAAAACACACCCACATACACCCACACAAACACATAAATGCAAACACCAACACACACATGCACATACACACACACATGCACACACACACACACACACACACTCAACTTCATGAATCCAAATAAACCCACAAATGACTGCACACAAGCAACCACATAAATCCAAACACACCCACACCCACAATCATATAAATCCAAACACACCCACACCCACAATCATATAAATCCAAACACACCCACACCCACAATCATATAAATCCAAACACACCCACACCCACAATCATATAAATCCAAACACACCCACACCCACAATCATATAAATCCAAACACACCCACACCCACAATCATATAAATCCAAACACACCCACAATCATATAAATCCAAACACACCCACACCCACAATCATATAAATCCAAACACACACACACACACACACAACCACACAAATCTACACACACCCACACATGCATACACACACACACCACATAAATTCATAATAAATTCAAACAAACCCACACACATCCAGACACACGTATACACACTCCCCTTAGCCCGTACTAAGTTTGAGTGTCTCTGTAATGAACGTCCAGCTCAATAAAGCAGATGGACAGCTGGAGCTCCATATGGATTTAATAATGAGCAGATCAAAGCCGCCCCACCCCCAACACAGACACACACACACCTAGCATCAGCAACCATCAGAGAGAGAGAGAGAGAGAGAGAGAGAGAGAGAGAGAGAGAGAGAGAGAGAGAGAGAGAGAGAGAGAGGGGAGAAGACAGAGGATGTGTAGAGCAGACAGAAAGATGAGTCAGAGATCTATTCAGGCTGTAGCGCAGGAGCTCCTGTCAGAGCGCTTGTCCAGTCTACATGTATCTATAAGCCTTATTGAACGCTGCTCTAGTTGAGACGTCCAATAGTGAGCATCTCCGATCGCTCGCAGCGCTGCTACATTTCCTCCGACTGAAAAATCCAATCCCTCCACCTACTCCGTCCATCATCCTGCTGCTCAACACGACAGAGGATAAGTAGTTTTTACATACACGTAAAAAGTGCTATAGTGGCCTGTCACTTGCCAAATAGTGAACCCCTAATCATTTCCACTGTTAAAGCTCTGATGTTGCTGGTTACAGACCTCATTCGGTCATCTCCATCAGTCAGAATTAAACCTGCCACTCAAATCATTCATCCAGGAGCAGAGACACGGGAGTGTCAGGAGGTGCTTTTCAGAAACAAGATATTTTTTGTGGACAATGTGGATATCTTATATGCTGTGTATATTGAGATTATGTATATTGTGTATATTATACATCTTGTGCATTAAGATTATGTATATTGTATGTACTGTGTATGATTGTGTATACTGTGTGTATTATGATTGTGTAATTGTATATATTGTGTGCATTAAGCTTGTGTATACGGTGTGTATATTGTGTATGGTTGTGTATATGGTGTGTACAGTTGTGTATATGGTGTGTACGGTTGTGTATATGGTGGGTATAGTGTGTATGGTTGTGTATATGGTGTGTATATTGTGTATGATGTGTATGGTTGTGTATATGGTGTATATATATCGTGTATGCTTGTGTATTTGATGTGTATGGTTGTGTATATAGTGTATGGTTGTGTATATGGTGTATATATTGTGTATGATGTGTATGGTTGTGTATATGGTGTATATATATCGTGTATGCTTGTGTATTTGATGTGTATGGTTGTGTATATAGTGTATGGTTGTGTATATGGTGTATATATTGTGTATGATGTGTATGGTTGTGTATATGCTGTATGGTTGTGTATGCATGTGCATATGGTGTGTATATTCTGTATGATGTGTATGGTTGTGTATATGCTTGTGTATATGGTGTATATATTGTGTATGCTTGTGTATATGGTGTGTGTACAGTGTGTATGGTTGTGTATATGTGTATGGTTGTGTATATGGTGTGTGTACAGTGTGTATGGTTGTGTATATGGTGTGTATATGTGTATGGTTGTGTATATGGTGTATGGTTGTGTATATGGTGTGTATATAATGTATGGTTGTGTATATGGTGTATGAATGTGTATGCATGTGTATATGGTGTGTATATTCTGTATGATGTGTATGGTTGTGTATATGCTTGTGTATATGGTGTATATATTGTGTATGCTTGTGTATATGGTGTGTACAGTGTGTATGGTTGTGTATATGATGTGTATATGTGTATGGTTGTGTATATGGTGCATGATTGTGTATATGGTGTGTATATGTGTATGGTTGTGTATATGGTGTGTATATGTGTATGGTTGTGTATATGGTGCATGGTTGTGTATATGGTGTGTATATGTGTATGGTTGTGTATATGGTGTGTATATGTGTATGGTTGTGTATATGGTGTATGGTTGTGTATATGGTGTGTATATGTGTATGGTTGTGTATATGGTGCATGGTTGTGTATATGGTGTGTATATGTGTATGGTTGTGTATATGGTGTGTATATGGTGTATGGTTGTGTATATGGTGTGTATATGTGTATGGTTGTGTATATGGTGTATGGTTGTGTATATGGTGTGTATATGTGTATGGTTGTGTATATGGTGTATGGTTGTGTATATGGTGTGTATATATGTATGGTTGTGTATATGGTGTATGGTTGTGTATGCATGTGTATATGGTGTGTATATTCTGTATGATGTGTATGGTTGTGTATATGCTTGTGTATATGGTGTATATATTGTGTATGCTTGTGTATATGGTGTGTACAGTGTGTATGGTTGTGTATATGGTGTGTATATGTGTATGGTTGTGTATATGGTGTATGGTTGTGTATATGGTGTGTATATGTGTATGGTTGTGTATATGGTGTATGGTTGTGTATATGGTGTGTATATGTGTATGGTTGTGTATATGGTGTATGGTTGTGTATATGGTGTGTATATATGTATGGTTGTGTATATGGTGTATGGTTGTGTATGCTTGTGTATATGGTGTGCACAGTGTGTATGGTTGTGTATATGGTGTGTATATGTGTATGGTTGTGTATATGGTGTGTATATGTGTATGGTTGTGTATATGCTGTATGGTTGTGTATGCATGTGTATATGGTGTGTATATTCTGTATGATGTGTATGGTTGTGTATATGCTTGTGTATATGGTGTATATATTGTGTATATGGTGTGTACAGTGTGTATGGTTGTGTATATGGTGTGTATATGGTGTATGGTTGTGTATATGGTGTATGGTTGTGTATGCTTGTGTATATGGTGTGTACAGTGTGTATGGTTGTGTATATGGTGTATGGTTGTGTATATGGTGTGTATATGTGTATGGTTGTGTATATGGTGTATGGTTGTGTATATGGTGTGTATATGTGTATGGTTGTGTATATGGTGTATGGTTGTGTATGCATGTGTATATGGTGTGTATATTCTGTATGATGTGTATGGTTGTGTATATGCTTGTGTATATGGTGTATATATTGTGTATGCTTGTGTATATGGTGTGTACAGTGTGTATGGTTGTGTATATGGTGTGTATATGTGTATGGTTGTGTATATGGTGTATGGTTGTGTATATGGTGTGTATATGTGTATGGTTGTGTATATGGTGTATGGTTGTGTATATGGTGTGTATATATGTATGGTTGTGTATATGGTGTGTATATATGTATGGTTGTGTATATAGTGTATGGTTGTGTATGCATGTGTATATGGTGTGTATATTCTGTATGATGTGTATGGTTGTGTATATGCTTGTGTATATGGTGTATATATTGTGTATGCTTGTGTATATGGTGTGTACAGTGTGTATGGTTGTGTATATGGTGTGTATATGTGTATGGTTGTGTATATGGTGTATGGTTGTGTATATGGTGTGTATATGTGTATGGTTGTGTATATGGTGTATGGTTGTGTATATGGTGTGTATATATGTATGGTTGTGTATATGGTGTATGGTTGTGTATGCTTGTGTATATGGTGTGCACAGTGTGTATGGTTGTGTATATGGTGTGTATATGTGTATGGTTGTGTATATGCTGTATGGTTGTGTATGCATGTGTATATGGTGTGTATATTCTGTATGATGTGTATGGTTGTGTATATGCTTGTGTATATGGTGTATATATTGTGTATATGGTGTGTACAGTGTGTATGGTTGTGTATATGGTGTGTATATGGTGTATGGTTGTGTATATGGTGTGTATATGTGTATGGTTGTGTATGGTTGTGTATGCTTGTGTATATGGTGTGTACAGTGTGTATGGTTGTGTATATGGTGTATGGTTGTGTATATGGTGTGTATATGTGTATGGTTGTGTATATGGTGTATGGTTGTGTATGCTTGTGTATATGGTGTGTACAGTGTGTATGGTTGTGTATATGGTGTATGGTTGTGTATATGGTGTGTATATGTGTATGGTTGTGTATATGGTGTATGGTTGTGTATGCTTGTGTATATGGTGTGTATATGTGTATGGTTGTGTATATGGTGTATGGTTGTGTATATGGTGTGTATATGTGTATGGTTGTGTATATGGTGTATGGTTGTGTATGCTTGTGTATATGGTGTGTACAGTGTGTATGGTTGTGTATATGGTGTATGGTTGTGTATATGGTGTGTATATGTGTATGGTTGTGTATATGGTGTATGGTTGTGTATGCTTGTGTATATGGTGTGTACAGTGTGTATGGTTGTGTATATGGTGTATGGTTGTGTATATGGTGTGTACAGTGTGTATGGTTGTGTATATGGTGTATGGTTGTGTATGCTTGTGTATATGGTGTGTACAGTGTGTATGGTTGTGTATATGGTGTATGGTTGTGTATATGGTGTGTATATGTGTATGGTTGTGTATATGGTGTATGGTTGTGTATGCTTGTGTATATGGTGTGTACAGTGTGTATGGTTGTGTATATGGTGTATGGTTGTGTATATGGTGTGTATATGTGTATGGTTGTGTATATGGTGTATGGTTGTGTATGCTTGTGTATATGGTGTGTATACATTGTGCATATCGTGATTGTGTCGGTTCGTGGGCGGTGCTGAATTGACCCAGACCGACTGCAATCCGCACAACACAGCACAAATCAGAGGTGGAGCGGAGTGTATTGATGGTGCAGCGATGTCAACAAGAAAGGCTAATAACAGCACAGAACGGTCAGGCACTGGACACTTAGAGAGGGCAGTGTGTGTGAAACACAGAGAATGCGTACAGATACAATAACGACTGCAGAAGGACATTTTCCCCCACATACTCACATTTTAAAAATGAAGAGGGTTCAAATAGACACATTTATAAACAGGTAATATTTAACTATCCACTTTTAAAGTATTTAAACAGGCTAATTCAGTTTATCCTGTTTACATATCATCATTGTTAAGCATATAACATTTAAATATCCTCATTTGTTAACAAATACTTTTTAAATATGCAGGTTTTTTTAAAGAATGGTCCCCAAACATCTCCGTACTTGTAAACACGTATGTAAACATCTACATTTTAAACAAACAGTACACAAAACTCTACATCTGAATATTAAAGAAGATTAAAATAATCTCATTTTTATATACAGTATTTGAATATCTACTTTTTCGGAGTACAATCTGAATATTGTAGACATGTACTGCTATATTGCTCTGTAAGGTGTTTATTGTTGTGTTATGTGTCATTATATTCAGTATCGTGTACTGTGACTGTATTTAGACCGTTCTTCTCTCTATTCTTGTTTATCCCTACACGGTCACATCTGTCACACCTGTTACTTGTCACGTATAGGCTGAGCCTCTTCTTGGCATCAGTCCTACTATAAAACTGCGTCAGCCCAGTGTCTTATGGGCTGGCTAGGTGTCTTCATATCTCCAGACATACAGCTGGTCCCCTGGTTAAGTGAGCGCTTGGATTCTTCAATATGCACAATTTAAATGGACAGTATTTAAATATACACGATTTTGAATGATTTGGTATTTGAATACCTGCATTCATAAACAAAGAAAATGTAAATACATTTTAATATGAATAGTACTCAGACATCTGCACTTTAAATATCCTTCAATTCGGAGGGTCACGTGATCCGGATCAAGATGGACACCCGAAACTTCTGTCCGCTCCAGGCTTCAAATTAATCCGTAATTTTCTCTGAGTAAGCTCAATGCTACCAGTCGAACGATACTCTAGAGATGCCTAGACCGCAACGCGACAAAGAATTTCCTATTTTTTCATCGTCGGGTCCTGCCATCAAAAAGAAAACTGTTCAACAAGCGGCCTCACGTGTTCCGAGCGAGGTCACTCAAGCGGATGCCAACACCTCATAGCTAACGCCATCCAGCCGAGTAACGATGGAGCAGATTTTAGCTGAAATAAAGTCTGTGGCCTCTCAGGTGAACGACATGGATGATTCAGTCGGCGCTCGTCTAGACATCATTGACGGTGCGCTGAGTGAGATAAAGGTGTCTGTGGCATCGGTGGATGGCTCCTTGTCGGCTCTCTCTAACCGAGTGACGGACTCGGAAAAGCGATTGGAAGAGGTCGAGGAGAGGGTCTCCGCTACAGAGGACAGTTACAGTGCTAATGGCACCCGCGTAGCCGCCGCGGAGAAAACAGTGGAGCACCTACAACTGAAAATTGATGACTTAGAAAACCGTAGCCGACGTAAAAACCTGAAAATCATCAACCTCCCAGAGAAAACGGAGGGCAGTATCTCTCTGGCGGCCTTTCTCCAGTCAACACTACCGACTTTAGCCTGCTAAAGTGATATAAACAATCACCTACATCAGTAAACAAAGGCATTGGTGGCTGTTAAGACTGAACTTAATGTAGATCACACCCATCAGGTCCAGAAACTGTTACTTTATACTAAACAGAACTCAATTAATATGATAAGAACACAGAATGGGGATATTACACATAACCCAAAGATTATCAGTAGCACTTTCCGGGATTTTTATAAATCTCTATACAGTTCAGATAAGGCGGACACTGATGATATCACTTCACTTTATATCACTTTCACTTTAGACTGCCTGCTGACTTTCCTCCACTGGACATTGAACGTGCCGGTCGAGCCCTAGCCCCGGCTCCAGACAAGCCCCCGAGGAGCGTCTTGGTTCGGTTTTTACGTTATCCACAACGAGAGGCTGTGCTCCGAGCAGCGATGAAGAAATGCGACATCCTCTTCTAAGTGATACTTTTTGATCCCACAACCGGGGAAATTCCACCTCTGCAACCCATCCGTGAAGTGAAACACCACATACACACTATCGAACACACACACACTAGGGGGCAGTGAGCACACTTGCCCGGAGCGGTGGGCAGCCCTATCCACGGCGCCCGGGGAGCAGTTGGGGGTTAGGTGTCTTGCTCAAGGAGACCTCAGTCATGGACTGTCAGCGTGGTCCAAGCATAATTTTGAAATCCATCCTTCTGGGGTGTTTCTCAGGGGTGTTTATTACTCAGCCTGGAGTACGGACACTGTTTAGGCTGTCTTAGTTGTTACTGTGATCTACTTGTTAATCGAGGACTTGGACTAAGTTTAGAATTCCCTGTGACTTCCTTTGGGGTAACTTTTTCCTGTCATTTGGGGACAGGATAGGGGAGGGTAAGCGCTGCTGTTCAAATCTTTGTGTTTCTTTTTGGTTAAATAACTGGAGTCTAGGTTTATTATTATTATTTTATAATCGCTTACGTTTTGACTATTTCTCCCATATTCAGCACCTGTTATTCAAGCATTTTCCAGCTTTGTGGCTCTTATGTCTGGTTCTCTTAAACTTACCACTTGGAACATCCAAGGTTTGGGCCATGTCATTAAAAGGAAGAAGATTAACATTTTTGAAAAAGTGTCTTATCAGGCCACGCTCCTGTACGTCTATATATTAATCCGTTATGTAACATTCCTAAAACTCCCATGTGGAGACTCAACACCTCATTTTTAAATAGTGACTCTTTTTGCAACTTTGTCCGGCGTAACTTATCCCAATTCTGGCTCGATAATAAAAACTCTCCAGTGTCCTCTGCTATGATCTGGGCTGCAGCCAAAGCCACCTTACGTGGTTATCTTATTTCTTATAGCTCTTATCAGAAAAAGGCTATGGAGGAAAACAGAAGGAACCTTGAAAAAGAAATGATCGGGCTGGAACAAATACACAAACAATCACCTACATCAGTAAACTTAAAGGCATTGGTGGCTGTTAAGACTGAACTTAATATAGATCACACCCATCAGGTCCAGAAACTGTTACTTTATACTAAACAGAACTCAATTAATATGATAAGAACACAGAATGGGGATATTACACATAACCCAAAGATTATCAGTAGCACTTTCCGGGATTTTTATAAATCTCTATACAGTTCAGATAAGGCGGACACTGATGATATCACTTCATATTTGAGCAATATCTCTTTGCCTACCATTACGGAGGAGGATCGCTCCGCCTTAGATGCTGCATTCATGCCAGAACAGGTCTTGGCTGCAATCCAATCTATGCCAAATGGAAAGTGTCCAGGCCCAAGAAATTCTGGTCAGAGATCCAATTTTTATGCCAGCCATTAATGGTATTTTAAGAGAGGGCTTCCCTCCTTCCTGGAGAAACGCTTCCATTAGTTTACTTCAAAAAAAAGATAAAGGCCCCCTGGATTGTTCCTCCTTTAGACCTATTAGTCTCCTCAATGTGGACTACGAGATTGTTGCAAAGATACTAGCTCGGAGGTTGGAAAATATTCCTCCTAAAATAAATCCGGATCAGGCAGGGTTTGTAAAATCAAGGAATGGCGCAGACGATGTACGCCGTGTTCTTAATGTTGTTCAGTATCTGAACATTCATAAACACCCAGCGCTTGTAGTCTCTCTTGATGCCGAAAAGGCCTTTGACCGAGTGGAATGGTCATTTCTGTTTTCGGTATTAGTAAAATTTTCTATTCAGACCCAATAACCACAGATAATGAATAAATGGCTTATTGTCTGAAGGCATCCCAGTGAGCAGAGGCTGTAGACAGGGGTGCCCGTCGTCACCTTTATTGTTTTTACTGTTTATTGAACCATTGGCCGAGGCCATCAGAACCAACCCCGATATATCTGGGATTATAGTAGGTAAAGAAAGCCACGTTATTTCCCTAACTAAATCAGTTCCGGCCTTGTTGAAATCTATAGCCACATTCAGCACTTTGTCGGGTTAGAAGATTAACCTGGGGAAGTCGGTCGCTACGCCCTTTAATTTCCCCCAGGATATGTCAATACAATCTCCTTTTCATATGTCTAGGAGGGGTTTTAAATATTTAGGTATTTTTGTCACTCCTGATTTAAATAATCTGTTTGAAACTAATTATTCACCTCTAATTCAAAAGGTTAAGAATGATCTAACAATTTGGGCCTTCCTACCAACTTCTCTTCTTGGGAGAATCAACACTATAAAACTGAATATTCTTCCTCGATTCAATCATTTATTTCAAAATCTTCCGTGTTATCTGACCCCGGCATTTTTTGACCCCAGTCACTGAATTCTCACACATCTTGCTATATTTGGAACAACAAACACCAAAGAGTTAAGTTCTCTATTCTTACTAAACCAAAGGATCTCGGAGGCTTGTCACTGCCCACTCTACAATTATATTACTGGTCAGCACAACTAAAAATAATGTCAAATTGGTTTATGAACAGGAAAGATTCCTTATGGTTGGGTCTTGAATCTCAGTCTTGTTATCCTAGAAGTCTTAATTCTCTTCCTTTTATCAATAGATTTGTTAAATCATCTCAAGAATAACTGAATAAGTGTTTATAACATACTATTATTTTGGCGAGATGTGAGGAAGTACCTAAATATTTCTCCTGCTTTTTCTTTCCGGTCTCCTCTGGCTTTGATTCCAGATTTACCAGCACTGATTAGGAGTATCGGTTTGATGGAATGGACATCTAAGGGTTTGTCAAACGTCACAGACCTATTGGACTCCGACTCTGTTAAACCATTTAAGCAAATCAGGGCTGATTTTAATATTCCCCATAAAGATTTTTATAGGTATCTTCACATTCGTCACTGTATAGGTTCTCTTTTGAAGACAGGTAGGATTCGTATGGGACTGTCAGAGCTGGAAAACGCTGTGGTTTTGGCCAAGTCTCCTAAAGGACTTATTTCCAGGATTTATACTTTACTACTTTACTCTGATTCTTCAGGTTGCGAAAAAATGTATTTTGCTGAGGTGGTCCACCCCCCAGGTCCCTACAGTTGACATGTGGATAACACAGATTTCTGTTCTTATTCCTCTTGAGAAGCTGACTCATGACCTCAACCACAATTCTGACAAGTTCCGGAGGATTTGGGAACCACTACTTTCCTTCTTACAGAAACCATAACTTATGGTCATCACTTATCCCTGGAACAGGAGGACTGGCCCTTTTATTTGATCTATTTCATATATGTTACTCATTTACCTGCCTCCTGCACTCGTGTTGATCATTTAATTATTCCCATGTGTGTATGTACACATGTTTATGTGTGTATATGCAGAGATATTTATTGCAGCGCTCACTGTTTGTTTTGGGTGGGATTTTGTTTATTTATTTTATTTTATTTATTTATTATTATTATTATTAAAAAAAATTTAAATCCTCATTTGTAAACAAAAGTATTTGAGTAAACCGCATTTTAAGTAAACAGAATTTGAATTTCCACAGCTTAAAACAAACAACAAGGCAAAACATTCATGCATTCGCTGTTAAGACTGTTCATACTTTGGCTGCATGTCAGTAAGAATCCGCCTCAACTCGGACTCCAACTTGAAAACGGAAGGAAAGTGTTGCTGTTTAATACTCGAGTTTTGCTGCTACGTATCTGCTGGAACTCATGCGCTTCATAATTGTTAGCAGACAGAAGGCGAGCATCCTTAACGAGCAACCGGCGTTTAAAAGGTTTACCCGGAGAAGCGGATTCATTAATTAGCATTCAGCAGAACAAATCTGCCTCATGCCAGGCCAGCTTATATAATCTGAAGCACAGGCTGGCCAAGAGACGAGGAAGACGAGGCTCCTTCTTCATCTCTGACTAATGGCCTGTCCTGAGGGATGGACAGGGAGGACACGGGGGTATTTATGACCAGAGAAATCAAATCCTCAGTGCTACAACATTCATTACCAGCTAAGTCAGGATCGTAAATTAGTAGCGAATGAGGAAGACGTGCATTTTGTACTGTTGTATAGACGTTTGGCTCTAATCCACCACAACTGGCAAATAATAGAGCTTATCACCCATAAACCATTTCACCGCTGAACGGCCAGCTCACAGAAAACTCGGCATGTTTCGGTCGCGGGCGGGATTTCGTTTGCTTATTTGGCGCATCTGCTTTGCATATTTATTTCACTCGTGTTCTGTTTAGCGTACGTTTGTGTTTACTTTCATAAGCGGCTGCCCTGGCGCTGGTTCTTCTGGCATTTTGAGGCACTGTGAACATCAACTGGTTCAAATTTGCAGCCGTTTCAACTGAGCAGAAACTCTGCATGTTGCATATCATCGTCCTCGTCCCAAAAAAAAAAAAAAAAAAGAAAGAAAATAACGATAATCATGAACCTAACCATCGTATTTACTTGCCTCAAACCGGTGATCAAACCTCTCCTACATCACTCACAGCTGCTTAGCTGGATATATGGCTAACGTGCATCTCAGGGAAGAAAATAATGATTATATCATAATCATCAACAAGCATATCATGTATTATATCAGCACAGTCTGAAAAGCCTGTATCTCTAAAATAGTAACTTCACAGGAAAACGAAAAAAAAATGGTCTTGGCTTCTAGTTGAAGTTAATGCAACAGGATTTGGTCATTTTAGACCATTCCTGACGTGCTGTTTATCAGGTTTTTAACAAAATTCAAAGGTTTTCAAATGATTACATTGTGATTGTTTACAATATGAAAAAATGGAGATACAAGTTTTCTGCACAACAATAGCAATAGAAATAACCAGGCAATCTAACCAGATTGCTTCTCTGGTCCCTCTCACTTTACCGATGAGATCATTTAAAGATCCGTTTCTGCAACAAAACAGAACTCCTTATACAATGGAATAAAATAATAGGAGGTATTCTAAGTTTACATATTCATTTTTTTAATTAGCTGTCCAAGCATCCACCAAGACCTAAAACAAGCGGAATCCAGCAAAACTAGAGCAGCAGGTTGAACATGAGAACAGATCTCCGATTTCTTGGCAAACATTTGGTGCATTTCTCTCCCATCTGATTCCCTAAAAATGTAGGCGTACCTCAAGGCTCTATTCACAGTCACCTTCTGTTCTCACAGCACTTCACTGTAGACAAGCCTCCCATATCATTTATTACAATTAATATGCACCGTCCATCTTGATCAGGCCTCCTACTTGGCTAAACCGTTCTACAAACAATGCCATTTTGGATCTTACAGACAAAAGAACAGGCCGAATGCATTTTATTATACTGATCATGTGCGCATATCATTTCAATTCAAGTTTATTGCACACATATATGCAATAAACCTCAAATGCAATAAGCACACGTGCAAATTATTGTGAATGAATCTCTGATTTGGCAAACAGTTGGCGCATCTCTCTCCCATCTAAATCCATGAAAAAACACACTTTAGGTTTCATGTATGTATGTGCAATAAACTTGTGTTTACTTGAAATGAGTCCATTAATGTTATCATTATAAAGTTCTGTAGAATAAAAGCCACCCACATTATTAATTATAATTATTATGTACATTTGCATCTTGAACAGACCCCCTACCTGGCTGAGCCTGTCTATAAGCAGTGGTGTACCTCAGGGGTCTATACGTGCCCCACTTTTGTTCACAGCCCACAGTAATGACTGCTTTTCCCACGACCCACTGGTCAAGCATGCCGAAGTTTCTTATGAAGAAACCTTCATCAATAAGATGACATGCTGTCATTGGAATTATTTTTTAGCTATTTATTCACCACATAACAATAACTGGAACAGAACAGGTGCTGCATGTGAGCTGCAAACATTGCAGTTTTTTCTGTATAGTACTGTACAGACCAAAGTGTAGGCTGCATGCATTTCATTATACTCTATATGCATCTATATGCATGCAGTAAACTTAATTTAAACGCACCCACTATGTACCAATCATTGAAAAATGCTGTAGCAGAAAAGCCATCTGTATTTTAAATTATCATTATTAGCACCTTTGAGACTTGAACAGGCCCCCCACCAGGCTGAATCTGCCTATAAGCAGTGGCATACCTCAGGGCTCTATATGTGCTCCACTTTTATTCTCAGCCTACAGTAATGACTGCTATTCCAACGACCCATCGGTCAAGCATCCTGAAGTTTGCAGATGATAAAACCATCATCTGTATGTTGAACAACATGCTGCCAGTGTGAAAATTCCATATCCACTCAGTCACCTCAACAGTAGTAGTCAGAACAGAACAGACAGTGAATGCCAACTGAAACTGTGATACTGCATGTGATTGGCAAACATTGCAATTGTTTTGGATATACTGCCCAATAGTCTTTAGAATTAGGCTGAACGCATTTCATTATGTGTGTATGTATACGCAATAAACATGACCTGGAACGAGCCTATTGACGCATTAATTATGGTAAAATTCAGTGGAAGAAAAGCTACCCATATTATTATTTATAAGATGATTATATATAAGCTGTGGCGTGCACCAGGGCTCAATACATGGTCCACTTTTGTTCCCAGCCTACAGTAATGACTGCTTTTCCAACGATCCATCGTTCAAGTATGGTGAAGTTTGTAGATGATGAAACCATCATCTGTACGTCAAATGACATGCTGCCACATCTGTTCAGTCACCACCACAGTAGTAGTTAGAACAGAACACAGCGAATATCAACTAAAACTGTGAAACTGCATGCGGTTGGCAAACACTGCAATTATTTTGGATATATTGTTCTACACACTTTAGTATTAGGCTGAATGCATTTCATTATGCTGTACGTGTGTGTACATATATGAAAATGTTCATATTATGCACAAATTATTACAAATTCATAAGAGAACAGCTACCCGTATTATTATTATTTTTTTAATTTATGCACTTTGCAATCTTAAACAGCCCCCTTTACCTGGCTGAACCTGTCTATAAACAGCGGTGTGCCTCAGGGCTCAATACATGCTCCGGTTTTGTTCTCAGCCTACAGTAATGACTGCTTTTTCAATGACCCATTGGTCAGCCTGCTGACGTCCACACCATCAAAGTGGCCTCATTTCCCACAATAATGAAACCCTCTATAAGCGTCATGCAATGGTGTGCACCAAACAAATTGCAGCTCGACATAGTCAAAACGGTGGAAATGAAAGTGGACTTCTGCAAACAGCCATCTGCCAGCGTTCTGCAGGAAATAGCACATGGGTCCCAAAGTCACTCAAATTCCAGAGGAGCACCAGTAATATTTCCACTATGACCAGGAAAGTTCAGGAGAGGCTGTTCTCACATCTCTAAGTCTATCCTGACCCATTTCTACTCTGCTATTATTGGATGTCCTCACTATATTCCTCACTGTCTGACTCCCCTCTGTATCCACACTTTACAGAGCCTGGAAGCAATGTGTTCATTCTGTTTATTCATTTACAGGATTCTTCGAAATCTATTCTACTATTTATTTCATTACTTTGAACTCATTTTTGTCCCGGTGTTTACACAATAACCTGAAAAATTCTAACTGGTGGCCTATATATTACGACAGGGCAAATTTATTTCATCATCTATTTGTTTACTTACCTTGCTATAAAGTTAAGTCCTGTTGCACAGGGCTCACAAATAACAAATAGACAAACAACTCCATCATATTTGTTGCGCTTTCCCATTTTGCACATACTGCATTTGCCTGACCTGGAAATAGTTCCAGCAACCCATCTTTACCCTGAAATAAAACATCATAATGAATGCCCGATACGTCTTAAATGGCCAGCATGTTCATGTCTTTGTACGTTCTTTCACGTCACCATTCACACTGTCAAAGCAAATTTCCAGTACATTCATCATATTTTTCAAAATGAGTGTTGCTAATTCTGATTTCTAAATGAACGTTTGTTGATGCATTTATTTGTTGGTCACCAAGGCTGCAGCTTCCTGGGTGTTCAGTAAAATATTAGAATTGGATGATTTTGGAGAGAGAGAAATAAAAGAGGAAAAGAAATTGGTTGGTATTGATTGTGAGATGATAAACAGCACATGTAACCAACATTAGAGACGGATCGATAAATTGTCACTGATACTGACTTTGAGGAGATAAAAATATTGATCATTAATAAAATGAATTCAGTTAAACAGTGCTGTACAGACAAAGGCTACATTTACACAGCAGGTAAAACTGGCCCGGATCTGATCGTCTAACCAAATCCAAACCAAATTTTTTGTTTGTTTGTTTGTTTAGCTGTTCGCATTATTTTTTAAATGTGGTCTGTATGTGACAGTCTGAACAGATCAGCTCCCAAACTGACCCACATGCACAAAAGAACAGAGCTTCACGTGGCTTGTCCAGAGGCTTGTCATGATGGCCAGTGAACACCTGTCACTCCCGGAGCTTCAGTTTATGAAGTTTAGTTGCGATTATGAAGTTCCAGTGGTTGACAGCTGGGCTCGTCGTAAAAAGGGTGCGTCATTCGGCCACGTCTTTAATTCCTGTCTTCGGATTTTTAAACTGTTATCTGATGCTGCAGCCTCGGGCTCCTCTGGCTGCACTCAGCGGTTTCATTAAAAACCTTTTCAAACACAGAGCGGCTGCGATGTAGCTCCTCTAATTTTTGGTACAGAAACATCATCCTAAATGTTTGTGAGTTTCAGCAGCGTGAAACTATGATGAATAGAGCTGGATTGACGTAAACGTCCGGATTTCAAGCCCACACATTAAAGCGACTCAAATCGGAATTGAAAATGCAGATTCAATGTGTTTTTCGCTGACAGACACATATGAAGAAAAAGAGCAGATTTGGGCCACTTTTACCTGCTGTGTAAACGTAGCCTGAGTCTATTCCATTTCTTGAACTCAAATTAACAAATTCACAAATAATATAAATAAAAAAGGCACTTATAATAGCAAATTTAAAGTATACTGTCTGTTTGATTGATGGGGAAAAAAAAAAACAACTACCTGGCTGAACCTGCCTATAAGCAGTGGCGTGCCTCAGGGCTCTATATATGCTCCACTTTTGTTCTCATCCTACAGTAATGACTGTAATCACATTAAACAAGCATTTCATTCCCAGTTGTCCTGAATGTAATCTAAACACACACACACACACACACACACACACACACACACACACACACACCACATATTTGCCACGTATCCTCCCAGGTCTATACATAATTGGCACAATATTTTCTTGTTAAAAACCAATCTGGATTATTGATTACATCGTACCACAGCTCTCTGCCAACAGACACAACATGCACTGCAGTTTAGACCCACTTCTATTTTTAGCTTATTTGCATTTTTAGCAACTGATTAATGAAAATCTTTCATAGAATCACATATTAGATCGTATAATTCTGAGAATTTCTAAATATTTTGGTACTAAACTATTGTACCTCTCAACCTCTCACTACAAAAGCTCCTGATGTGGGCTCCTGTATAGGCTCATTGCTTCTTCTCTTCAGATGATGCACAAAAAAGTGACTGGTGTGCTAAAAGCTCCCCCTTGCGGGGAAACTCCAGACTGCTAAACATGCATGAGTGAGAGAATTCCAGAGCCTTGTGTTTTTTTCAGAGAAAACACAAAAATCAGCCATTATGGTGGAGATGCTCTGGAACCTGGCTGCAGATGTCTATGTATTATGTTTGCAGACTCATCAGAATCATTTGGACACTTAAGCTGTACGGAAAATGCTGAGAATTGTCCTTAGACGATGAGTCACACTCTAGGAAAGCGGCTTAATAATATTCGGTAATAATCTGTTGTTTTAACAGTAAACGGCAATACAACATTATGTGTACATACATATTAAATCATATTATTTAGCAGCTGATGAAAACGAAATTTCACATCATTTATTACCTTTGAAACATTCATCATCAACTTGCTTCTCAATCACCACCAATGTCCAATTCCACTGCTCTTTCGCCCAGGCCTAATTCTCAAACATTAAACCTTAAACACGAAACCCAAAATGCATAGTTGAGGTCTAGTCCTCATAACTTCCGAACGGTTTAAGCTACAGACATGATCCACATATCAGAACATTCAGCAGACCCGCTCTGGGTGGCTAGCATGATGCCATCAAGCTGCAACGTCAGCATCAGTGAGTAATTCAGCTCGGAAAATCACTCAAAATCCCAACATTTTTGCTCTTCATACTCCAACAAGGGGTTAAACACAGCAGCATGATTCACACATCGGATCACTCACTAGACTTTGCCTCACCATCCAGTGATTTCATCCACCTGTGACCATCCATCAGCCAACAATCCAGCTCCAACATCACCCAAAACTCACTTGCTACTGTTATATTACATCTCTGCGTTTAATCTTCAAATTATAAACACAGGGTTTAGAACTTCAGAACTTCATCTGGTGTGATCCTGATCATATGTCTACACCTCATTTGGGCCTGTCCAGCCACCCAGCGCCTTTGAGGGCTGAGCACATGGTGAGCTGATGATTAGAGCTGCAGAATGTCCTACATGCCAAACACACGCTAATGGCAGAGCTCAAAGCACATGACCCAGCCTATGTGACCTCAATCAATCTTTACAGGACTGAAAGGGCAAGTTAACTGTAAATGAAGACCCGGATGACCCTGAAAATGATTGGTAGGGACGGACCTAGCAGATCACTGTATATAAGCCTCTGAGCTCACTGGCGTCTTTATTAGAAAGCCCACCCTTCTAGCACTAACACTGGGAACGTGGAGCCGGTCAGATTCAGACAGATTTCTGCCAGCCTTCAGGTCCAATTAAAGCTCTACTGGGTATTGCACTGGTGGGAGTGTACTGGGGCAGAAGAGAATTGAGAAGTGATAAAATGACCAATGGTTGCAGTCACAAAGTAGGTGTACCAGTGGGGAACCCTTAAAGCCATCTAGGCCTTCAGAGAAGATCGTCTGTAATATTTAGTTCATTTTATTTAACAGAACCAACATGCTTGTTGTTGTATCATCAGGCCTTGTTTGATGGCCAATAAGGCTCTGAAGGTTCCCACTGGGTCCACTTTCTTGTGACTATAGTCAGTGGTCATTTTAATACTTATCAATTCTCTTCCCCAATACACTCCCACCAGTGCAACACCTAGCAGAGCTTTAACTGGACCCGAAGGCCGACAGAAATCTGTCTGAATCTGACCGGCATCAACCAGAGGATGAATAAAGCTCCACCACTTTAACTGCATCTTTGCACTCATTGCACTCTAACTGTACTTTAGGTTCGAGCTATAATGCGCTATTCATATTTGCACAGACAGTTACTGCACGTGTTTTTACTCTGCATACCTTTTGATTTACATACGCTGCTCTGACAGTGCAGTACACACTACCTACATCTGCACTTATCAGCTCCACTGACCGTTCAGTTCCACTCTGTAGTTCTACAGTTACAGACTGTAGTCCATCTGTTTCTCTGATACTCTGTTACCCTGTTCTTCAGTGGTCAGGACCCCCATGGACCCTCACAGAGCAGGTACTATTTGGGTGGTGGATCATTCTCAGCACTGACGTGGTGGTGGTGTGTGAGTGTGTGTTGTGCTGGTGCGAGTGGATCAGACACAGCAGTGCTAGAGTCATAGTCAAACCCGGTTTCTGTCAGTTGTTAGGAATGGAAAACAACAGCAACAGAACTCTGTACTGAGTCACTGTGA
>NC_051235.1:29544195-29556695 GCF_015220715.1 Pygocentrus nattereri
TAAACCTAATACTTTATAAGAAATAAAATATCTAAAAGTAAAAATAAATGTCAGAAAATGTCAGAAAGCGTTATATTTCACTTAACTGTTAAAAACACTTCATTTCATGCTTTAATTTGATGTAAACAAAATGATTATGTTGCTCACTTCTTTGTTTTGGCAGACAGAACCTTATAATTCCCAGCAGAACGTGAGCTCTTAACCCTCTATTGCACGATGTTGCCTGATGGCAACAATTACTTTACCTTAATTTTACTAAAGCAGTGATATAAAATCTGTGCTTTCTTATTTTACTGTGGGAAAAAAAGGTCTTTTACTTTGAAAGGACAAATACTTCATGACATCACATGACCAGGAATTTTGATTCCGATTTGTAAATACTGGGTTGGACGTTTCACTGAGAATAAGCTGGATTTGTTATTTTTTTGATAAAAGGATGTTTTTAGCAAAAAAAGTGTCATTTTATGGTTCTTGGTTTTTTTTCTTCTTCTTCTTTTTTTTAGATGGTGCTGTGGTATGATTTCACATCGTTGCCAAATGGCAACAATTTACCAAGCAACCAACTAAATTTTTTGAATTTTTTTTTTTATTTCCATTATTTTAGCTATTTCAAATAACAAAAACACAGTAAATCATTTTATCAGGTTGAAGCGATAATTCATGCAGTAGAGGTTTAAGTTCAGAAGGTTCTACCTGCGTTCGACCTATTCCAAAAACTCTTGATTTGAGGATTTTGATTTTGAAATCGTACATCTAGGATAAATTCAGCGTGTCAACTCCTCGTATCAGTTTTGCTGGAAAGCAAAATCAAAATCGCTTAGAGCTCAAAACCTTAGAACTGCAAGGGGGCGATACATGCAGCTGTATTTAAGAAGTAAAAACTGAAATGTGGATCTCAGGGAAGGAGAGCGAACCAGACTAGTGCCATTTCTCAGGCTCCGTCGTGTCTCTCTGCATGCGTTTCACACCTCGCTGCACCCCAGCGGGCTCAGCACACAGAACAGAAACCCGCGGACTCTCGATGGAGTTCGGTTGCAGAGACAGAGACGACTTTCCTTAAAATCGACCTTCCTCACCTTGTTTTTCCTCTTTCCTTCATACGAAGCCTGTGTTTGTTCATAGTGAAGCTGCACCATGTAAGATTTAGGGCTTTGGAGCCCCCTCTGGCCGAAATGTGTAACTGCGCTCAGTGTTTGGACAGTAATTTTGTTGTGGGTTGAGACTCCGAGCAGATGAATCTGATAAAGATAATTTTGTGCTAGGGAGCGCTACAGAGAACCGCTCTCTGGCCCACCTGATTTTGGTGGTCTTGGGTTCTCTTCCAGTGGTCCGCAGCATGCACGAAAGCCATCCACTCTCTGCGCCGCGTATGGGGCTGTGTGATTGGCTCATTTTGTAGCGTGACTGTTTTACCAAATAAGAGAAAACTGCTGAGGCAGAATCCTTGTAAAAATTACGTTATTTGGTTTAAGAAGAAACTTCTTAAGAACGGCTGGCGAACGAGGTCACTGTCTTTACTCAAGAACTTGTGAAGAGCCACAGGTCAGCTAGTCCACTACACCATTTAGCTTTAGCTAGAACACACTATATGTATATAGTAATATTTGAGTGTGTATGTGTGTGTGTATATATGTATGTATGTGTATGTGTATGTATATATATGTATGTATGTGTATGTATATATATATATATATATATATATATATATATATATATATATATATATATATATATATATACATACACATACACATACATAAATATATACACACACACATACACACTCAAATATTACTCAAATACAGTGACCAAATGATTTCCCTTTCCTGCAAAAAAAAAAAAATTATGAGCTAACCAATTTTTTAACATTTTTTTTTTAACCAAGTTAAACTAGACTAGACTAATTATACAAACAACAAAATTTAAATTTCTGAGAAACTGAAAAGTCCAAACATCATTCCAAAACATCACATTCTTAAAATAAGTCAGTTATCTTAAAATCTAATCTTTTATAGCGGAGAACTTTAAAGCAATTTAAGCTAATTTAACTCATCCGCACACATTTGTTCTTGTCTTTTAGTTTTTAATTTAAAAAAAATAGAGAAAAAAAAAAAGATTTCCTATTAAATTGAGGCTTTTCAGGCTTGTTAAAAGTTCACTTCACAACATGAGCAGCTAAATTATTATTTTCTGTCCATTTTTAATCCAGAGCGCTTGTCTACTTGGTGTATCTGTGTATTTTTTGTTTTGTTTGTATTGTTTTGTTTTGTTTTAAGCAATACAATGTAGATTTAAGACAGATTCAAAGACATTCTAGTTTATGCAAAAGCAAAATGTCTCTAGTATTGAGCTTAAATTTTAATAAAATGAAGAAAAAAATATGTAAAGAAGCTTTGAGAGAGATTTTTATGCTTGTTTATATGCCAAATTAGTATCACTTAAATCAAACCAGAATACATTCAACCAAACTCATTAAGATATTAAGACCATTTACAGCTTCTTTCTTCTTATTTTAGGAACAAATCTCTCACTATATTGACCGACAGACAGTTTTGCTTGATTCAGGTTGTTTTTGGTTTTTGCAGACTTGGCTATTTTTGAAAATAAAGACATGTTTTCAACTGTACGTGTCAGCGAGCTGCTACAGTCTCGCTCATTAAGCCTTACAGACACTCAAATATCATAATTAGTCGTACTGCACATCCCCGTCTGTCCTCCCACCGTTAGAGAAGCACTGAGCTACATCAGCCTCGTAGCTCCAGAGCTAAAACTACAGAGCAAACTTCACCAAACACGTCTCATCTGACTGACTATGTTTGGGGGTAAGGAAGGATAGCTGAAAATCTGGGGCCCAATTCCCAAAACCTGAAGATCTGTCTTAAGATCTGACAGGTCAAAATAAGATCTTTCACAAATTCGTATTACAGAAGCGAATCTGATCTTATCTCCTCACAGCATCTTATCTCCAGGTAGGAAATCTTAACCTGCTCGACTGAAGTCGACAGTCAGATGTCCTGTCTGTTTCCTAGCAACCAACCATAAACACACACAGCTGAAACATAAACACAATTAAAATAATCAAGTTATTGATGTAATGAAGATCAAACAATACTAAAGTGTGATAAATTATACGCAGTGAATGCTGTGAGACCGCCCCCTGCTGTTTACCAGAGCATCGCCGCTCTCCAGTTTCAGTCTCCATTTCCCAAACACTTTAGCCAAGCCAACATTCAGCTCCGTCTCCTCAATATTCACCAAGATCACTGTAATGTTTCATTATCAACATTAACACAGGAAGGTAAACGAGAAACGCTGCGTTTTACAGTAGAAATAAATGGAGCTCATTATGCTGGTAGTGAACTACGCTGCTTGACTCAGCCGCCTAAAATCCAGAGAAACAGACCTTAAACAGAAGTTAGGATGTTTGTGATACCGTTTTCTTATCTGGAGGTTCTGAAGGTAGGAACTGTTATTCTGTAATAGCTACTGCCCGAAATTCAGCCCATACCAAAGTCATCAGGGTGAGTAAACCGACAAGATCTCAGACTCAAAGTTTCTGTCATACGGCTCCTGATTCTTGGTCAAACTATTTGCATGAATCTAAGACGATATTCTGCAGCCAATTCAACGTTAAGGAAGCGCCAGATATACACAAACCACAGGGGAAGGAAGATTATAACTTTACAGGAGAAGGAAAAAACTTACTTTACTTTTAATGGAAGTCAATGGAACCAGAATTTCTTCAAAGTAATTTTGGGCCGTTTATTTTGCTCCATTCTTCACGAAATTTACATACAATGTAAAGAGCAACAGGTGTTTTTAAATTATGTAAAAAACTGAAAAACGACAAAAATGGTGATATGAAGGTTTTACTTCGACAGCAGCGATGCGCTGACCCTCAAACAGTTAAACAACACGCTAATAAGCTGGAGCTCAAACTCCGGCCAGGGACACAGCCGTCACTCTCTCTCTCTCTCTCTCTCTCTCTCTCCACCTTTACCCTGAATGGAGGGTATTTGGGGGGTTCAATACGTCAATGTTGTCTCATCATAACACTTGAAAGAGCATTATTGACATTTTTCAAAAGTCCTCGGTCTCCGAGCAGCAGCACACATATCGAGTGTGATTATCCTGATGGGAGTGGGTCGCAGCGCCGAGTTATTATCCCGATGAAGCAGCCGAGCGCCGTGGTCTTCTCGGCAGTCGATACTCGGGCCTTTGTAAGACTCGGGCTCTATCGCAGGCCTGGATGACCGTCATTAGGAGGTCCAGTTCAGCTTAAACAGAACGAGGCAGGTTCACACAAAGGAGGGCATTTTAACTACTGCTGCTGTCTGAGTGTCCACAGTTAAACAAACAGGATCAAACGGCTGAAGAGAGACACTTTATACTGTTACGGATGGAAAGGGAAAGAGTGGAAGGTGTGATGTTCCACCCACTGCTGACACAGGTGCTCACAGGTGCTCATAGTAATTCCCATAAAGCACTGACCAATCATAAAGCTCCGTTAGGATGACTTTCAGTCCAGCAGAACTGACCATCCAACGTCAGTACCTGACCTCACTAACGGCTCCTGGGGTCAGTCGTGGGCTGGAGGTTAGGGACCCAGCCCTGTGACCGGAAGGTTGCTGGTTTGACTGCGTCAGCTGACAGTATGTGACTGAAGTGTCCTTCAGGCAAGGCACCCAACCCCCAAGTGCTCCCCGGGCGACGTGGATAGGGCTGCCCACCACTCAGGGCAAGTGTGCTCACTGTCCCCTAGTGTGTTCACTAGTGGGTACGTATGTATGTATGTATGTATGTATGTATATATGTATGTATATGTGTGTATGTATGTATGCATGTGTGTGTGTATGTATGTGTGTATGTATGTATGTGTGTGTGTATGTATGTATGTATGTATGTATGTATGTATGTATGTGTGTGTGTGTGTATGTATGTATGTATGTATGTATGTGTGTATGTATGTATGTATGTGTATGTATGTGTGTATGTATGTATGTATGTGTGTGTATGTATGTATGTATGTATGTATGTATGTATGTGTATGTGTGTTTGTGTATGTATGTGTTTCAATGCACAGACGGGTTAAATGCAGGAGGTCTATTTCCACAGTGTGCAAAAAGCAGTGGGCTGATGGTTCAATCAAATCCTCACAGCAAAGTGCTACCTGTGCTGTTCTCTGCATTAATCAGTCTGTCTTTCTTTTCTTGATCTCCATTAGTTACTTTATTATTTTTCTTTCTCGGTTTATTCTCTCTCTCTCCCTCTGTTCCCTCTCTCTCTATCTCTCTCCCTCTTTCACCCTCTCTCTCTTGCCCCCCTCTCTCTCTCTCTATGTTCCGTATCTCTCTCTCTCTCTCTCTTCCCCTCCTTTTCTCTTTGTTCCCTCTCTCTCATCTCTCTCCCTCTTTCACCCTCTCTCTCTATGTTCCGTATCTCTCTCTCTCTCTCTTCCCCTCCTTTTCTCTTTGTTTCCTCTCTCTCTCCCACCTTTTCCCTCTCTCTCATCTCTCTCCCTATGTTCCGTTTCTCTCTCTCTCTCCCTATGTTCCGCTTCTCTC
This sequence comes from Pygocentrus nattereri, assembly GCF_015220715.1. Lineage (NCBI taxonomy): Eukaryota > Metazoa > Chordata > Actinopteri > Characiformes > Serrasalmidae > Pygocentrus > Pygocentrus nattereri. The sequence goes on from NC_051235.1 coordinate 29,549,760, forward strand.
TCTCTCTCTCCCTATGTTCCGTTTCTCTCTCTCTCTCCCTATGTTCCGTTTCTCTCTCTCTCTCTCCCTATGTTCCGTTTCTCTCTCTCTCTCTCTTCCCCTCCTTTTCTCATTGTTTCCTCTCTCTCATCTCTCTCCCTAGGTTCCGTTTCTCTCTCTCTCTCTCTCTCTCTCTGTTCTCTCTCTCCCCGTTTCCTCTCTCCCTCTGTTCTTTCTCTCTCTCCCTCTGTTCTCTCTCAATCTGTTCCCTTTCTCTCTCTCCCCCTCCTTTTCTCTCTTTGTTCCCTCTGTCTCCCACCTGTTCCCTCTCTCTATCTCTCTCCCTGTTCCCTCTCTCTCTCTCTCCCTCTCCCTGTTCTCTCTCTCACTCTCTCCCTGTTCCCTATCTCTCACTCTCTCTCTCCCCCCATCCATTGCTCTCTCTCACTCTGTCTTTTTACTCTTCCCTTCTGATTCTTTCTTTTCTTTACTCTTTAAATTACTTTATTCTTCTTCTTTAAATTACTTTATTCTTATTATTCTTTCATTTACTTTGTGTGTTCCCTTTCCCTCTGTTCTCTCTCTCTCTTCCCTTCTGCCTCCTCTCTCTCCTTTTTTATTCTCTTTCTTTACTCTTTATCCCCTTCAATTACGCTCTCTCGCTCTTCTCTCTGTGTTCTCTCTCCTCCATCTGTTTTCTCTCGCCCTCTGTTCTCTCTCTTCTCTCTCTGTGGTAGATCGGGCTGTAGTGCTGGTTGATGAGGTGAGGAATAAACAGCTTCATTAATCAGACTGAAAGTTCTGTTACTGCTGCACTGGGCTGATTACACACTGCAGCACAACACACACACACACACACACACACACACACACACACACACACACACACACACACACACACACAGACAGCTCCCCCCCCATACACCCACACACAGACACACACACAAACACACAGACAAACACACAAAGACAGACAGACAGTAAACTGCAAAGTGCAGACTCCAGTCCGGCAGCTCCTCTACATTCACATCATCATTCAGTTCAACCTGTAACTTCAGCCTAATTAACAGAAGCAGACTTAAGACCAGAAAACACAACAGAGCGCTTTCATCTTCACGACTCCGTGATTAAGCTGTAGGTAAGAGCTTTGAAGCCGAAGTCGTTCTGCGTGACAGTCTGTGATTAAAAGAAGCTGCAAAGTTGAATTTTATTAACAGGCTTATTAAAACTAAAATCAGCAGTGAAATCATTCAAGAAACTCGGGCATCTAAAACGTGCGCTTGCAGTAGTGACAATGGTGCCTTTGATCACTGTGTCCCAATTCAGGGGCTGCATCCTTCGGAGGCGGCGTAGACCCGTGAATGCTGAACCGTCTGAGATGGTCTGCTCTACGGCGGATTTCCTGGTTCTATCGCAGCAACGTTGTTCCCGCCCTCACCGCTGCATCCCGGAACACCACTTGGCTGTTTTTAACATTTGTATCTTTCGCTATTCGACTCATTTAAACCCAATTCTTACATTTATAAGTGTCTCCTCAACCGCCTTTCGCTCCTCTGCTGACGCTGCCATGTTCTTGAAACCTCGCCAGCACGCAGCCTTGGGATATGCTGGATGGCGAAGGATCCGTCCGTCGGATCCTTTGGTGTCCTGGAAAAGAAGGACGTTCCTCGGCCGCATATGAGCCTTGAAATGGGACAGTCTACTTGCTCCGCTGTGACACAATCGGCCTTCAAATGCAGCCTCTGAAGGACGCAGCCCCTGAATTGGGACATAGCTAATGAGTGTGTTGTGAATGGCCGTTGGAACAGCAGGGCTGGACAGGCCTTTCGCTCACCACCTTTCAAATGACCGAGGCGACGACCCACCACTTTTTACCTGCTACTTTTGAGACCTGTGACCTGTCCCACTAACACATCATCACTGGGCAGCTGATCAGGCTTGGAGGAGAACTCTATCCACCAGTTCTGTTACATCAGGTAACAGGCCCCTTCGCTGGCTAGCATCCCGTTGAGTGATGGGGGAGGAAAGGGGTGGGAGGGGGCTCCCAGACACAGACAGCTGCAGCATCACCAGGGACTGAATTCACGATATTTACAGGGCTAATTAGGTTTTTTAAAGAGAAGAAATCTTTCAGTTGGGCTGTTTTATATTTATTTGTACAAGGACTTTTGGGTTGAAGAGCCTGAATGTGGGTGGAGTGGTGGGTTTTCCAGAGCAGAGCAGAGGGCTGTGTGTTTAGCTGTTAGTGCTGGAGATGCCGTGTTTCTTCTCGCCACGTTTGGCGCCAGATCGGAATTCATGCGACTTTTCCGTCAATCCACCTCGACTTTCGGCATAATTTCACGCTGCGGAGACCCTAAAACATTCGGTAACAAAAAATTAGAAGAAAGACTTTTTCCAACTGCTCTGTGCTCCAAAAGATTTCTAAAGAACTATCCGGACGCAGCTGCAGGGGGACGAGGCTACAGCGTCAAAGAATAGTCAAAAAGTCTGAAAGCAAAGACTTGAACAAAAGAAGTGGCCGCGCCCTTTTTACGGCTCGAACACATTCTGGGTGATGAGCCCAGCTGTCAGTCGGTGAAGCTTCATGATGCTGTTGTGATGCTGGTGAAGATGAAGCTGATCCTCCGGGAGCGACTGGCGTTCGTTGGCAGTTGTGATTGTTTACCTCTGTTCTTTTACTCATGTGGGTCGGTTCAGGAGCTGATCTGTTCAGACTGTCGCATACAGACCACATTTAAAAGATAATCTGAACAGCCAAATAAAAGAATCAGATTTGGTGAGAAAGTCAGATTTAGGCCACTTTTATCTTCTGTGTAAACCGAGCCCAAGTTTCTCTCAAGAACCTAGAAAGTTACTGTATTTTGCATTTCGCCTTCATAGATAGTCGACAATTAGCCAATATATTGCTGTTGTTGGAAGAAAAATCTCGTCTCGTATTTTTGAGTTTTTGACATACTTTGAAAATACATGTTACCCTTTATATTGTAATTAGATTTCATGATGAATGGACTAAAGGAAACGACCCAAAACAACTTAGTTCCACTGACTTTCAGTAAAAGTAAAGCCTGCTTTTTCCTTCTACTGTAAAGTTAGGTTTTCTTCTGATAACAGCAATATATATATATTGTCTGAAAAAAACCTCGTATCTCCAAAATGGTAACTTTACAGGAGAAGGAGAAAAAACAGGCTTTACTTCTAATGGAAGTCAATGGAACCAGATGTCTTTCCAAGTCATATATATATATATATATATATATATATATATATATATATATAAATAAAACTGATTACCCACCCAACAAACAACTATCTGAATATCTGAATATTCGCATCCAGTCAAACTAGCAACACCTTAGCAAACCTCTTAACAACCACCAAGCGATTCCCTAACAAACACCTGGAATACTACAGCAACACCTCTGCCTGGAATTACTATGTAAACCCATTTAGGCTGTCAAAAACAGTCGACTGGGTTCTGCATCTGCTTTAAATGTCTGAAGTGCTATAGCTGGCATTATTAGCTGTGACAGTTCATGAACTTTCCCTTTCTAGTTCTTATTTTATTAATCAGTGCAGTTTTTTTTTTTTAACTTAACGGCTGGTTGTCACTGGAAGGTTTTAAGCCAATAAGGCAGAGTAAGACTTAGAGGTCAGCTCAGAGTGCCATTCTTGGGAGATATTGCGAGAACGCATCTTAGCCAAACACGTTGCGCCGTGAGCTGGAACCAATGCATTCTATCCCGTCACTTGTGGAAGTGTGGCGCCACTGCCTGATCTGCTGAACTTAAATAAAACATAAATAAATAAATAAAAGCTTTTAAAGCACTCAGATTTAAGGAACAGGGGACAAGCAGTGAAATACAAGTCCACTCTAAGTCTCTGCTGAATGCACTACTTGGCTGAAGCTTTATTTGAGTGGTCAGTGGAGTCGGAAACATTCTAAACATCCCTGAATAACCGGTTTAAAACACTCACACTAATAATCTGACACTAAAACCTGCGGTCCGAGCTCGGGGCCGTTTCATCATCACGCTGCGCCCGTCTTTCAAAAAACCCATGCAAGAAAATAAACGAGACTGTAAATTAGCGAAGGACCAGACTTAACGAGCTGCCTCCATGTTCTCATTCAGACAGCTGGGAGGCCGGAAATTAGTATTCGGCATTCTTCCCTCGCTACGATGACCGAAAGTTAACCAGCCTGTTAGAAAACTCGGTTTGAATTCTTCGTCAGAGAACCATGAATACGCTTCTTTGTAATTAAACACACAATAAATTACTAAATTAACTCGCATACACTTCACGTTTTCACAACTACATCAGACTTCCGTTGTCGTCGTAGAGCAAAAAGCAGCAAATCAAATTCGGAAGAACTTCCCTGCATAATGTCCCCAGTGACGCTGGAGCCTTCAGTGATTGGAACTGCCACTCAGTAGGTCAATCAGACACTAGATGACGCTCCAGAGAGAGTCCATAATACATGGGTTCCTTCGAAGAAAATCAAAGTTTATATATGGTTGATGATTTAACATGAACCACTCTACTCAGCAGTGATACCAACCAATCAGCTCTCAGTAGCAGTAACGCCAACCAATCAGCTCTCAGTAGCAGTAACGCCAACCAATCAGCTCTCAGTAGCAGTAACACTAACCAATCAGCTCTCAGTAGCAGTAACGCCAACCAATCAGCACTCAGTAGCAGTAACGCCAACAAATCAGCTCTCAGTAGCAGTAACACTAACCAATCAGCTCTCAGTAGCAGTAACACTAACCAATCAGCTCTCAGTAGCAGTAACGCCAACCAATCAGCTCTCAGTAGCAGTAACACTAACCAATCAGCTCTCAGTAGCAGTAACACTAACCAATCAGCACTCAGTGGCAGTAACGCCAACCAATCAGCTCTCAGTAGCAGTAATGCCAACAAATCAGCTCTCAGTAGCAGTAATGCCAACCAATCAGCTCTCAGTAGCAGTAACGCCAACCAATCAGCTCTCAGTAGCAGTAACACTAACCAATCAGCTCTCAGTAGCAGTAACACTAACCAATCAGCACTCAGTGGCAGTAACGCCAACCAATCAGCTCTCAGTAGCAGTAAGGCCAACCAATCAGCTCTCAGTAGCAGTAACGCCAACCAATCAGCTCTCAGTAGCAGTAACGCCAACCAATCAGCTCTCAGTAGCAGTAATGCTAAATTCAATCGGACTGGAGAAATCCTTTGCATAAAAGTGATGAAGTTTTTTTTTAATTCCACAGAAATCCCTTCACTTTGAACTCTCAGGAGCGCCCTCTAGTGACTGACCAGCTCAGCAGTGTTATGATCCGTAACAATGGAGCATTTTTGCACTGCTGCTGCACAGTTTGTGTTGGTCATCCTCTAGTTCTTCATCAGTGGTCACAGGACGCTGCCCACAGGACGCTGTTGGTGGACTATTCTCAGTCCAGCAACGACACTGAGGTGTTTAAAAACTCCAGCAGCACTGCTGCGTCTGATCCACTCAGACCAGCACAACACACACTAACACACCACCACGTCAGTGTTACTGCAGTGCTGAGAATGATCCACCATCCAAACAGTACCTGGTCTGTGAGGGTCCATGGGGGTCCTGACCACTGAAGAACAGGGTAACAGAGTATCAGAGAAACAGATGGACTACAGTCTGTAACTGTAGAACTACAGAGTGCAGCTATACAGTAAGTGGAGCTGATCAGATGGACAATGAGTGTAGAAACGAGGAGGTGGTCAGAACGTTATGCCTGACCGGAGTATATATAGAATACACAACAAGCTAACAGGTTTAAATGGGCCAAATTAAGGTCAGAACAAAGCAGGCGGCCCAGGCGGTTCTCCTCGGTACACGTTCTCTGTTAGCTTTTCTTGGCAGGTCTAAGTCTTCCGCCCAGCGCTGTAGCTGTTGAACGTCTGCTGATGCTGATCTCCACAATCAGCAGAATCTGGCGGCCTTTCTGCAGCTCACTTCCAATCTAATCGGCTAATCAGGAGTGTCAGAGAACATAACGCGGAGTGACAGAGAGGGATGAGTGCGAGGAGAAGAAGCTGATGATGCCTCCGACTCTGCAAATTAATTTGATTAAATAGGCTGCGGTTATATATTAATATACGCCTTGATTAGTGCTCTGATTAATTTCACGCTCTCGTTTCCGCAGCACCTTGCGCCTTCCCACTCGTGGCAGCCCCATTTCACTACCCAGAATGCACCCGGAACGCCTATGCAGTTTTTATTTATTTATTTATTTATTTATTTAAGTTTGTTTGTTTTTTTGCATTATTTCATGGTCCGCTTGGCGCGGAACCTCCATTACGGCATGAATATTTGAAAGGGACTCCAGGATTAAAATATTAACGAGCACATTTAGATTATGGCCGGTGCAGGAGGAAGGAGAGGCAGGAGGAAGGAGAGGCAGGAGAAAGGGCAGCACTCAGACACCCCTGACTTCTACTAGCCACGTTACCACACAAACACACGACGCTCAGACGCTTCAGTGCTCTCGGCATCCCAGCGCTAATTACGGGATTCAGTTCCAGCCCATAATTAAGGGACTAATCCTGATGTTGAGGACGAGACACGGGACACTAAAGCCAATCAGTGAAGCAAAAGAAATTCAAAATGCCAAGACAATGCCCTAATTGACCTGCCCAGTCCACGCCTACAAACACACCCCGTCATAGCTACTGTTGTGAAGTCGGATAAACTTCTCAGTGTGCTGGTGAAAGTCCCGCTTATCCTAATGAATGAGCCTACCTTCCCATGGCTGTGCTTTAACATGGCCCTGTGTTCTAGCAGCCCATGTCCCCAGAACCCCATGTTCACAAGGCCCTCTATGTTCCCAGGGCTTGTGTGCCAAGGGCTCTATGTTTTCAGGGCCCTGTGTTCTCAGCACCCCATGTCAGCAAGGCCCTATGTTTCCAGGATCCTATGTTTCCAAAGACCTGTGTTCC
>NC_051235.1:29561695-29579195 GCF_015220715.1 Pygocentrus nattereri
CCGCGAGAGGCCGTGGGTCACAGATCTTATCACGGTGAAGGGTGGTCTTAGGCACGATATGAAGTGGAGTAAAACCCCCTTTCCCTGAGATAAAATCACTGTAACGCACGGCCTCGAGTGGCTTAGTGCTGTTTATGAAACGGCAGCCAACGTAAAATGATAAAATACAGTTTTAGGTGTTTAAGTTACTATTAATAATAATTGCCTTGAACAAATATAGCATCAATAAATACAGTTCCTTTAGATTGCTGTATCGTTGCTAAGCAACCGTGGGCCACTGAAAGAGGAGAATGTTCAGTGGCCCATCGCTGAATATCGTGGTCATTTCATTAACATTTTGTCGCATAACAATAAACGTATAATAACATCACTGTTTCATGCACAAGCCTTAGTTTTCTAAGTACTTTTTGGTCACTGAATGACCACCTCGAGTCTTATTTAGCACCAATCCAGCGGCGCCTTCTTCTCAACCTGGGGCTGAATCTCAAACGGCTCCCTGCTCCCTACATAGTGCACTACGTCAGGATTTAAATACTGGATCCTGCAGCTCAACAAAGCAAAATACTGCTAAGAAGCAGTGATTTGGGACTCATTTGAGACACATCAACACTCGATAAACGATGTTTCTAAACATCCATAGCTAGAACACTATTTATGGAGTACGTCTGACTGAAAAACAGACTTTTGTAATCCAGCCAGGTTTAGCATGTGTGCTACCTTTCAGCCCAAAACGGGTTCGATCAGCGTTAGAGTCAAAGATTAATCCATAACAGCAGAAGTGTTTTCCGTGCTGTGGCGCAGTGGAACAGAGTTCAGCCGCAGCGAGGCGGTCATAGGTGTGGATATTTACAGATTTTACAGCTCAGCCAATCAGACTGCAGGACCGGAACTATCCCTTTTATAATACACAATAATGTGGCTGCATTTAAATCAAACTACGTTAAGCTAAGAACAAAAGCTGTGGCCACCCTGAGATTCAAATTTGGATCATTTTTTCATTTTTTTTTAAAGATAAAAGTTTGTCAGACAATATCAGGTTCTGCTCACACCGCCATCAAAGGGGAATCTTTCAACATGTCTGCGTAATTACGTTCCTGTAAAAACAGCTCATTATCTTCTTCAGATTGATCATCAAGACTCGCGCAGGTTCGCTGGAGGTTCTGGACGGTAAATAAAAGTTCTGTATTTTATAAAAAGGTAAAGAAGAAAAACCTCAGACAACCAGCATGACTGACTGATCCGCTGCACTCGGTGAGCAGAAGCGAAAACTCTGTCCCTCGCTGTACGACAGACTGGGCAGAGTGCTGATTTAGGAGTGAGTGCTTATGGGTAATTACAGCCGCTGTGAATCTTTCCACCAGCCGGGCAGAGGGAGGCGAAGGTGGGCTACCTGTTCAGAGTGAATTATTCTCCATCACTCGCACACAAACAAATAAACAACCCGCCGCATCACAACAACCTGACGGTTGTGCTCGTGTGAGGCATGTACTGCCGTCGGCATGGCAACAGCCTCCCTATATCTAGGAGACGGCGCTTTGGGACCGAACCCACCGTATACACAACTGTCAGTTATGATCGTTATGATCATTAGAGGAAAAATCTGAAGGAAAGGAAAAACGAAATTGTCACATTTCCTCACGTCTGCAGGGCGAATGCTGCTAACAAATAACGGAAGCTTTCAGCTCACTAATTAGCACCGGGATAACCGCGGACCTAAATCTACCCTCAAACTGTGTGAAGGCATCAGTGTTATCCAGAAAACCCACAAAAGCTTAAAACTAATGGCTAAAACGGCACTTTTTCTGGTCGACTACATTCAAGGTAAAGGGGAAAAACTGGATTTTTATTTTTTTGCTTAATTATACGTTTAGCACTGATAAAAAAAAACATCAGGTCCATCTATTCCTTGGCTAAACAAGAAGCCCTGAGATATAGAACACGTAAAATTCACAGAGATGGACAAAGTACACAAACCACGTACTTGAGTTAAAGTGGAGACCCCCAAGGTAAAATATTCCTCCAGTAAAAGTAGAAGTTCCTCCCTTTAGACCTCCACTTGAGTAAAAGTACTAAAGTATTTACCTTCAAATGTACTTAAGTATAAAGTAAAAGTACTAAAAGAGTAATTCTGGCTCTGATGTCCTGTTATCATTTTTATAACCAGACTGGCTTCATGAACTCATTTCAGGTGAAAGTCCTCCAGCGTCTCTCTTGGTAAACCAGTCTTTTAATAGAACGTCATTAATTAGTGACGCTGACGTCTATTAAAATGATCAGAAGCACAAAACACTGAAGGTAAACAGTTTCCATCAGGGAGAACCGAGTGGCTCTGAAATCACTTTTTACACACAAGCAAAGTTTCAGTTTCAGATTTATTTACAACTTAGTTCCAAGTTTAAGTTGAATAAAAACTGGCTTTAAACTCAGGATCACAGATGAGCTCCTTTACTATGTTGATCTGTAGGCGTCTGTTCATAAACATAAACCAGCCCAAACTCATTTACTATAAAATGAAATGGTGTTTGTAGAAATTCAGAAAAAAGCCGCGTCAGTCTCGACTGCATATGTGGACATATTTCTATATTGAGCTCTATTTACACAAAGTTAGGTTAGTTCATCATTTATGTTGAACAGACTCTCCCAAAGTTTTACGCTGCTGCGCTGACGTTGAACCGCGTGCTGCACTGGGTCGGTATGACCAACAGGTCAAAACCAGCTCTAAACAAAGTGACCGCTGGGCCCTGATTGGTGCTCTGGCTTTGCGCTTCTTTCGTTTTGACATGTTACGTTTTTATACACACAGAAACCAAAAGGAACGACAGATTTCTCAAAATGTAGGAGGAAAAAGTCGGATATTAGACTCTGAAATGTAGTGGAGTGAAAGGAAAACGTCTCTCTTTGGTAATAATTCAGCTTTTTATGGTTGCACAAAAAAGCGTTGTATGATCAATAACACCTCAGACATCAACACTAACTGAAAAATCACTCAATTTCCTCCTGACAGGGCGTCGCTTTTTGAAAAATCTGCTTATATGACATATAAAATTGAACCAAAGGGCACTGGAAGGGATCTTAATTGTGATCATTAGCTCAATACTTTGTGTAACCGGAGCAAAAACACACAAAACAGAAGCGGAAATCAAGCAGCCATTAGGAGAAGTGAAGTTTCAAAGACGAACAAAGGCGGCGTGAGGTGGAGGGGGTTAAAAGCATGTGTCTGAGATCAGGACGCTCGCTGGAGAGAGAAAAGACAGGATGAGGCGAGCGGTGGAGCTGAGTGAAGTATGAAGCCAGGCGGGGGTGCTGATTGGTCGTTAATTACGGCGCATTCACGACTCCCGCACGCTCATTACTTACAAACAATGCTGACACGCCGCCTGCACAACGATCCCTATTATCACCCGCGCGCCCACCGCTGGCCCGCTTCCTCTCTCTTCACAGCTCGGCACGTCTCCACACACACACTCACACACACACACACACACACACACACACACACACACAGTAACACCTGCAGACGTCACGCTTTTGTAAAGAAGAATCGACGGCGTAAATCCCTGCACCATGTTAACTCCATCACACATCCATCTGACGCACTGCCAGGTCAGCACAGGGCCCACTGTATAAAGCCTGTGGGTCAAACCAGGCCCGCGGGGCAAGCCTGCCCCTTGGCACAATCCTATTCGGTCCACATAATGATTTAAATTTGTATTAATGTTCAGTCATTAATGTCCATGAGCTGCACTACAGTCCCCAGCATGCACTGCTGCGTAATGTGCGCTCTGGCCCTCCTCCCCAACAACCATCTACGGCAGTTACACGAAAGGAACGAAGCCTGGTGTCCGACTATTTCATTCAAACTCAAACGGTCTGATCGGCCTCTTGCTCCACCAAACCGGAGGGGTTTGTAGTACAGGGATCGGGTTCGGGTTCCCCTTCAGAGTCTTGGTTCCTCTCAAGCTCTCTTCTTCCTGCTCTTAGGGAGTTTTTCCTGGCCACTGTCGCCACAGACGACGCTCACGGGGGCTCGGACCCGGATTTTTCTGTGAAGCTGCTTTGTGACAACACCTGATGTAAAAAGCGCCACATAAATAAGCACATTATTAAAGAGCCTGACTTCTGGGGACTTTTAAAGAGGTTTATCTGCAGCCAACGCAGCCCATTCTTCTATTTTTATTCAAAATGATTTTAATTGATTTAAGTATGTGGATTATTTTGAATATGAACAGATTATTGAGTAAAAACAACAACGAGCACAGCCGGCAAACGGATTAGTTCAGATTTTTAAATATAATTTTTTTATAAACACCCTTGTTTTAAAAGGTCCATGTCATGGAAAAATAAATCTTCCTCGCTTTTTTCAAAATAAAAGACTTTGACGTACTACAGAAACAGTGTTACACTGAAACACTGTCCACTCCCAAAGGCCGAAACCTAAACTGTAAAATCGATGCACGCTGAAGCAACTGGTTCAGACGTACAGAGGACAGCCAATCAGAACAGGGGTAATTTACATACATCAGTATTAAAGGCATAAACACACAAGCAGTCCGTTTGATTTGACAGAGTTAAGAAGAGGATGCAAAACGGGAAAATTACAGCTAAAAATAATAAATAAAACAATAAATAAACCACAGACAGACCAAACAAACAGAGTTACAGATTCCACGTGATTTACTGATGTCACACCCTTCAGGGGACCAAACACACATATATACATACATACATACATACATACATATATATACACACACACACACTCACCGGCCACTTTATTAGGTACACCTTGCTAGTAAAAGGTTGGACCCCCTTTTTCCTTCAGAACTGCCTTAATTCTTCATATCAGACTTTCAACAAGGTGCTGGAAACGTTCCTCAGAGATTCTGGTTGGTTATTTGAGTTCCTGCTGCCTTTCTATCATCTGGAACCAGTCTGCCCATTCTCCTCTGACCTCTCACATCAACAAGGCATTTTCGTCCACACAACTGACCGCTCGCTGGATGTTTCCTCTTTTTCGGACCGTTCTCTGTAAACCCTAGAGATGGTTGTGCGTGAAAATCCCAGTAGATCAGCAGTTTCTGAAATACTCAGACCAGCCCGTCTGGCACCAACAACCACGCCACGTTCAAAGCCCCTTAAATCCCCTTTCTTCCCCGTTCTGATGCTCGGTCTGCACTTCAGCAAGTCGTCTTGACCACCTCTACATGCCTAAATGCACTGAGCTGCAGCCGCGTGATTGGCTGATTAGCTATTTGTGTCATATATATATATATATACATTCTGGTTGGTTATTTATATCTGGTTGGTTATATATATATATATATATATATATATATATATATATATATATATATATATATATAGACACACGCAAATACATACATACATACATACACACACACCCCCACCCACACACCCACAGAGAGAGAGAGAATTTAGTGCAGCACTTTAGTGGTGGGTTCATAGAGGTGAGAGGAGAGAAATTATATAACTACACGTTTCTTTGTGTTCGGTCAGTCTTTGACCCTTTTCACTCAATCGATAAAGCTTTTAATGGACCGGCCCTTTACCCGGAGTCACACGCTGCAGCGGAGAACAGGAGGAGAACCTCTGACATTATCAGAGAAATGTCATGTCAGGCAAGAGTGAAATAGACACCATGACCAGCACCTTTCAGGGACACGAGAGGGAGAGGGAGATGGAGAGAGCGAGAGACAGAGAAGTGGCTCTGGTTATTAGAACACCACAATACCGATCAGCTCTCAGTACACCTCTATTCACATTCGGGCCGACGGAGCAGTGCTCAGGTCATTTCCAGTGTTCAAACTTCCTTGAAGAGCTCATCTGTGAGTGTCACACAGGCTAACACGAATTCTACCTCTCTGAGCCGAGGCTTCAAACGATCCGAGTCAGGGTCGGAAAAATGCCCCCATATTCAACGTTATTGCCTCTTAAAAGCCTCAAATTGTTAAAAACACTAATTTTCCTAGCTCTTGTTTAACTCAGTCCATAGATGGAAACTACACTGTAAAAACAATCTGTTTTAAATTCACTGCTTTTGTGATGTCACAAAAATCAATAAAACCTATAAAGGACATAAAACCTATGACCCTTGTTTTTTGTGAGTTTGTAGTTACTTTTGTGAGTTACTTTGTAGTTCTACTAGACTGTAGTCCATCTGTTTCTCTGATACTCTGTTACCCTGTTCTTCAGTGGTCAGGACCCCCGTGGACCCTCACAGAGCAGGTACTATTTGGGTGGTGGATCATTCTCAGCACTGCAGTAACACTGACGTGATGGTGGTGTGTTAGTGTGTGCTGTGCTGGTCTGAGTGGATCAGACACAGAAGTGCTGCTGGAGTTTTTAAACACTGTGTCCACTCACCGTCCACTCTAGTGCCAAACCTTGACTATTACAGCGACGCTGCAAGTCCAGGCTTTAATGGCAAAACGGCTCCATGACAAAGCTTTTCTAGCATCCTTATGAGATTTCTAATAGTATGTTATTATATTCTGTCAGTTTTACAGGGACTCAGTAAAGAGTTCCTAACAACTGACTGAAACTTGCTTAGACTACAGCTCATTCAGTCTGTGACATACACTAGATTTCCAAAAATATTCACTCACCCATTCAAATCATTGAATTCAGGTGTTCCAGTCACTTCCGTGGCCACAGGTGTATAAAGCCGAGCCCCTAGGCCTGCAGACTGCTTCTACAGACATTAGTGAAAGAATGGGTCACTCTCAGGAGCTCAGTGAATTCCAGCGTGGTACCGTGATCGGACGCCACCTGTGCAGCAAGTCCAGTCGTGAAATTTCCTCACTACTAAATATTCCACAGTCAACTGTCAGTGGGATTATAACAAAGTGGAAGCAATTGGGAACGACAGCAGCTCAGCCACGAAGTGGTCAGCCACGTAAAATGACAGAGCGGTCAGCGGATACTGAGGGGTGTAGTGCGCAGAAGTCACCAACTTTCTGCAGAGTCAATCACTACAGACCTCCAAACTTCATGTGGCCTTCAGATCAGCTCAAGAACAGCATAGAGAGCTTCATGGAATGGGTTTCCATGGCCGAGCAGCTGCATCCAAGCCTTACATCACCAAGCGTACTGCAAAGCGTGGAGTGCAGTGGTGTAAAGCGCCGCCACTGGACTCTAGAGCAGTGGAGACGTGTTCTCTGGAGTGACCAATCACGCTTCTCCATCTGGAAATCCGATGGATGAGTCTGGGTTTAGCAGTTCCCAGGAGACGGTACTCGTCTGACTACATTGTGCCAAGTGTAAAGTTTGGTGGAGGGGGGGATTATGGGGTAGGGTTGTTTTTCAGAAGTCAGGCTCGGCCCCTTAGTTCCAGTGAAAGGAACTCTTAAAGCTTCAGCACCAAGAGATTTTGGACAATTTCATGCTTCCAACTTTGTGGGAACAGTTTGGGGACGGCCCCTTCCTGTTCCAACATGACTGACCACCAGTGCACAAAGCAGGTCCATAAAGACACGGATGAGCCAGTTTGGTGTGGAAGAACTTGACTGGCCTGCACAGAGTCCTGACCTCAACCCCATAGAACACCTTTGGGCTGAATTAGAGCGGAGACTGTGAGCCAGGCCTTCTCATCCAACATCAGTGTCTGACCTCACAAATGCGCTTCTGGAAGAACGGTCAGAAATTCCCATAAAACACTCCTAACCCTTGTGGAAAGCCTTCCCAGAAGAGTTGAAGCTGTTATAGCTGCAAAGGGTGGGCCGACATCATATTAAACCCTATGGATTAAGAATGGGACCTCACTCAAGCTCATATGCGTGTGAAGCCAGACGACCGAATACTTTTGGCGATATACATACATATCAGTTGTGTGTATATATTATGCCATGTGATACTTTATTGTCCTTTGATAAACTATTATAATTATTACACTCAAACAGACGAAGCACCGCTAAGGCCATTTTCACAATTTTGAAACTTCCCTTTTCTTCCCGTGCTTTGAGAAGCACATCTTTGCGCATTATGAAGGAGAAAAGCAGCCAAAGTCATTCTATCCCTTTTTTCCCAAGCCGAGCTCCGTGTCCTCTGAGATTTTCTCGTGTGTGTGATGTGCTGTGATCAGTGTGCCGCACTGTTTACTTCAAACACAGCGCAAGGAGAGAGAAGCCTCTGTTCCTCAAGGTCAGCCATCATCAGTCTGCTTTAGGGAACGAGGCTAAAAGTCTCCAAACTGCAGGCGGAGGAAATCCCTTCCACACACAGAGCACAAAACTGAGAAACAGAACCGGAACTCTCCGGTTTCGTCTGAGGAGGTTCTGTAACTTAACGAACACTGTCCAAACCTTCTGATTTGGTTCCTCCAGCTCAGAGGAGCAGGCCAAACTCCTCCTGCCAAGCTCACAGCTGACCCCTCTCGTCCTGGACATCACCTCTTCCAGCCACTTTCCTCTGCCGGAAGATTCAGGGTCATCAAAGCAGCACAACCAGACCTGCTTTTCAACAAACCACAGTGAACACCTCACACTTTAAACCGAACCCTGCAAACTCTTCCTTACTGTGGATCCATAACTCCACTCTGCACCATAAAATTTCCTAACTGCAGGTAGTCAGGCTGCTGAACGGATCTAACTGATGGACAAGGACACTGAACTGCTGCCTCAGCTGTCCTAAGAAATGGGTAGTAACTAGTTACATAGGTGTTTCAAGGGTTCATCATTTCCATCAATCTAAAGAACCTTTCCGTGATGCCATTACTAAGGCAAAGGGTTCTTTGAGAGTTCATGGCTCTACAGAGAACAACTTCTGTTAACGCTTTATTTGGATAGTCCACTTTGGATGCTTTGTAGATACTTAATTTACTTTGAAGTTACATTCAACTAAATATCTACTAAATTGACCATAACTGTCTTTAATTTTAAACCTGGCTCTAATCCTAACCCTGACCTTGACCTTAACCCAAAACCTAAAACCAACCCTCACCCTGGTTCTAGTAATAATCCTGATCCAAATACTAACCCTCACCCCACCACTGCTCAGAATCAAGTTTCAACAGATAGTCTTAACAACTTGAACATCTGTAGACATTCTACAGTGGACTAAAGTGGACTGTCCAAATAAAGTGAGACCCAATAAGGGTTCACTTCACTAAAGAACCCTTGAAGAACCATCTTAAAAAGTACACATTGATGGATTTTCAGATCATAATATTTTCACTCTGACCGATGTAGATTCTTGTTACAGTGGAGGCTCTCAAGGGGAACTGGAGCTCCACAAGCTGCTGCTTTTGTTAGTTTGCTGCTCGTTGACTTACCTGTGAGCACTCTCTGGCACAGTCTGCCAAAATGCCCTGAAGGCATAATTTTAAAAGCCATTTAAAAGAAGTTTTTGAACTCAATAGTCAATAATTTATACCATCAACATGTTACTAACACATTAATTGAATGTATACCAAGTAACCACAAACTACTATATAAACCAGTGCTCGGCAGCATGCGGCTCTTTTACTGCCCTGTTGAGGCTCCACAGCTGAATCAGATCAGTAGGTAATAATAAAATAATCCTCCTCTACAGTAAAATAAAGCTCTGCTGATCCTTCAACACAGTTTAACAGGAAATGGTCTTAAACGCTGGAGTTAATGTAGAACTGCTGATTCACCCTTTAACCCTGAAGATCAGCGCAGACGGCTGGTCACCATAGCAACACAGACAACAGTCTCGCCCAGCTAGTTTCTAATGAAAAGGCAAAGAGAGAGATTTAAGACGAACATCGATAATTTGGAGACGAATGGACTTATTTGTGTTTATAGTCACTCCAGCTGGTTTCCTGATACGTTTAATCTGCAATGAGAAACTGAGAAACACTAAATAGTCACAAAGCTGTAGTCGATTCTCACTCGCCAGCTTTTTGTTTGAATATCTCCGTTCCACCTTAAATGGTGTCTGCTTGCACAGGAAGCTGGCGAAAGAGAAGCAGCTTCAGTAAAAAAAAAAAAGAAACTGTTTGTCCATGTTTTTTGGAAAGGTTTCCTGCCAGAGATGCGAGAAAAGCAGCTATATTTGAGCTAAAGCTTAAACCAGAGCAAAGTAAGTGGTTTGTTTTTGTTCATATTAGATTTTTTTGCCAGTACATTAGTGTATACAGAGACACATTTACAGCAAACATGGTAAAATGGACATAAAATGTCCTAAGGTGGATTGAGTTTTGCTGAATAGACAAAATGGCTCTTCTTAACATTCTAGACTAAATATAGAAGCACTGTAAAACAGAGACACTTGGAGCAGCCCAAGAACTGACCACTCAAAAGCACTACCTGACCTCACTAATGCTCAACCAAATCCTCACAGCAACGTTCAACATCTAGAGTGCAGCGTTCCCAGAAGAGCAGAGGCTGTTACGGCAGCAGACTCACTATTAGCACCCTTCATTTCAGGAGAAACACTGGAGAACTTCTGGATGTGTTCACACTGTGAACACAGGCTGAGCCTCGGCAGCAGTGCAGCTTCACTGCTTGGGGATATAGGCCACTCCACAGGCTCCACAGTGGAGCAAATGTAGCTCATCGAAACCAAAAAATAAGCAGTTTGAGGCTGGAGGACATCAGCACGGGCCCATGTTTTTCCCGGTAATCACCCTGTTAATGGTAATCAGATACAACGTCTACACATGTTCCCCGAACACGACGTTACCCAGATGCTTATTCAGTGCATCGGGAACAACAACGGAGCTGAACATCGGAGAAGAAGCACTCCATCAAAAAATGAGGGGTGGGGGGCTGGGGGGGGGGGGGGTGGAATTGAGGGCAGGCGAAAAGCTAAAGCCTATAAATACACCCCACATAAGCCAATCGACTTCAGCGAGTGCCTCGAACCCCGCAATTTCTCAAAGCGCTTCCATTCATAAGCATGACACAAAACGCTAGCGGAAAATGGAGAGATGCTATTCTGAGGGAGAAATAATCTCATAAAACCATTACAGGAACAACGTAGGTGCAGTAGGGAAGGATTATGCCGCGGCCTGCGTACGCCATGTCCCATTTCTCTCCCACTTCATCCTGGCAGGAGCGAAAAACAGCACAAAAAAGGAGGAGAAAAGCGGCCGGCGTACTGCGGTAACAAGCTTAGGTGGGGAAACCATGGAGAACATCCTGTGTGAGAGTGGAGTTCGCTTGAATGCGACACAAGGCCAGCTGGAATATGATTACGCAAAGCTATTTGACTGAATACATGGCAAGGTGTGCGTGTCTTTGATTGGCATGAGCTGTGACTGTAATCAATTCAGTTCAATCCAATTCAGTCTACACACTATTGACTGTGTTGTCTGCAGGGAAAGAAACATGCTGACCTTATTTTGCTCTTTTTTTTGCTGTACAGTGTTTTTATTATACAATAAAGTCAATTCAGTTCAGCCAATTTTTTTTTTTAAATATCACACCACTTTACCTGAAAAATATGAACATACATCATCTAGAGCAGAGGTCACTAATAGGCGGGACCACGGTCCGAGTGCGAACCCAGACTCTGTCCTATGTGGACCTGGACCTATAATCGATAAACTATAGAGAATTATTTAATGGCGAATTTCGGTGGTCCTGTTTTAACTGCCGTAGCTTTTCCAGCCCTTACTATAGCTTTAGCGGCCCGGGAGACTCACAGACCAATCGCATGCGTTGTAAATATCACACGTAACACTGCTCAACCAATCAGATCTGTGCATTACGATGAGCTCTGAGACTCGAGTGAGTGACGCTCACACGAGGCGAGAAACAGCAGTCAGAGAAGAAAGTGAGTCTGATTATTTTACATGCTGTGATCTAAAAACAGAAAACTGGAAGTAAATGTTGGTGAAATCTGACTGATTGGAACTTATTTGATTTGATATTCAGTCATCGACCGTATAAGATGCTGACATTCCTACTCGGCTACTTCAGTAAACAGCATACGGCACAGAATCATAATACAAGTTAGACGTTATGATGTTCTGGACATTTGCTTGAGGACATTTTCCGTAACTGGACTGTACTGAATTTTAATTGAAGACCTCTGATCTAGAAGATGAAGAATATTTAAATCCTTTATTTTGTCAAGCACGTATTCGATTTCAGTGTCGCTCAGTGTTTCGCTGCGTCTCCGTGAGTGAATGGGTTTCTTATTCTTTTGTATCTGCCATTAGAGCTGATAAAGTGCGGATAAAAAGAAAATAAAGGAGAAAAGAAGAGAAACTGAGAGTCATAAAGCCAGAGAGAAAGAGAAAGGAAAGAGGGATGCTCATTTTCTGACAGGCCCTCTTTATAAGCTACAGCCTCTAATTCACCGAGGGATAAATACTATTGCTATGCACTATTGCTATGCACCCAGCCCCCCACCCCCCACCACCAACACACACTTTCACCCCCCCACCTCCCGCTGGACTAATGAGCTGGGCTTTATGCTTTATAGGAGACGTCTGTCCCTTATCGTTAATTAGCCACACTGGCCTGAGGCCTCGATTATCAGAGCCGATGCTGTTTGGCTTGTTGAGCTTAAAAACGCAGCAGAAGTAAAAGCCTGAGTTCACCATCCGACTCTAAAGCACGCTGTTTGCGTTTCGCTCAGCTCCTGTTTGATTATTAAATGTAATAAACCGGTCTGTTTACAGACGTAAACGCTTTAAATTTCCTTTTGACGCACTGCCAGATCTCCAGGCGAGGCTCTGCTTCGGCTCCGAGGCGGCAGGTTCTGCAGAAAAACACTGTTTTTGTTTCGCGCCAATACAAACCGCAGAGAAACAGCAGCACACGTAATCCGACACTGTTGTTCTCCAACCCATACGGACCTCAGGCTGAGTTTGGAGTAAATTTACTCGAAAATGGCTCTATATAGTTAAAAGGTTAAGATGTAAACAGATTCGTTCAGTCAGACCTGTTCACAGTGGTGGTGATAGGAACCAGACGTCCACCTCTAAAAGCTCCCTCATAGAATTGTGCTACAGTAAATGGTTATGATTTCACTGCTTGACGTCTGAGATGCTATTTTACGACAGTTTTAGGTGATTTTGGTTGAAAACGTACATCGGTGGAGGGACACATTCATATAAATCCACATTCATCCACAGTCCATATAAACTCAGAAGACTCGTGTAGGTTCTCTGGTGGTTCTGGATGGTAAATAAAATGTTTATATTTGTGTTGTAGTCATGGCGACACCTGGCTCCCATCACCACCACTGTAAAGAAATGGGATGGTCCGTTTCTTCATTATGATCCATTTCACATCAAACCACTTTGAATGTCTTTGTTTACATCTCAAAGACTGAATCGTGCAGAATGTTTGAACAGATTGGTGGAATTCAGTGGAATTCCCCTCTATAAGAGAGAAAAGGAGTAAGAAAGGAGTGTTTAGTAAACATTCAGTACATCGTCCAGTCCTGCCTCGCTGTGGCCAATAACCACGCCAAACTATCTATATCAATGTCAATATCCATCCATACATACATCTGTCTGTCCATCCATTCATTCGTCCATACATCTGGCCATCCACCCTTTCCCCATCCACCCACCCATCCGTCTATCCATTCACCCATCCGTCTATTCATGCAAGTGTCCACCCATCCATCTGTCTATACATCCATCCGTCATCCACCCTTTCCCCATCCATCTGTCTGTCCATGCATCCATCCATTCACCCATCTATCTGTCCATCTGTCTATTCACCCATCCATCCATCTGTCCATCCATTCACCCATCCATCCACCCATCCGTCTATTCATGCAAGTGTCTATCCATCCATCCATTCACCCATCCATCTGTCTATACATCCATCCGTCATCCATCCTGTCCCCATCCATCTGTCTATCCATGCATCCATCCATTCACCCATCCATCCATCTGTCCATCCGTCTATCCATCTGTCCATCCATTCACCCATCCATCTGTCTATCCATCCATTCATCTCTGTCCGGTCACTCCACTCCACTCATTCACCTACTTCACTCACTCACTCACTAATAATAATTTCCCTCTTCATCAGTGTCTAACATATGGGCTTCTGATACACAGTGCACACCTAGTTACACAGGAAACAGAGGCTTCATCAGCCATCGGTCATGTACTGATAGGAACTTAGTTGTGTTGCGTTCTGTTAGCCTTTGTTTTGTGTGCACAGCCCAAAACACATCATCAAATAATGCTGCGAAAGGCCACCCTGTGCGCACGCTCGTATCAGGCTTAGGAAAAAAAAAGAGAATCACTCCACTGGATTATGAAATTAATGTTTCATCAGCCACGGCAGCCTCTGTATTCTCACAGGAGCAATAATTAGACCACAAGAGCACGTCCGCTCCTCAGAAATCGAATCCAACGGCAAGCATGCTGCCAGCAGAGCTGCTGAGATGCTCCCCAGCCACGCAAATAAATAAATAAATAAACACACAAATAAATGAATACATAAATAAATGAAAAGGCTAATGATTTGATCAACTCTCCCTTCACCAAGCTCCTAATGTAGGAAATCTGCTTCTTTTACGTTACTCCACAATTAACTTGCCACTCTCGGCCCAAAAGGTTGTCTAATTGGCCGCATCTTGCAGTGTTGCGATTCAGCGTTGCTTAGCAACGACCCACAAGGCAGCATCAGTACCTTTTGTGCATACGTGCAAGTAATGACGTGTAATTATTTGGCAGGGTTCCACCGTCAGTGTTCTCCCCATCGTAGTTTATCTTTAGGCATGTCGGCATGTGTGTATTCATTCATTCATTCATTCATTCATTCATTCGTTCATTCGTTCATTCGTTCAGCCATCCATCCATCCACATCTCCAAGCTGCTTAACAGAAATATCAGGGTAAAAATGAGCACATCCTTGCTTTACAAAAAGATAACAAATAAATAAATACATTACATACATACATAAATAAATAATAATAATAACAACAACAACAACAACAACAACAACAACATGGAATCTCTCTAATCTGATAATTTTAGAGGGGAATGACTTTTTTCCAAGTGATTTTGGGCCGTTTATTTTTCTCCAGGCAGCTCAATATATAGAGCAGCAGGCATTTTCAAACCATGAGGTTTTGTCCCAAGAACAGTGATATATCAACAAATGAACTAAAATAAAAGATGCTATGTAATTCCTCCATATTTTTAAGGCTTTTTGATGCCGTCCTGCTAATTTGGCTGTGCTAGTTTGCCCTCAGCTGGCGATTTTATAAATCCAATCACGGCGAGCTCCATCAGCCCATTAATGGCGCTCCGCTGCGGTTAACCGCTCACCTTTGTCTGCAGTAATGGGCCTCTGTTTATCCTAATAAACCGCCAGGAGCACAGATCAGATAAAGGCCGAGATGCTGTCAGTCTCAAAAGGACGAACAGCCTGCGTGACTCTGAGACCAAGGCTTTAAGAAGTGGACACAGCCTTAATTCTTGGTTACCATCTCGCCTTAAACGAAATAATAATCCCTAAAAATCTCAGCAACTGTTTAAAGAAAATGACTTTAGGCTGTTAAATGTGCACTCATATTAAAGGGTCCATAGCACGGAAAAGCACCTATTTTTCTATTTATTACAATTATTTTTATTCTATTTTTAAATAAAAGATGTAGCCTATAGCATTCCCTTCTCAGTCCAAAAAGTCTAACATAGCTACATCAAGCTGCAAAAATATCCCTTTAAATTCACCATTTTTGTGATGTCACAAAAAGTAACACATTTCCACATCCACTTATTCAGCTTACAGCAGTTTGGCCTCATCGCCTCAAGCTGAAGTTACAGCTGGTCCTTGAATGAGTGGGCATACAGGGTATCCAATGAGAACAGAGCTCATTTGCATGCATCAATTTTAAAGGGCCGATAACAGACATTTTTTCCTTATCTTTTTTTTTTTTTCACATCTTTCAGTTAGGGCTGGGCGATAAAACGATGACGATAATTATCGCAATATAACTAATATAACTAAGCAATATAACTAAAAAATGCCCGATAAATTTCCGATATAATACACCATTCTCACTCTTTCACATTCAGCAACAGCCCTGGTGGCGTTTCCTACTGCAAGGAAAATTACACTACTCCGCTGTCGCCAGGAGAGGGCGCACATCCGAGTTTTTCAACGTGGTTAGAGAGGCCAGTGAAATGAGTCTTAGCAACGTCTGAAAGGTGGAGTTATACATTCCCTGTCGGAGCGGAGCGACCGGCGATCTGTTCTCAGAGTGTGAGCGACGAGGTCAGTGGCGTAGTTAACCCTACTGTCCTACAGTGGACTCGCCTCTTTCCTCACGTCCTGACAAGCTTTAGCAGCGTTAAAGCCCGTCTGCTCCTCCCAACTACAGCACTGTTACAGCGCTCAGTCACGTTTTAGTATTAGTGCATTCCCGAGCAGCGGAAGTGAAGGAAAGAAGTGGCTCCTGTTCGTTACAGCCCTGATTTAAACGGAAGCAAACTGAGGAAGCTGTGAGGTATTGGAGAGCGGGGGAGCGCCGTCTTTCCAGGCTTGCTGGTTTTACCAGCTGGATGACTTGAAGCAGCTCCGTCACTCGCACATCACGGCGAGTTGATGATACTGTAGATCAAACGACACAAAAGCACCGCTTTTAGTTTAAACGTGGCTAAAAGTCGGACTCTGTTTGTCTGGTGTTGATATTTTGCAGTTCAGCCCTCAGACTAGTGTGGAGAAACCCAGCCGTCTGCTAGCTGGTGTCTGAGTACTGTGATATGCTCTGATATGGATGTGGTAGGACTGATGGCAGTGAGGTGGTGTGATCCATCACTGACCAGCGAACCAGCCAATGTCTGCCGTTCGTATTAAATCTGAATTGTATTTATCGTGATAACGTTTTTGGCCATATCGCCCAGCTCCAATTTCTCTCTTTATTCAATACATAAAAATTTAACTGCAAAAAACAGCCACATTTAAAACGCTGGAGTTATACGAAGTGTTTAAGCTCTTCTTCTATGAGGCACGATATAGGACAGCCAATTAAAACAGAGCTCATTTACATATACCAGTCTTAAACAAACAGTAACAACAAATAGCCCATGTAATTTCCAAGCGATAAAGGGAGGTGGGAATATGAAGGTGGAAAATGGAAAAGGATTAAAATAATGTTTTAGGGACCCCCACAAAAATAATAAAATAAATAAATAATGAAAAGCAGAAATAATTTTGTGGAAAAATGCAGAACACAGGCCCTTTAAAAGGCACAATAACAACACAACATGTTTACAGTTATTTGATATGCATAAGGTGTAAAACGATCATATAAAATAAACGATGATAGTTTTTGGCAGATGTAATCACACAGACGACACAGATGAACCACAGGAGGGAAAAAGAAGGCTATAGGCCCTTTAACAGGAGTGGCGGCAGCAGCAGAGCGTGTGAAAATGCATGGAGCACCGAACCGGCCAATCAGGATCTTATATTAGAGATGAACGCTGAAGCGGCTGTAGCTCCATATCGTCCACCGGGAAGTGAGTAACACGGACACACTACATATTTATAGCTTTTGCTGTGTGACCAGAATCGGAGGAATATAATGGACT
>NC_051235.1:29584195-29601695 GCF_015220715.1 Pygocentrus nattereri
GACTGCTCTGAAACGCGATTGGGAGGCAGTAAATCGGCCCCTCAAACACAACTCGATTCTCTCTCCAACTGTCGACCAAAACTTAAACCAGTCTGCAGACTTTAGTTTCCCACAAATGGGGAAATTTCATCTCCGCATTTAACCCATCCATGAAGTGAAACACCACACACACACACACACACACACACACACACACACACACACACACTGCAGTGAGCAAACTTGCCCGGAGAGGTAGGCAGCCCTATCCACGGCGCCCGGGAAGCAATTGGGGGTTAGGTGTCTTGCTCAAGGACACCTCAGTCATGGACTGTCGGTGCTGGGGTAGGAACCGGCAACCTTCCGGTCACAGGACCAGTTCCCTAACCTCCAGCCCAAGAGTGCCCCCAGAGACGACCAGCTCAGACACCAAACTGAGAATCGGGGCTACAATCGGGGTAAAAGTCGTGTTGCATAACCCCGGCTTTCCCCCCCGGATTTCACAAAGTTTCCATATAACCATTTCAGATTTGCTTACTTTTGGGAAATAATGAAAATTTTCCATCTAGATAGTCTACAAAATTTGAGTCTTGTATTGAGGTCAATACACACTCCACCCCACACACCTTCTGTCTCAACTGATGCAGCTTTGTTCATGCAAAATTCAGTAAATTAACAGTCATTGTGTATTAAAGCGTGCAGAAGAGAGTTCTCTGTGGGGGACCAGTGGCTTCCACACATTTGCCTACACCTGCAGATAGACAGATTACTGGGTTACTGTTATCCCAGGTGGTTGCTAAGGTGTTGCTAGGCCATGGCTATGGTCCCCTATCCTAGGGGCTTGCAAAGGTGCTGTTAGGTCATTGGTAAGTTTTCCCAGGTGATTGCTAAGGTATTGTTAGGCTATTGCCATGGTATCCCAGGTGGTTGCCAAGCTGATGGGATGGTACATAGCAACATACATACAAATAAACACATTATATATGTGTATATCCCTCCTGCCAGATCAAAACCTTGTGTGTCCAAAAAGAACTTTACAGGAGAAGGAAAGACATGCTCTACTTTTAATGTAAGTTAATGGAACCAGACACCCCCCCAACCAAGTGATTTTGGGTCATTTCTGTTGGTCCATTCATTATAAAATTTACAAACAATATATAGGACTACATGTATTTTCAAATTATGCTAAAAACTGAAAAACGACATAACACACGAGTGAACACTGGCTGAAAAAGTCCGTACAGCAGGTTCGTGTAAAGCAAATTAAATAAATAAATAAATAAAAGGGCTTTATTATGTCCACGTGAGGTAAGTACAAGCAGTGAGGAGAACTGCACCTGCACGCCTGTGGCTGAACTCAGGGAGGTGAATTAAATGCTGATCCCGTCTCTGCTGGCCTGTGCCTCACTGCTGCGTCGCGTGATCTGGAGTGCATTGTTTCAAATCTCTAGGCGGGTTAATTATTAATTACACAACCAGTTTAAACATCACAGCCCAGTGAGCAAATATGGGCGAGTTACACTCCTCCACCCGGCCACTCGCGCGCCGCCGGCTCCACCAGGACCTGGCGCTGCTGAACCGGAAGCTCAGCGGAGAAAAGGCTCCGTCTGTAGTGACACGGTTGTGAGTGACAGAAACGCAGCCAGCAAAAACAATCGGGCGGATGAAGCCGATTTATTTATTCACTGGCGAAGAAAATGGAAATCCTCGCCTCCCTCAGTCAAGTTGAAAATTGTGTAAGCGCAGTAACACTTCAATCCGCCACTGCAGGGCTTAAGAGGCACTTAAAGAGCCGGTCTGAGCTTTAAACCATCGAGGGAATCAAAAAAAAAAAAGAAAAAAAAAAAAAAAAGAGAGAGAGAGAGAGAGAGAGAGAGAGAGACACAGAGAGACAGAGAGAGAGAAAGAGAGAGACAGAGAAACAGAGAAACAGAGAGAGAGAGAGAGAGAGAGAGAGAGGGAGAGAGAGGGAGAGAGAGAGAGAGAGAAACAGAGAGAGAGAGAGAGAGAGAAACAGAGAGAGAGAGAGAGAGAGAGAGAGAGAGAGAGAGAGAGAGAGAGAGAGAGAGAGAGAGAGAGAGAGAAAGAAAGAGAGAGATAGAGAAACAGAGAGAGAGAGAGAGAGAGAGAGAGAGTGAGAGAGTGAGAGTGTGTGTGTGTGTGTGTGTGTGTGTGTGTGTGTGTGTGTGTGTGTGTATCTCTCAATATCTCTCTCTCATGCCTTTAGAAAGCCTAGAAGCCATAATATCAACACGGACGTGAGCGTTTTCAATATATCAATACTTTAAACAAATAAAAAACAAACACAGCTGCTCAACCTGTTTTCTTCAGATAAGAGTAAGACAAACAACCCAAACCTTTAATTAGTATGTATAAAAAAAATCTAATAAAAATAATAAAAAGTTTGGAATCTCTGCTTAATGTAAACCTCGACATCGCGCTCTTCTCCGGACGTGAACGTGGCAGTTTCACATCAGCCCATCAGAGCTTTAACATTCACACGGTCAGCTCTCCACATCACACCAACTGGAAGACAAACAGCAGCCCATCTTCGACTGAAGTAAGTGACACTCAGAGAATCACAGCCTGTTTACTGTCCCAACAGTAAACCACGCCGCCCTGTACCATCATGAATACCGGCTTCTGAACTGTGCACTGATAACAAGCTGAGTGGTCTTTAGCCTGGAGGACCTTCTGGATCCTGTTTATAACCGGATACTTCTTTAAGAGTTTAACAGCGTTTGTGGATGCAGTGATGAACTGTGTTCAGACAGTGGTTTTCAGAAGTGTTTCTGAGCCCATGCAGTGATTTCCACTACAGAATCATGTCTGATTTTAATGCAGTGCCGTCTGAGGGCCCAAAGATCACGGCCAGCAGATACTGGTGTTCAGCCTCGTCCCTCACAGACAGAGATTTCTCCAGATTCTCTGAGTCTTTAATAATATTCTGCACCGTAGACGATGAAAAGCAGAAGCTCTTTGCTGTTTTATGTTGAGAAACGTTCTTCTTGAGTTGTTGCTCTATTTGATGGTGCTGTCTATCACAGAGTGGTGACCCCTCCTCATCTTCACTTCTGAAAGACTCCGCCTCTCTGAGATGCTCTTTCATACCCAATCATGTTACTGACCTGTTGCCAATGAACCACCAGGTGTTTTTTTCCCAACTTTACCAGCCTTTTGTTTCCTCCGTCCCAACTTTTTTGGAAAGTGTTGTTGCCATGAAATTCAAAATAGGCAGATTTTTTTCAAAAAACAATAAAATTCCTATTTTCAATAAAATACAGTGTTTAAATGGTTTGCACATTGTTGCATTTTGCACATCATTTACATTTTGCACAACATCCCAACTGCACCTCTGATCAGAATAACAACGCAAATGAGCTCCAGTTCAGCTGATCAAACAAGGATGAATCCAAAGGTCAGTACAGAGTGGTCAAAAACAGTAAGAAGTCTAAATTATGGATAACATACACCACATTTTTGCCTTGATGATTATAGACCCTCTCACCAAACCCCACTCATCAGACCAAAGGTCCACCCCTGGTTTCAGGCTAAGACACCAAAAGCACAAGGACAGTCTTTATTCAAAAACCAGAACTGACTCGAACGAGAGCCAAAGAGACCTTTCAGGTCTTGTAGATTGTCTGAGTTGCCTGAAAGACAGCTGGACCATTAACAAAGCAGAACAGGTTCATAAAACCGAACGTTTCACTCACCAGCAGTGAAGTCCTTGTTAAGGTCGATGAAAGCGTTCGAGTGAGGAACACGGATCTTCACATTAGTGCTGAGGGCCTTCTCACACTTAAGTATCCTGCGAAACAAACGAGCAAAGAAACACAACAATTAGGGATGATATCAGATTCACATCGCTGTCGGATTACCGGGTTCCACGACTTTTACCCTGATTTTAGTCCCGATTGTCAGTCTGAGTCTGAGCTGGTCGACTCTAGTCTTCAGATTTTTAGGTCAGTCAGAGTCGACAGTTGGGAAGATAGAGTCAAGTCGTGTTTGAGGGGCACAGACTCAGATTTTTGGCCTCCCGATCGCATTTCAGAGCAGTCAGAGTTAATCAAATGTTAGATCTTTTCAAGCGGACTCAGTGTA
Organism: Pygocentrus nattereri; assembly: GCF_015220715.1. NCBI lineage: Eukaryota > Metazoa > Chordata > Actinopteri > Characiformes > Serrasalmidae > Pygocentrus > Pygocentrus nattereri. The sequence continues at coordinate 29,588,279 of NC_051235.1, forward strand.
ATCTGATCTGATCAGATCAGTGACTGAAACTGAATAGATTCCTGCAACAACCAATAAAAACAGAGCATGAAAGAAGACAATACAGCAAATAAACAAAGAAATGACAAAAAGTCTCTCACATGCACAGTGAAGCATTTTAATGAGCTGAGTTAAAGGCACAATCGAGGTTATGTATGTTTAAAATTCTAAACAATACAAATCAATGATTCAGCCTTTGACCAAACCATCGCCACAGCAGCTTTTCTACCTTGTGCCACACTGTGCACAGAATCTAAAAGCGGGTGGTGATGTAAATTAGCGGAACAATACAGTCTCTACAGCGGAGGTGTCAAACTCAACCACACTGTTAACAACCCTCAAAAAGTTGCAACAGCAGTTTTAAGGTCCAATTGTGAAGTTTTTTCAGGTGAAAATTTAATATCTGTACCTTTTCATAACCGAATGTTTAAAACAGAACAGTAGAATAAAAGCCTGGAGGCGAGGCGGGGTGTGTGGAGTCAGTACAGCTTAGAACAGATCATTTCAGTGGATTATGGTCCAGTTATGTTCCTTGACTAAAGGTGGACCTTTAGTCAGGGATGCTATTGATAAGGAAGCATACAGCTGCTCCCCCTTCCCCCCCTCTGGGTAGGTCAAACCACAACTTGGTGAACCTCAGTCCCTGGTATGTGCCGCTGGTGAAGAGTCAGCCTGTGACCACGCGGACAGTGAGTAGATGGCCTGAGGATACTTACGAGGCACTGCAGGATTGCTTTGAGGTTACTGATTGGCCGGCACTCTGTAAGCCGCAGGGAGAGGACATTGACGGGTTCACAGGGAGCATCATGGACTACATTAACTTCCGTGTGGACTCCACTGTCCCAACAAGGACTTAAATGTTACCCAAACAACAAGCCGTGGGCAACACAGGACATTAAAGCTCTCCTCAACCAAAAAAGGCCTTCAGAGCTGGAGACAGAGGAGGTGGGAACGATCCAGAGGGAACTGAAGTCCTGACTCCTCTGCTGCAGATCCACAGCAGCCCACTTCACTTACCCTCCCTCTCCCTCCTGATAGCCTGTGACAGCCCACCTCACACCTCCACCTGTCACCTATACAGTGAGTCCATCACTGCTGACCAGATGAGAAGACAACTGAAGAGACTCCAGACAAACAAGGCTGCAGGCCCTGATGGGGTCCCCCCCAGGGTGCTTAAAGCCTGTGACTCCCAGCTTTGTGGGAGATGCCCTGCATTATTCCAGTTCCAAAGACACTGCGACTACAGGCCAGTGGCACTGACGTCCCACGTCGTGAAGACCATGGAGAGGTTTTTCTTGGATTAGCTCCAGCCCATGGTCCAGCCACTTCTGGACCCCTCCAGTTCACCTATCAGACCTGCCTGGGAGTTGAGGACGCCATCATCTACCTGCTCAACCGAGTATGTGCTCACCTCGATAAGCCAGCCAGCTCAGTGAGGGTCATGTTTTTTGACTTCTCCAGCACATTTAACACCCCCTGGCCTGCTCTTCTGTGTGATAAGCTCACAGTGATGCAAGTAGATGCCCCCCTCCGTGTCCTGGATCATTGACTACCTGACTGCCAGACCACAGTGTGTATGCCTGCAGCACTGTGTGTCGGACAAAGTGGTCAGCAACATTGGACAAGGAACTGTCCTCTCTCCCTTCCTCTTCACCCTCTACACCACGGACTTCAGCTACTGCACATCTTGCTACCTTCAGAAGTTTTCTGATGACTCTGCAATAGTTCAATGTATCAGCAGGGGTGATAAGGATGAGTATAGGGCGACGGTGAAAAACTTTGTCGCATAGCATGAGCTGAACCATCTGCAGCTCAACGTGACAAAGACAAAGGAACTGGTGGTGGACCTGAGGAGGGACAAGGCACGGGTGACCCTTGTGCTCATCAGAAGGGTCAGTGTGGACACTGTGGATGATTACAAACATCTGGGTGTGTATATTGACAATAAACTGGACTGGGCTAAGAACACTGACGCCCTCTACAGGAAGGGCCAAAGTCGCCTATTTTCTGAGGCGCCTGAGGTCCTTCAACATCTGCTGGACTATGCTCATGATCTTCTATGAGTCTGTGGTGGTGAGTGCTATCCTCTATGCTGTTGCATGCTGGGGAAGCAGGCTGGGGAAGCAGGCTGAGGGTGGCAGACACCAACAGACTCAACAGACTGATCCGCAAGGCCGGTGATGTTGTGGGTGTGGAGCTGGACTCGCTGACGGCCGTGTCGGAGAGGAGGACGCTGTCTAAGCTGCAGGCCATTATGGACAATGGCTCCCACCCACTCTACGACACGGTGATGAGACACAGGAGCTCATTCAGTGCCAGACTCATTCTACCGAAATGACCACAGAGCGCCACAGGAGGTCATTCTTACCTGTGGCAATCAAACTCTACACCCTCAGTGTGTGATACTATGGTTCATCTGTGCAATATCACAGCCACTTTACTGTATTCGTAAGAATTTACACGTGTACATATTGCAAATTTCTCTTTTTCGTTTTAAATTATATCCTGTCTTGCGCACGATGACCGCTGGGATAGGCTCCAGCGCCCCCTGCAACCCTGAGGGAGAAGTGGCTTAGACAGTGTGTGTGTGTGTGTGTGTGTGTGTGTGTGTGTGTGTGTGTGTGTGTGCGCTTCAAATGATTAAAGTGTTCATTCTTTTACATAAATGGTTGCACCTGTAATAACTGTAATTTCCCTCTGGGATCAATAAAGTATTCTGATTCTGACACCCTTGAGGATCCCACCCCAGTGATAAAAGGGGCACTGACCCAGAGACAGATAAGTACCTTTATTTCTGAGAGTGTACATAAAAGGGTCATATTAAAACTCAACAAATCCGTAACCTGTGTACTCGACCTTGAAATACAACATGAATGCCTGAAATATTCAATATTTACTGGTCTCCAGGATGCCAGTCTTTTAAACCTACCTATTATCCTGGTTTAGTCACCTGCCATCTGTTCTTCGCTGCAAGTGTTTATACTGATTGAACTGCTGGTGAAAGTTGTGGCAGAATTAAGGTGTAACCACCGTCTCATAGATCGTTGGAGCACAACTGGTGCTGCAAAGCATGACGGGGATTGTAGTGCAGCCCACTTAAAATTAAAGTCCTTCTACAGGCCAAACAGGAGTTTGTCACAAGCCTGATCCGGCCCACGTGTGCGATAGTGAGCGTAGAAACAAGGAGGTGGTCATAACGTTATGCTTGATCGGTGTAGATGCTGGTACTACAAAGGTCGACTTCTTTGCCTCTGTTTACCAGTGATCGTGATTAGGTGTGTAAGGCTGGGTTGACGAATCTGACACTCATGGACAAAGATGAAGTGTAAGGTTTATAAAAGGGAGAACTGACCGATATAACAGGGTTAACACCAGACTAGGTCAGAAACCAGATCAACAAAACACAACACACGGGTCAGATCAACAACCGAGGACCGCAATCAAAGTGCAAACACACAAATCCGAGAATCAGTGACAAGAAACAAAACGAGGTCACACACAAAGAACGGCTTGATACACACTTAAGGTGATCGGCTGGTTGGCTTGGTTGATCGTCTGACCGCTCGATCAGGGCTGGTCTGGACCGCTAATCGGGGGTTGGTTCCCCCTCAAACTGAACACCAAATCAGATCCAACCAAATCGGGCTTAACAAAGGGCTAAAAATCACACAGGGTGGGCCTGGATAAGACAAGGCTACATCATATATCTAAAAGACAATTCAGACTTTGGGCTTAAAATGATCCCAGTTAGCTTCTAAATAAATATATAATATGATAAATTGAATGTTAAGTACTTCCCTGAGCAAAAACACAAAAAGATACTCTGATTATGATCAAGAAGGCGTTTCTGCTAAAACGGCCTCACCTGTTACGGAGATAGCAAACTTCCGTAGAATCGCTCACCACTCCGAAAACATCTGGAATCATGTCCCCATTAAAGCTGCAATGGAAGAACAGAAGCACAGACACACTCAAAAAACTCACAATACACTCGATTAACGTTTAGGATACTAACGAAATGTGACTTGGTCCTCTCCACCTTGCCAAAGCATCAAAATGTAACAAGGTACAAGGTAGTTGTTTCCAGTAAAGTAGCCAGGGAGTGGAAGTACAAGGTAGGTGTTTCTAATAAAGTGGCCAGTGAGTAGAAGCACAAGGTGGGTGTTTCCAATAAAGGGGCCAGTGAGTAGAAGCATATATGGTATATCCATTTTTATTGCCAAAGTAATACCTTCACCGTTTACTCTGCTCTGGCAGTTTGTACATTGTGTGTTAGACAGAAGTGTCTATGGGTCGTGGGTTGAGTCTCATAACAACCAGTTTCAACACAATCAGTCAGAAAGTGAAAAGTTAGCTGATCCTATACAAGGAACACGCTTAAATTTGGCAATTTTGGCATACAGTCCCTATTTATTTGTCCCCCCAATATCTTAAATTCAGCAAACAAAGTAACCGTGCTCTTAAATGTGCACAACTGTGTCTCTGTAGAGGACGTGTTCACTTACTTATACTTAGACAATCAACAAAAACACAGAATTACACAAAACACAAAATGGTCTGAATGCACTTACTCCATGACAAGAGGCTGATCGTTAAACGTCTTATTGAGGTCAGTCCTTCCACTCTGATCTATGAGAGAACATTGAGAAGAAACACGAGTAAAAACATTTCACAGACTATCAAAACTGTACACTGTAAAATAGCACAAATTAAAGTGGCCAGTGAGTGGAAGCACAAGGTGGGTGTTTCTAATAAAGTGGCCAGTGAGTGGAAGCACAAAGTGGGTGTTTCCAATAAAGTGGCCAGTGAGTGGAAGCACAAAGTGGGTGTTTCCAATAAAGTGGCCAGTGAGTGGAAGCACAAGGTGGGTGTTTCCAATAAAGTGGCCAGTGAGTGGAAGCACAAGGTGGGTGTTTCCAGTAAAGTGGCCAGTGAGTGGAAGCACAAGGTGGGTGTTTCCAATAAAGTGGCCAGTGAGTGGAAGCACAAGGTGGGTGTTTCCAATAAAGTGGCCAGTGAGTGGAAGCACAAGGTGGGTGTTTCCAATAAAGTGGCCAGTTACTGCGAGTCTCTAATTCTACATCCACAGCCTTACTCAGAGTTTGGTTGTTCCCCCAGAAGATGAACACTTTTGTCTGCTGGGTGTCTGAGCCTTTCGGATGGCCGGTGAGAAGAACGTCCATTTGAGAATCTCCATCATAATCTCCTGGGACGACGCTGCTGATGACGCTGATGTCACTGAAAGAGCAAAAACAAGCCAACAAGAAAAGAACAAGCATCAGTTAAAGGCCCACAGCAGTGTCACTTACAGAATCTCACTCGTGGAGGACTTTATACGATCTTGCTGGTGAAGTGTTACCTGGGGAAATCATCCTTACTGAGATGCACTTTAGGCCTGAAATAAGGAGCTTTGAGATCAGCCAGGAAAATCAGCAGCTCTGACTCTGAAAGAAATGAGAATTAGAGTTATTTATTAATCGACAGCCAGCAAACCAACCATAAACATGCCAAATACGTAATACTCTAAAATGAACACAGCTTCTGAAACATCACGGGGCCGAGACTCAGACGAGACTCAGACGAGACTCAGACGAGACTCTTCTGAAAAGACTGGAACTATCTAGAGGAGCAAATGACTGTGTGGAACCCACACAGGACAGATGACGTAGAACATGGTGGAACACACCAGGACAGTAGATCTCCAAAACCATGGTTGGTGACCACTGGTCTAGAACATGGTTGGAACACACATAGGTCAGTAGATCTAGAACTTGTTGGACACATACAGGATGGCAGACATAGAACATTGTGGAACACATTCAGGTTAATAGATATAAAATATGGTGGGACACATGTAGAATGACTACAGCATGGTGAAACGGTACATTTACAGCATGACAGATCTAGAACATGGTCAGAACAGATGGCAGATCTAGAACTTGGTAGACACAAACAGGATGATAGATATAGGAGATGGTGGAACACATAGGTATATCTAGAACTTGATGGACCCTTGCAGGATGGCATCTAGGACATGGTGGAACACATATGGGATGGCAAAACTAGATCTAGAACTTTGTGGAGACATACACAAGGACATATGTAGAACATGACAGAACACATACAGGATGACAGATAGAGAACATGGTGGAACACATACAGGAAGATCTAGAGCTTGGTGGACATGTACAGGATGACAGAACTAGGACATAGTGATCCAGAGCATGGTCAGAACAGATGGAAGATCTAGAACTTGGTAGCCACATACAGCGCAATAAATGAAGAACTTGGTGGACACACACAGGATGCCATTTAGAACATGGAGGAACACATACAGCGCAGCAGATCTAGAACTTGGTGGGGGCATACATAAGGATAAATCTAGAGCATGGTGGAACACAAAAGTAGATCTAGAATTTGGTGAACGTATACAGAATGACATCTAGAATATGGTGGATATATAGGATGACAGACCTAGGGCACAGTGGAACAGACACAGCATGAGAGATCCAGATCATGATCAAAACAGATAGCAGACCTAGAACTTGGTTGACACATATGGAATGATAGCTACAGAACAAGGTGTATCTCAAAGATAAATCTAGAACTTTGTAGAGACATACAGGATGATAGCTACAGAACAAGGTGGATCTCAAAGATAGATCTAGAACTTGGTGGACACATACAGAATGATAGCTACAGAACAAGGTGGATCTCAAAGATAGATCTAGAACTTGGTAGACACATACAGGATGATAGCTACAGAACAAGGTGGATCTCGAAGACAGATCTAGAACTTGGTAGACACATACAGGATGATAGCTACAGAACAAGGTGGATCTCGAAGACAGATCTAGAACTTGGTAGACACATACAGGATGATAGCTACAGAACAAGGTGGATCTCGAAGACAGATCTAGAACTTGGTAGACACATACAGGATGATAGCTACAGAACAAGGTGGATCTCAAAGATAGATCTACAACTTGGTAGACACATACAGGATGATAGCTACAGAACAAGGTGGATCTCAAAGATAGATCTAGAACTTGGTAGACACATACAGGATGATAGCTACAGAACAAGGTGGATCTCAAAGATAGACCTAGAACTTGGTGGACACATACAGAATGATAGCAACAGAACAAGGTGGATCTCGAAGACAGATCTAGAACTTGGTAGACACATACAGAATGATAGCAACAGAACAAGGTGGATCTCAAAGATAGATCTAGAACTTGGTAGACACATACAGGATGATAGCTACAGAACAAGGTGGATCTCAAAGATAGATCTAGAACTTGGTAGACACATACAGGATGATAGCTACAGAACAAGGTGGATCTCAAAGATAGATCTAGAACTTGGTAGACACATACAGAATGATAACTACAGAACAAGGTGGATCTCAAAGATAGATCTAGAACTTGGTAGACACATACAGGATGATAGCAACAGAACAAGGTGGATCTCGAAGACAGATCTAGAACTTGGTAGACACATACAGGATGATAGCTACAGAACAAGGTGGATCTCAAAGATAGATCTAGAACTTGGTAGACACATACAGGATGATAGCTACAGAACAAGGTGTATCTCAAAGATAAATCTAGAACTTTGTAGAGACATACAGGATGATAGCTACAGAACAAGGTGGATCTCAAAGATAGATCTAGAACTTGGTGGACACATACAGAATGATAGCTACAGAACAAGGTGGATCTCAAAGATAGATCTAGAACTTGGTAGACACATACAGGATGATAGCTACAGAACAAGGTGGATCTCGAAGACAGATCTAGAACTTGGTAGACACATACAGGATGATAGCTACAGAACAAGGTGGATCTCGAAGACAGATCTAGAACTTGGTAGACACATACAGGATGATAGCTACAGAACAAGGTGGATCTCGAAGACAGATCTAGAACTTGGTAGACACATACAGGATGATAGCTACAGAACAAGGTGGATCTCAAAGATAGATCTACAACTTGGTAGACACATACAGGATGATAGCTACAGAACAAGGTGGATCTCAAAGATAGATCTAGAACTTGGTAGACACATACAGGATGATAGCTACAGAACAAGGTGGATCTCAAAGATAGACCTAGAACTTGGTGGACACATACAGAATGATAGCAACAGAACAAGGTGGATCTCGAAGACAGATCTAGAACTTGGTAGACACATACAGGATGATAGCTACAGAACAAGGTGGATCTCAAAGATAGATCTACAACTTGGTAGACACATACAGGATGATAGCTACAGAACAAGGTGGATCTCAAAGATAGATCTAGAACTTGGTAGACACATACAGAATGATAACTACAGAACAAGGTGGATCTCAAAGATAGATCTAGAACTTGGTAGACACATACAGGATGATAGCAACAGAACAAGGTGGATCTCGAAGACAGATCTAGAACTTGGTAGACACATACAGGATGATAGCTACAGAACAAGGTGGATCTCAAAGATAGATCTAGAACTTGGTGGACACATACAGAATGATAGCAACAGAACAAGGTGGATCTCGAAGACAGATCTAGAACTTGGTAGACACATACAGAATGATAGCAACAGAACAAGGTGGATCTCAAAGATAGATCTAGAACTTGGTAGACACATACAGGATGATAGCTACAGAACAAGGTGGATCTCAAAGATAGATCTAGAACTTGGTAGACACATACAGGATGATAGCTACAGAATAAGGTGGATCTCAAAGATAGATCTAGAACTTGGTAGACACATACAGAATGATAACTACAGAACAAGGTGGATCTCAAAGATAGATCTAGAACTTGGTAGACACATACAGGATGATAGCAACAGAACAAGGTGGATCTCGAAGACAGATCTAGAACTTGGTAGACACATACAGGATGATAGCTACAGAACAAGGTGGATCTCAAAGATAGACCTAGAACTTGGTGGACACATACAGAATGATAGCAACAGAACAAGGTGGATCTCGAAGACAGATCTAGAACTTGGTAGACACATACAGAATGATAGCAACAGAACAAGGTGGATCTCAAAGATAGATCTAGAACTTGGTAGACACATACAGGATGATAGCTACAGAACAAGGTGGATCTCAAAGATAGATCTAGAACTTGGTAGACACATACAGGATGATAGCTACAGAACAAGGTGGATCTCAAAGATAGATCTAGAACTTGGTAGACACATACAGAATGATAACTACAGAACAAGGTGGATCTCAAAGATAGATCTAGAACTTGGTAGACACATACAGGATGATAGCAACAGAACAAGGTGGATCTCGAAGACAGATCTAGAACTTGGTAGACACATACAGGATGACATCTAGAGCACAGTGGAACACTTATAGGATGATCAATCTAGAACATGTTAGGGAAGCAGCTCAGGGCGAGATTAAAGCAAGTGAAGAGTTCATGCAGTAAACAAACATGACAGAGGTTCCTGTGAGCCCTCCAAACGTTTTAAAGTGGACCCCCGAGGTGACAGTCGTTCATTAGACGTTGTGCTGGGCGTGTAAACAATTTAAGATCTTAAAATTTGTAGGAAAAAGTTCATCATGAGTTTAAACCAGAACTGGAGGTTAGAGAACCAGCCAGAGCTCACAGGGGAGAGAGTTAGCAGCTCTGACGCTAAAGTCCGTCCCAAAACAGCAGCTCGGCGGTTCGGGGCGGTTTTTGACGGCAGATTATCAATTAAACAGACATAATAAGCCACCGTAGTGCGCGAAGCTCGGACCAGGACAACATACAGACCTTTAAATCAGCCCACTGACCAGGACAGTTAGCGTTAGCCACTTAGCCTCAGCCCTGTACTTACGTTGCCTGATGACGAAAATATCGGTCTGTTTATCCGAGTTAAAATCACCAAAAGCGGCCACCGTCCCCTCATTTTCAGTGCCGAACAAGTCAGTGGTCACGTCCTGGAGCCCAGACGCGAAACGAGGCACGAAAAACGCCCAAATTAAGGTTAAAATCAAGGAGCTGCAGCAGGTCGGCCACATCCTAACAGCCGGAGACACAGCAAAAACTACAAACGTCGCCGTACGGCGCGCCGCTTTACGACACCAAAAAAACATTAAAGAAACAAACGAAGAAATGCGAGCCACGCGTCTTGTCCGAAGCGCAGGAAATCGCTCGTGAGTGAACTTGAAATATTACAAATGGAAATAAATGACAAAAATAACATTTTAAAGGCGATTTAAACCGCTTCGCTGACGTCACCGGGCGCTGGTGTTTACGTCAGTGTCGCGCCGAAGTGTCAGTGTTGCAGTAAACATGGCCACTTTGGCAGATGTCGGCTGGAAGCTGCTGGAGTTTAAAGCCAGGTCCAGACGTTCAGGTTGGGGGTTTTTATTTCACGGCTTACGAGTGTGGGTTCTGTTTCCAGCCGTGCTTTTCGCCCCGTGTCGTGCGGGTATAGACGCGGTAAAGCTGCATGTTTACGCTGGCTGTGTGTGTCCGAGTGATAGACAGCTGAAGGCTCCTAAAGGTCAGCCCCAAAGAGGGGCTATTTTAAGACCCCAGGACCGCATCCACCAGGGTTGCTGTTTAGAACGGGACCTTCATTAACTTTGCATCTTCGCTGTTAAAGGTTCAGGCCTCGTTTGGGCTTAGCCCGGCCTAACCCGAGCCCCCTGTGTGGCCTGTGCACTGTTTACATCGCCTTTGCATTGGATCCCATGCACAACAGGGCCTTAATGAGTCCATTAGCCTTCCATCATCACCATTACAGAAGCTTCAGGCCTAGTTTCAACCATCTGCTATCCAGTATGTGGCCTTTGCATTGCTGAGCAGGAGTTTTTTTCGTCCACACTGCAAAAAATATGTTATATTTGCAAGTAAAATCACCTTACGTGCGGTCAATATTCCTAATATTCCTCATTGGTATGATTTTTCTAAGCTTATTTGACTTATTTTAAGTCATCTCGTGTAGAAATAGCATCATATCTCATTAGCGGAGGAGTTTGCTTGTTTACTTGCATTTTTTTTTAAGTAATAATACAAGAATGACCTGCTAAGATGCCCTAATGGCTAGAAATAGGTGCAATGATTGCATAATAGGCTTCTAATGGGAATTAATAGATATAACAGTGCACCAAGTAGAAGGAACTGAACTGGATTTGAAACTCCTGCTTTAGACTGTGCAGCCAAAGTATCTCATCATGCCTCATAAGCTGATTGCGAGTGTTTTATTAAAGGGGGACTCCACCAGTTTTTTCCAAAATTCAGCATAATTTAGTCCTGGTTATTTAGTAAATACTCATTCTGGGAATTTGTTTTCCTTCGCAGTGCTGGTGAGATGGGGGTCGGCGTGTCTACAACACAAATACAGCTGTTAATTACTATCCAAAACCACTATAGGACCTACAGGTGTCTTCTGAGTTCTTTTGGTGACTAGTTTCAGTCAATCAGTTAATCAGTTAACCTTTGTTATATATAACAAGCCATAAAAGTAAATTCACTGATACAAATGACTCAGATCATGTAAGTATGAAAGAAAATAATAAAAATATGTAAAAATATTTTTAAAATATCAAAATAAAATGAAAGGAGGATAAGAGCAAAAGGACAACTAAACTAGGCAACTATCATAAAATAAGAAGATGAATAATAATAATAAACAAACACATAAATAGTAAGAGAATGAAAGTAATAATAGAGAGACATGTGGACTAGAATAGACCGTTTAACACCAAACCACTCTGGGTGACTTTGGCCCAGTCCCATTTCTTCTGTTTACCCCTACCCCTTGTTTTCGAGTGTCACCTTAACCCCTTAGAACTGAGCTACAGGGCAGTGGTTGAGATCTTCCCTCTGAAATGAGACCCTCTAATAAAAGAGCATCACTTCATTAACAGCTTCCAGCGCCGCTCTGTAGGCGACCCTGCCCGTCTGCAGGGACAGCAGAGGAGGGGAAAGTTCAGCTCCTCACTGCTGGGCTTTAGTTACATTTAGGGATCATACGCCTTCAAAGAAGGGGGCAGTTATTTATTATCACACCCCCCTAATTCTTCAGTGGTGTGAAGCTGAAGGCGGATATTCTCCAGATTCTTGTTCGAATTTTTCCCGTTCCACCTTAAATGGTACAGCAGTTACATTCTGGAGCTTCAGGCGTCAGAACTGCTGGACTATTTAAGGCGGAACGGGAAAGTTAGCCAGTTAGCTACCAAGACATTAGCATGCTATTAGTGAATTTTTATGCTCATTATGACAAAAACGACCAAAATCCACTGAAACGACACTAAACTAAGATAAAACAGTGGATGTCGTAACTTTTTAGCGGAGAAAATTCTCACGTTTGTGGGTTTCTTTGGTCTCTTGTTCTCCGTTCCGCCGGTTTTTCTGTTTTTCGCATAACTCTCAATTTGGAGTCTCTGAAAAACTTCCAGTTGGAGGGTCACGTAGCCCCAACACTTCGCCCCACCCTTCCATCTCAACAAGAACCGGGACACCCTACACCTAGACATGAACATAGGGCAAAGGGCTGAGTGACCGGGGCGAGGGGTGAAATGGGACTGGGCCTTTGTTTACAGTTCAACCGTTTAATTCTGCTGAATTCTTGGAAACTTGGTGGACTTGCCCTTTAACAGAACTGCACTACACCATGTAATTCTGAAACCGCATGCTTGAGGTCACCAACCGTCAACTTTTAGCTGTTCATGGTCCACTGACAGTTGTTTGATCCACTCTAATTGTGTTGCATGTTGATTGTGAAACTGCTTGATGACTTGCTGTGTAATTGCCTGTAATTTGTCCTTCTTCCACTGACGCTCCACTAACCCTGCAGAGTTTCAGTAGCGTTGTAGTGTAGCTGAGAGCGAGGATTGCGGTAGAGCTCGCCTAACGAAAAATGGCCTCCACTGCAAATGAGAATTCCAGTCCGCGACACAAATTCAACAGATATGGTAAGTTGTGTAGCAGTGAATGGCTTCATATTTACCCCCTACATAAACTACATAAACCTACATGAACCCACATAAACCACAGCTCCAGTTCCAAAGGCCTAATAGTAGGGCTGGGCGATAAAACGATGACGATAATTATCGCAATATAACTAAGAAATGGCAGATAAATTTCCGATATAATACACCATTCTCACTCTTTCACGTTCAGCAACAGCCCTGGTGGCGTTTCCTACTGCAAGGAAAGCGACACTACTCCGCTGTCGCCAGGAGAGGGCGCACATCCGAGTTTTTCAACGTGGTTAGAGAGGCCAGTGAAATGAGTCTTAGCAACGTCTGAAAGGTGGAGTTATACATTCCCTGTCCGAGCGGACGACCGGCGATCTGTTCTCAGAGTGTGAGCGACGAGGTCAGTGGCGTAGTTAACCCTACTGTCCTACAGTGGACTCGCCTCTTTCCTCACGTCCTGACAAGCTTTAG
>NC_051235.1:29606695-29609195 GCF_015220715.1 Pygocentrus nattereri
GGCCTCAGATCGTTTTGAACCGATCCTGCCTTCCTCTACTTATCGCCTCATCTTCTTCGATCAATTTTCAATCAGAAGTTTTCTTACAAGGTTACTTCGCTTTTCAGCGAGACTGTGCAGTGAAACTTAAGCGAGATGAACCTCTCGTTTGCCTCTTGGATGTGCGCTGCTTTACACGGACTTATCTTAAAAGATATGGCTTTGTCCCTGCTGCTTAAAAGCTGATGGAAATTATGCTAATTTGCCTGGAAATGGGAATTCTTTTTCAGTACCTGAGGTATTGACCCCGGGTCGATTCCATTAAAATGTAAATCACTCCAAAGTTAAATGTGTCTGAAATGGTGCTCCAGCTGAAGGGGCTTCCCCTCAGACTCGCTCAGAGCCAAGCTGCATTTACCGCTGCCGGAGCTCCGTTCCTCCCTGGGCTTCTGCCGAGACTTCAGGGAGTGCCAGACTTTTTAAAGGGCCCGTATCTCAGCTTTTAATTATTGCATATTATTTATTTATGTGTTTTGTCCCTGAGCCTCCACTCATGTAGTTGTCATTTAAGTTCTGATATGTGCCATTTAAGACTGACCTATGTAAATGAGGTCCATTCTGATTGGCTGCACTGTGTTGGGCCTCTTTCAAAGTGCAGTCCAGGCTGATTCCTTATAACTTTATGAATGGGGAGAGGGTAAACACTGTATGCTGAATAGGCGTAAATGTGGTGGTTTTTGTGACATAACAAAAGCATCAAAGTTAAAAATGGGTTGTTTTTAGAATACAATAAAATAAAAAAATCTCATCAAAAGGGACTGTGTATGTATGTATGTACGTGTATATATAAATATATATATATATATATATATATATATATATATATATATATATATATATATATATATGTGTGTGTGTGTGTGTATATATATATATATATATATATATATATATATATATATATATATATATATATATATATATATATTAGCATTTATATCTATGTGCATTTTCTATCTTAAATATTGTGAGTTATCAAAGCCTTAATTGTCTATTTCAGTTATTAAACTGTGCTGGTCTGGTTGCTCCATTTGACCGACTGGTTGCGCCGCCTACCATTTCAATTTAAACAGGCATCTGCTTAGACACTCATACAAACCTTTGTTCTTGGATTTAAGTTTATACTTACATTTGACCAAATAAATATTTTTTATTATTATTGTTATTAATAATTCCACATTTTCAAGGTTCTCCTGAGGTCAGAACACCTGACATGGTGAGCTAAACGGTTCTAACCAAACTCAAACATGGCACTTATTACTGTTTGTGAAAGGGCTGCTGACTTTGACATTGCAGCATGAAGGTCACTTGAGGTCTTCTTTGTGACACAATACAAGGCCCCTTGCTTATAAAAGCATGTCAAAATAAAAGTCCTTTGTTTTCTTGTTGTTCTTCCTGACATTTGAGGAAGTAAGAACTTGAGTTAGATTTGCCTAATTCTGCAACCTGCCTTTGATTTTAAAGTTTTCAAACATAAATCATGTGAAAGTGTTTTATTTAGAGTTGTGCACAATCTTCTAAATGTTTTTTTATCTGACTTTTGGGGGGGGGGGGGGGGGGGGGTTATTTGGTTTTAATTACATTTGACACAAAAAATGCACATCATGTCAATGACCCGTATATAATGGGCATCATTTCAACATATATAAAATTTTATGCTATTTGCCCTTTAATGTTGCCTTTTTCCTGTTTCCGGGCGCACTGCATTATTTTTTTTTATTTTTATTTTTTTTTATTTTAATTTTAAAAAATGCCTGAACTAATACAGTGGAAAATCAAGTGATGCTGCAGTAGCAGTGGCCCCCTGTTCAAGGAGTAGTGTTGGCATCAGCAGCATGCTAAATTAGTGCAGGTGTTGGCTCATGGGCTGGAGGAGGACCCTCAGAGTAAACGCTCGGCTTTGAAGTGCGCACTTCAGCATCGCCGCAGCCTCTGAGCGCGCAGCTGAATCTGTAAATGAACTCGAGTGTCTAAGTAAGGGCGGTGCTGAACTCTCTGTGTGCTCTCTGTGGTCAGGCTCCATTTATGAACCCCTCAAGCTGTCCATCCTGCACCATGAGGACGAGCCGCTGTGGGAGAAGCTGGACCGTTCCTACAATGCAGGTGAGAAACGTGGATCAGGTGGGATCACCTGGCTTTCAGACGTGTGCCAGTTTGTTTGGTCTATAGTACAGACTTAGTTCTGACTGCACTAAAAATAACTGTTTAGAAATACAGTGAAGTACTTTTATGTTGCGATCTGCTTAAACCCAAGTTATTAACTCATATTAATAAAAATAATTATTATTACTAATAGTAATATTTTCTGTCGTTTTTCACTTTTTGACGTAATTTGGAAGTACACCTTGCCTTTTGCCTTGTGTGTAAATTTCACGACGAATGGACCGAAACAAACAGCCCAAAGTTACTTGGCAAAACGTCTGGTTCCATTGACTTACATTCTAAGTAAAGTATGTTTTTT
>NC_051235.1:29616695-29636695 GCF_015220715.1 Pygocentrus nattereri
TATAACTGCAGAATGGGTTGCAGCGCAATAATCATTTTTCTTTATTGTCTTGATTCGATCGTCACTGGAAGCTGAAATCATAACTGAAAGTAAGCTTTGATTAATCGCCCAGCTCTACATAAATGTTCCTATACATGCATCTGTTTCTCATAACCTCTGTTTGGTTATGAACCCTCTGTTGCAGGAACATGATAAAAACGGTTTAATGTTTGTTATTTAAACTCGGAAATAATGGAAATATATATAAAACACATCTACTGTTTATTTGAGGGAAGCTTACAAATTAAAAATTTATATATATATATATGTATATATATATATATTTATATATATATATATGTGTGTGTGTGTGTGTGTGTGTATGTATGTATGTGTAAAATTCATTTTTTAAGTAGAGTACTTGATAAATTGTTGCCATATTGCAACATCATGCATAATAAAATCTAAATAAATTTAAAAATAAAAAAGAAAAAGAAAAGAAAAAGCCCAAACAAATCAAACTTCTGCTTGGTAAAAACTTTACACATAGTAATAAAGATGAATGTTTTGCCTAGATTTCTTTGTTTGTTTCAAACAATTCCCTTTGTATTTACCCAAAAAGTTTTTTAAATCGCTTGACCAACTCATTTCCACATTTATTTGGGATGGGAAAGTCCCCGGAGTGTCGAAGACTCTTTTACACAGGCTCAGATTTGGTGGTGGGCTTGCTCTTCCAAATTATGTACACTATTATTGGTCAGCTCATATTCACAAGCTGCTTTACTGGCTTCACTCTCCTGAACTGCCGTGGTGCAGATCGGAGAATCTCTCGTTCTCCTTCCTCGGGACTCGCTTTAATAACTGCCCCGATTCCAGTTAAATGTAAAACATTTACAAATAACCCACTAGTTCGTTCTTCTACTCGTATCTGGTCTCAGTTTAGGTCCCATTTTAAATTTCCGTTAGGCTCCACAAAGATGCCCCTTCTAAATAATCGTTTATTTCCTCCCGGTTTAAACGACACGGCCTTTAAATCCTGGCATGACAGCGGGATTAAGGCCTTTGTTGATCTTTATAAGGAAGGTACTGTCTGTAGTTTCACCCACTTGTCTGCCACCTTTTAGTTTACCTTCCTGCATCTGTTTCGTTATTTATTTTATCGTTATTATTAATTAGGCACTGTTTTCAAACTCTACCCATATGCCACTGGGTCAGACGTGGGAAGATCTGGTTTAGATCCCTTTCAAAGGTCACTTATATCGAAGATATACTCATACCTCATGGATATAAATGTACATTGCCTTATTAAAATCAAACACACATGGGAGGCTGAACTGGGCTTCCATCTATCGGAGCGATCTTGGGAAAAGGCTATTAATAGTGTGCGCTTTGCCGCACCTTGTGCCCGATTTCAGCTCATTCAGTTTAAAGTACTGCATAGAATTCATCGTTCTAAGTCTCAATGATCTAAATTCTATCCTGGGGCAGTTACTGACAAATGTGAGAGGTGCTCCACTTCTCCATGTGATCCAACCCATATGGAGTGATTGGTGTCAGTATCACTATCTGTCCACTGTCCATAGCAATACTTGGTCTTTCCTCAGGATCGCCTACAGTTTCGCAGGCTCAGTCGGATGTTATCGGGTTCTCATCGTTAATAGCGAGACCCTGTGTTCTTTTGCTATGGAGGTCCTCTAAACTTCCCTCGATTTCGTGGCTCCGTGACGTGACTCCTTTCCTTAAATTGGAGAAAGTTGGGTTTACTCTGAGGGGACATCAAAATTTTACGATAAGTGGAATCCCTTCCTGTCATATTTTGATTCACTGAAATCTTTGCCATCAGAATAATTTTCCCTCCTCGACCCCCCCCCCCCTTTTATTATTATTATTATTATTATTATTATTATTATTATTATTATTATGACATAATGCTGATATGTAATTTTTTATGAGACTCCTCAATAAAAAAAAAAAACCTTTCAATAATTTAAATTAATGCAATTTCATTTGGTATTTGAATGTGTGGGAATATCATACTAGGAATGCCTGGTCATGTGATGTCAGAGATTATTTGTGCTGTCAGAGTAAAAGACCGTTTTCCACAGTTAAACAGATTTGATGTCACTGCTTTTTAGTAAAATTGAGACAGTCCTATTTGCCGTAGGGCAACACTGTGCAGTAGAGGGGTAAAGACACCCCTGCCTGAGTGGTGTTGTGGAGTGTGTCTGTAACAGGACCCTGAGAGTGACCTGCTCTGTGTAAATGGAATGAATGCTTTGTTATTATTTCTTTCTCTCAGCACGTCTGTTTTCTCTGTCATTGATCAGGCGTATTGATGACGATATGGGCCGAACACACGAGCTGGAGCACTCTGCTATCAAGTGCATGCGGGGGATCCTGTACTGCTACATGAGGCAGTCGGACAAGGTGAGGGGGTGTGAGAGTGAGAGTGTCTCGGACTCAGTGATCCGAATCTCGGACTCACGATAGCCACGTTTGCATGTAGCCTAATAATCCGTTAATAATCCAACTGATAACTCAATCGGAATAGCATAGGTCCATGTAAACACCTCAGTCGGAATGGTCTAGTCCGATTGAGGCCATTCGTAATACAATTTCTATCCGACTGAACGAGGAGGGCAAACCTGTAAATAATCCGTTAAACAGAAGAATAATATCCGTGTAAACGTCTGTATCCGATTACGTTCCCTATCGGAAAGTTTCAGTCCGTTCTGCATGAGCGTCGCGTCACAGTGAGAGTTTATACCGTTCAACACGGCGGAGCAGAAACTGGTCTGCAGAGGAGACGAAGTTCATGCTCTGATCTTTAAAAGACGGCGGTGGGACGGACGTCCAGCTTATGTGATGGCTAAGTGAGTACTTTTGGAAATATATATACCGATCAGGTGAAACGTTCTGACCACCTCCTCGTTTCTACACTCACTGTCCATCTGATCAGCTCCACTTACTGTAAAGCTGCACTCTGTAGTTCTACAGTTACAGACTGTAGTCCATCTGTTTCTCTGATACTCTGTTACCCTGTTCTTCAGTGGTCAGGACCCCCATGGACCCTCACAGAACAGGTACTATTTGGGTGGTCGATCATTCTCAGCGCTGCAGTAACACTGACGTGGTGGTGGTGGTGTGTTAGTGTGTGTTGTGCTGGTCTGAGTGGATCAGACAGGAATTTTTAAACACCTCAGTGTCACTGCTGGACTGAGAAAAGTCCACCAACCAAAAATATCCAACCACCAGCGTCCTGTGACCACTGATGAAGGACTAGAGGATGACCAACACAAACTGTGCAGCAGATGAGCTGCCGTCTCTGACTTTACATCTACAAGGTGGACCGCCAAGGTAGAAGTGTCTAATAGAGTGGACAGTGAGTGGACATGGTGTTTAAAACTCTAGCAGCACTGCTGTGTCTGATCCACTCACACCAGCACAACACACTAACACACCACCACTACATCAATGTTACTGCAGCGCTGAGAATGACCCACCACCCCAATATTACCTGCTCTGTGAGGGTCCGTGGGGGTCCTGACCACTAATGAACAGGGAAAAGGGGGTAACAAAGTATGAGCAGAACCTAAAATGAAAGTTAGAATGGTAAAAATAAATGAAATCAGGATTCTGACATTTGCAGTGCCGGTTTTTGTCTGCTGTATTATTTTATCTTCCGCTCTCTGAGTCCAGTAAATAAGCTGAGCCGTGTGCTGCCGGTCAGCGTTTGGACAGTGGTAGTTCAGTTTGTCTGCTCGGCGGGATACGCGGACACTGTGTCCGGTTCAAAGGCGTTTGAAGGCATAAACAGACGGTTATAAGCAGGTTGGTGCATATGTTCCTTTACTCTGATGTGCTTTTATGAGCACTTTAATGTTGTGTGAAAGTCAGTGTGGGCTCTGTGCCCAGTCTGGTGGTCTGTGGGGGGGGTGTTTAAAGTGTTCCAGTGAGCCCAGCATATTTAATAAACCAGTAAAGCGAGCCCACATCGAGTTACAATGTCTATAATTTCAAAATATGTGTTTAATTAGGCTTTGTGCTGCTTTGTGGACACCTGGGGGGGTTTGTATGTTGTGCTTTACTATTAGTAACTCAGGGAAAACTGAATTATGCTGCACTAATGCGTTCCGTAATGTAGTGGAGCTCATTTATTAGTAGAGGGTAGTTTGGCTGAAACTCATTAGGAAATCTTCAGTGTGATCCGTTTTGTTGAGCGAATCAGCAGCAGCGTGAGTCTTTAAAGCGGTGAGCAGGGAAACGTCCCTGTCCGTGTTTCAGGATCGGTCCGTTTGGTGAAAGTTTGAATGATAATGAAAGCTAGAAAAGTGAGAATGTAGAGTGATCGAATGGCTTAAGCAATTTCCAGGTGACTGCTAAGGTGTTGCTAAATGGTTGCTATGATATTTTTAGGCAGTTGCTAAGGTGTTGCTGAGTGGTTGGTATGCCAAGTGTTGCTGTGGCAGCTCTGTTGGTTACTAGGCTGTTGCTAGGTGATTGCTATAGTCTTGCAGGTGGTTACAATGGTATCATAAGTGGTTGCTATGATATTCCAGTTGGTTGCTAGTGGGATGCTAGGCTGTTGCTAGGTGATTGCTATAGTCTTGCAGGTGGTTACAATGGTATCATAAGTGGTTGCTATGATATTCCAGTTGGTTGCTAATGGGATGCTAGGCTGTTGCTAGGTGATTGCTATAGTCTTGCAGGTGGTTACAATGGTATCATAAGTGGTTGCTATGATATTCCAGTTGGTTGCTAATGGGATGCTAGGCTGTTGCTAGGTGATTGTTATAGTCTTGCAGGTGGTTACAATGGTATCATAAGTGGTTGCTATGATATTCCAGTTGGTTGCTAATGGGATGCTAGGCTGTTGCTAGGTGATTGCTATAGTCTTGCAGGTGGTACCAATGGTATCATAAGTGGTTGCTATGATATTCCAGTTGGTTGCTAGTGGGATGCGAGGCTGTTGCTAGTTGATTGCTATAGTCTTGCAGGTGGTTACAATGGTATTGTAGGGGCTACTACTCGCGACTGGAGCGAATCCGCAACGGACAGGCGTTAAGTCACTCAACGGGGTCTAGCCCTTTAAGAGACTTGAGGGGGGGGGGTACTAGTTGGTAGTAGTTCAGTTGTTGTTTTGGAAGCGAGTAAAGTTTTGTTTTTGTCTCGTGAAATAAAAGTTTTCCCTCCGCGGGATTCTCCACTAACTTGAGCCTCCTTACTTCACGACCCGCTTCAGTATCATAAGTGGTTGCTATGATATTCCAGTTGGTTGCTAGAGGGATGCGAGGGTGTTGCTAGGTGATTGCTATAGTCTTGCAGGTGGTTACAATGGTATCACAAGTGGTTGCTATGATATTCCAGTTGGTTGCTAGTGGGATGTTAGGCTGTTGCTAGGTGATTGCTATAGTCTTGCAGGTGGTTACAATGGTATCACAAGTGCTTGCTATGATATTCCAGTTGGTTGCTAGTGGGATGCTAGGCTGTTGCTAGATGATTGCTATAGTCTTGCAGGTGGTTACAATGGTATCACAAGTGGTTGCTATGATATTCCAGTTGGTTGCTAGTGGGATGCTAGGCTGTTGCTAGGTGATTGCTATAGTCTTGCAGGTGGTTACAATGGTATCACAAGTGGTTGCTATGATATTCCAGTTGGTTGCTAGAGGGATGCTAGGCTGTTGCTAGGTGATTGCTATAGTCTTGCAGGTGGTTACAATGGTATCATAAGTGGTTGCTATGATATTCCAGTTGGTTGCTAGTGGGATGCTAGGCTGTTGCTAGGTGATTGCTATAGTCTTGCTTTGGTTACAATGGTATCATAAGTGGTTGCTATGATATTCCATTTGGTTGCTAGTGGGATGCTAGGCTGTTGCTAGGTGATTGTTATAGTCTTGCAGGTGGTACCAATGGTATCATAAGTGGTTGCTATGATATTCCAGTTGGTTGCTAGTGGGATGCTAGGTGATTGCTGTGGTATTCAAAGTGCCTGTGTAAATGTCACTAAGTGGTTGCTATGGTATCCAAGGTGATTACAAGGGTATTGAATGTGGTTGCTATGATATTCTAGTTGGTTGCTAGAGGGATGTGAGGGTGTTGCTAGGTGATTGCTACGGTATGCAAAGTGCATGTTTCAATGTCGCTAGGTGGTTGCTATGGTATCTGAGGTGGTTACAATGGTATCATAGGTGGTTGCTATGGTATTCCAGTTGGTTGCCAGAGGGATGCTTGGGTGTTGCTAGGTAATTGCTACGGTACCCAGAGTGCCTGTTGGTGTTGCTAGGTGGTTGCTATGGTATCGCAGCTGGTTGCTAGGGTGTTGTTAGGCCGCTAGAGGGACGAAAAGATGTGCTTTCTGAGTTTTTGTGTGTAATGTTGATAAAATTAGTAGCAGATCTGTAATTTTCTTTGGGTAATGGTTTTCCTCACAACACCCTGCATGTATCCCTCCACCATGAATGGATTCCAACAAATATGTTTCAAGTCTAAAACTATCGTAAAACAGCGTCTCGGACGTCAGGCAGTGAATTCATAACAATTTCATGTAGTAACTTTCTGCGGGGGAGCTTTTAGAGGTGGACGTCTGGTTCCTATCACCACCACTGTGAACAATTCTGACTAAGTTTTTCTAGAGTGGAGCGTTTTACACCAAACCACTCAGAACGACTCTGTTTAACCATTAACATTAATCTTAACCGTCCAGTCACGCAGAAATTTTGACAAATGGCTGTAATTCCCCTTTAATAATGATGAAAATCTCCTCCCACTGTTTCATCCAGAGTAAGCACGGTTCACCTTCAGCTCGTACTGAATATAATGATTAGGCTGTCGAGTTATTCAGCCTTTTAAAGAGCCCCGCTGGTGGTAATGCTGTCTTTATGAAGAATTGGCCTAATAAGGCTGCTAAAGAACAAAACAAACACATTCAGAGCAGCTAACACAATATATACAGGGCTTGTTAAAATAATTCTTAATTATAAGCCTATACAATATAGCAAATGTTCCCGGGGCGTCGACTGTTTCTTCTTACGCACACAGCTCTGTGTAATCAAGCCACTTTCTTTTTTTTTTCCCTTTGAAATTGTTCCGTTTCATTTACTCCTGACCTCCAAGACCTAATTTGGGGGAAAGCTTTTCCATGTCTTAATTAGAATGCACCGTTTATACAGTTAATTACACAGTGCAGCGCTCATTAGCATCTGTCTCCGCCGCTCACCAAGAACATGGCAGCTTTTAATGCACCGGCTAAGTGCTGCTGCTTAGCCGGTCAGCATCAGATCAGGTGCACTTAAAACCGCTGGATGCTGCAGTGGGCTGCCCGCTTCAAAGGGCTCATCTCAGATGTTTTCGTTATTTTATTTTTCCACTGAAGGTGCAGTTGTAATGGGGTTTTATGAACCAAAAACAGGCATCATTCGTTTCTTACCTGCCTTTAGCCCTTAGAATTAAACAGGCTGCTTGCGTTAGAGTCTTTAAGACTGGATGTGTTTACATGCACTCAATAATCCGATTATAATCAGATTTCTGCAGGTTTTTGGTGATTTAAATGGTCATGTAAACAGCAGAGTCAGATATCTCAGTGCTGTAAGCACTCACTCTGATTTCTGAGTCTGAGCATGTGTGAAAATAGACGGCAACACTGGAAATAAGCGAGCAGCAAATACACCAAATACATGCGCCTCTTCTTCCGTGAGTTTATTGGCTGGTTGCTGTTCTGTTATGTTGTGTAGGTGTTGATCGGATTACTGACAAACTCAGACCTGGAGTTTCAAATGATCTGATTACTCAAGCGCATGTAAACTCATTGATCGGATTACTGAGAAAATCTGATTTTCTGCAGTTATCGAATTATTAAGTGCATGTAAACGTACTCATCGATATATGTAAATGAGCTCTGTTCTGATTGGCTGCCCTACATTGTGCCACATTCAAGAAGCAGTCAGGCCTAAAACACTGATTTCATAACTTCAAAGTCAAAACAGGCTGTTTTTGTGGCATCGTTTCCTTATATGGACTGAACAGAGAATTTTGAAAATATATGTGTTTACATGTGACGTCAGACATCTGTTTCCATAGAGACTGACTGTATGTCCACACAGCTGTCTTATACTAAAACCTTTGATAAGCCTCTGGCGTACAGGTGCAGGGGAGTCATTTCATACTCGATCATCAGAGAGTCCGAGATCAGCTGGTCTGAACGAGTCATTAATTCCCTGCAAACTCACTTGAGTGTGTTTACATGCACTCCATAATCCCATCATAAAAAGATTTCAGCAGTTATCTGATTATTCAAATGGTCATGTAAACAGCACAGTCTGATTTCTTAGATGAGACTAAGGTCTAGAAATCTGATAAAGAGGCTGGATTTTAGCTCAGTAATCAGATTTCTCAGTGCTGTAAACTCTCACTCTGATTTCTTAGATCAGACTAAGGTCTAGAAATCTGATAAAGAGGCTGGATTTTAGCTCAGTAATCAGATTTCTCAGTGCTGTAAACTCTCACTCTGATTTCTTAGATCAGACTAAGGTCTAGAAATCTGATAAAGAGGCTGGATTTTAGCCCAGTAATCAGATTTCTCAGTGCTGTAAACTCTCACTCTGATTTCTTAGATCAGACTAAGGTCTAGAAATCTGATGAAGAGGCTGGATTTTAGCTCAGTAATCAGATTTCTCAGTGCTGTAAACTCTCACTCTGATTTCTTAGATCAGACTAAGGTCTAGAAATCTGATAAAGAGGCTGGATTTTAGCTCAGTAATCAGATTTCTCAGTGCTGTAAACTCTCACTCTGATTTCTTAGATCAGACTAAGGTCTAGAAATCTGATAAAGAGGCTGGATTTTAGCTCAGTAATCAGATTCTCAGCGCTGTAAACTCTCACTCTGATTTCTTAGATCAGACTAAGGTCTAGAAATCTGATGAAGAGGCTGGATTTTAGCTCAGTAATCAGATTTCTCAGTGCTGTAAACTCTCACTCTGATTTCTTAGATCAGACTAAGGTCTAGAAATCTGATAAAGAGGCTGGATTTTAGCTCAGTAATCAGATTTCTCAGTGCTGTAAACTCTCACTCTGATTTCTTAGATCAGACTATGGTCTAGAAATCTGATAAAGAGGCTGGATTTTAGCTCAGTAATCAGATTTCTCAGTGCTGTAAACTCTCACTCTGATTTCTTAGATCAGACTATGGTCTAGAAATCTGATAAAGAGGCTGGATTTTATCTCAGTAATCAGATTTCTCAGTAGTGTAAACTCTCACTCTGATTTCATAGATCAGACTAAGGTCTAGAAATCTGATGAAGAGGCTGGATTTTAGCTCAGTAATCAGATTTCTCAGTGCTGTAAACTCTCACTCTGATTTCTTAGATCAGACTAAGGTCTAGAAATCTGATAAAGAGGCTGGATTTTATCTCAGTAATCAGATTTCTCAGTGCTGTAAACTCTCACTCTGATTTCTTAGATCAGACTAAGGTCTAGAAATCTGATAAAGAGGCTGGATTTTAGCTCAGTAATCAGATTCTCAGTGCTGTAAACTCTCACTCTGATTTCTTAGATCAGACTAAGGTCTAGAAATCTGATAAAGAGGCTGGATTTTAGCTCAGTAATCAGATTTCTCAGCGCTGTAAACTCTCACTCTGATTTCTTAGATCAGACTAAGGTCTAGAAATCTGATAAAGAGGCTGGATTTTAGCTCAGTAATCAGATTTCTCAGTGCTGTAAACTCTCACTCTGATTTCTTAGATCAGACTAAGGTCTAGAAATCTGATAAAGAGGCTGGATTTTAGCTCAGTAATCAGATTTCTCAGTGCTGTAAACTCTCAGTCTGATTTCTTAGATCAGACTAAGGTCTAGAAATCTGATAAAGAGGCTGGATTTTAGCTCAGTAATCAGATTCTCAGCGCTGTAAACTCTCACTCTGATTTCTTAGATCAGACTAAGGTCTAGAAATCTGATAAAGAGGCTGGATTTTAGCTCAGTAATCAGATTTCTCAGTCTGAGCATGTGTGAAAACAGACAGCGGTACAGGAAATAAGCGAGCAGCCATACCAAATACATACTCAACAAAATGAAAGTTTTGAGTTAAATATTCTTCATCTTCCAGATGTTTGTTCATATTTTCAGGTAAAGTGGTTAAAAAAAGTCATCTGTGAGTTTATTGACTGGTTGTAAAGCAGAAATCTGATTGTCTGATTCATGTAGACCTGGAGTTTCCCCGTTTTCTGATTACTCAAGTGCATGTAATACGCTGATCAGATTACTGACGAAATCTGATTTTCTGCCGTTATCAGATTATTCGGTGCAGGTAAACACACTCAGTGTCGTCGTCCAGCAGGAAGACGCTTTTATCGTTACTTGATGTTGTCAGATTAAACTCACTGATTACATGCCGTTAAAAACATCACATTCTGTTAGTAGAGCTGCCCATGATTAATTAAACTTTTTTAATTAAACCTTTTTTTATTTAATTAAAAAAAAAAAAAGGATTACAGTTGTATGCAAAACTTTGTGCGCCCCTGGTTAAACTAAATTTGTTAGAACACAAATGAAGAAGCGCTGCAGAGCTCAGAGATATGAAGCACAAAGACAGGCGCTCCTGGGGCATCGGTGCCGCGAATCCACGCTGGGAGAGGCAAAAAACAAAAAAATTCTTCCGCCTCCACAAAGCATGTGCAAAATAAATCCCAGAGCAAAGAGATTCCTGGACACCTCGTCTTAAGAAAAGTATTAAAAGCCTTTATTGAAACGTGGCATGTCTTTTTGGGTCCTCTTGAAGGCCTGAGATGGCTGCAGTGCATCAGCACGTTTCTATACGTATTGCGTGTTGCCTTATGTCAACAGAGGTTTCAGTAAAGGAAATTTTTTGCTCTGGGATTTATTTTGTACATGGTTTGTGGAGGCGGATGGATTTGTTTTGGTTTTTGCCAGTCACAAAGTTGTTGTTGTTGTTGTTGTTATTGTTATTATTATTGTTATTATTATTATTATTATTATTAATGATGATGATGATGATGATGATATCCATCCATTCATCATCTTCCGCTTCTCCGGGGTTCGGCTCGCGGAGGCAGCATCCGAAGCAATGAGGCCCAGACCTCCCTTTCCCTAGCCACTTCCGCTAGCTCTCCAAGGGGGATTCCGAGGCACTTCCAGGCCAGCTGGGCAATATAGTCACGCCAGCGTGTCCTGGGTCTTCCCCGGGGTCTCCTCCCGGGTGGACTTGCCTGTGACACCTCCCGAGGTTGTTATCATTATTATTATTATTATTATTATTATTATTATTATTATTATTATTATTATTATTGGAACTTATTTTTATTTAGTAAACTATCACAAAAAATACACAACTTCACAGTCAGGCCACAGTAAGTCAGGTGTATACATGCAGACATGCGTACATACGTTCACACTCGTGTTCACATGTTGTCAAAGACTCACAACAGACTTGAAAAACAATACCCTGGACGGAAGGGAAGAGATGTAGCGGGATCCGGATTAATGCCTACTACATATTTAAATTTAATTACACCATATCTTCAGACCTTTATTGACTTTTGCTCCATCTTCTAACAAATCTCTACTTCTGTTGTCTCAAATTGGGTGTTATTTCTTCCATATTGTGTAGTTCCCATAAACGCTGAATCCAGGACTCGCACCTTTAATGGCTGCTGCAAATAAAACTTGGGGAAGGTAGGTTTGGCACCTATTGTCAAACCCTGGGGGACAACTCCTCACAGTGACACTAAAGGTTCTGTAGGAATTGGAATATCGAAGCCGGAGTTATGCTAGCTGTAGATATCCTCCCAACACCTCCTCGGTTTTTCACATGGCAGAGTTCGTTTCAGTTTCCCCACAATCCCCCCAGCAGCTGCCCGATGAAGATGAGCCGATCCTCTTGGTTACCTATGGTGTTCTGAAGTATCTAGTAATAAGCTTCCATTTGAATCCCTTTCAGCTACTAGAGCAGGTAATTAAATGACATTCTGAACAAATATATTTCAAAATTTCTGCTGAAATCTCCGTATGAAGCTCGGTTTCCCACTTATGCTTAATGTATAGGGAGTAAGATCACCTCAAGAACAGCGTAGAGAGCTTCATGGAATGGGTTTCCATGGCCGAGCAGCTGCATCCAAGCCTTACTGACTGCAATGTGCCGAGTGTAAAGTTTGGTGGAGGGGGGATCATGGTGTGGGGCTGTTTTTCAGGAGTTGGGCTCGGCCCCTTTGTTCCAGTGAAAGGAACTCTTAAAACTTCAGCACCAAGAGATTTTGGACAATTTCACGCTTCCAACTTTGTGGGAACACTTTGGGGACGGCCCCTTCCTGCTCCAACATGACTGCACACCAGTGCACAATGCAGGTCCATAAAGACGTGGATGAGGGTGAGCCGACATCATATTAAACCCTGTGGATTAAGAATGGGATGTCACTCAAGTTCATATGCGTGTGAAGCCAGACGAGCGAATACTTTTGGAAATACTATATTTGGAAAAAGTCTGTTTCAGGAAGATCAAAATAAAAAGTAGAAAAGTGAATACGAGCACATTTTAAAATCCAATTACTATTTGCTAATATTAATTAACATATTGTGGAGGGAAAAAAAAGCATACATGATCTGTGCAGGAATTATGACACATTTTATGTCCTGTTTTGCTGTTAAAATGCCATCTTTAAGTGTTCCCTGTGGAGAATTTGGTAACGTTTTTCATTTAAAAACAACTTTTGCATCTGACAGTATCAGTTGACATTTACCTTCTCAATCAGGCAGCGGTGACTAGTTAGCAATTTGCATGATGATGCATATTCAATACTGTCCTCTTTATCCGAACAGCGAAACCAAAACGTCTCCATTATAATCAACAAATCTGTCTACGGTAGATGCGACGTGCTGCTTTTGACTGACTCTCTGTATCTATTTCTGATGCACCGTGTCACAATGTGCTGATGTTCCACCTCAGTAAATACCCCTCTCCTAAAACAGATGGTTCTCAAGGGTTCTTTAGAAAGGAAAATGGTTCGTTATAGAACAATGAGCACTCAGAACCCTTTGCGTGATTAAAAGATTCAGTAACACTTTCTATGAATGTCACGTTTGGAAGTATCTATAAACACATTCAGAACATTATAATGCATTCATAAGGCATCATAAACATGGCTATAAATATTTATAAAAATGCATTACACATTATAGCCATGCTTATTACACATTATGAATTGTTAACATGATGCATTATAAGTACTGGTTATAAGAGCTCATAAGCTGTATTAGTCCGCTCTAAGTAAAGTGGGGCGTGCTGGACTAAAGCCTCCTCCAGGGTTCAGACTGAGGCTTCAAGTTGAAGAATTTACTGAAGGATTTACTGAAACACTAAAACACAATAAAGCTCATTACAGGCTTCAAATGTCAGAGTTTAAACTAGAGCAACATCAGAGTTTCACCCAATGTGGGAAAGTCAATGTTCACCACTGTTAATGTTCACCACTGTTAGTGTTCACCACTGTTAATGTTCACCACCGTTAATGTTCACCACTGTTAATGTTCACCACTGTTAATGTGCACCACCGTTAATGTTCACCACCGTTAATGTTCGCCACCGTTAATGTTCGCCACCGTTAATGTTCGCCACCGTTAATGTTCGCCACCGTTAATGTTCACCACCGTTAATGTTCACCACTGTTAATGTTCACCACTGTTAATGTGCACCACTGTCAATGTTCACCACTGTCAATGTTCACCACTGTCAATGTTCACCACTGTTAATGTGCACCACTGTTAATGTGCACCACCGTTAACGTGCACCACCGTTAACCACTGTTAACGTGCACCACCGTTAACGTTCACCACTGTTAATGTGCACCACCGTTAGCCTGGCACTGACTTAAAACTGCATATCCAATAGAACTCCAGCAGAAACCAGCATTACTGTACTGTAGTGTAGTGCAGTGTTACAGACTGAAGGGTTCTAGTGCTTGAGTGTTAGAACAGTGAGGGAACAAATTACAATGACAGCACTCTACTATCTCACCCCTCCCTCTCCAGGCCTTCACTACACCGTTGACTTTATACTCAAATAAAATCCTGGAAGTCTCTAGTATCCTGGAATTCTGGAGCTCTGTATTTGTCTTTACGTTACGCTCTCCAAGCTGGGAACGACTTCTTTGGCATTGAAAGTATAGCATGTTATTAACACTACTGATTCAAAATCTACAATAAACATGTCTATAAAGTATAATTCACTGGAATTCATATTTAGAAATATTTGTAGACATGTTTATAATGCCTTATGAATGCATTAAAACATGTTATAAAGGTGTTTATAGATGCTTACAAACGAAAAAGATAGAAAGTGTTACCAAAGGTTCTTTGCATCATGAAGTGAGCTCTTGAGATTGATGGAGATGGTTCTGTATAGCACCAAAAAAGGCTCTCCTATTGTATACAAGCTTGATATTGTAACAATAGAAGAACCCTTTTCAAAACGTTTCTGTATAGAACCATACACAACATATTTTCCATCGTTCTGGAGAACCATATCACCATGCAAAGAACCCATTGATCATGCAATGGGTTCTTGGAGTGTTCATGGATCTATGTAGAACAAGTTTCTTTACTAAAGAACTCTTGAAGAACCGTCTTTTTTTTAAGGGTGTTTTTTATCAATATAAAAAAAGAGAATTTCTGTTGTTTGCTGAATTTCTATTTTGGCAACAAAAATAATGAAAAATGAAAATCTAAAATGTGCCCAAACTTTTGCACAGGTCATGTTTTATGTTTATTCATGTTTATATTGACTGTCTACTAACGCTGCAGCTAATCGGGCTACTTAGTGACTGTTTTCTATAAACTTCAGCCATAAAGCTTTTAAGGACACCGTACATATAAAGGGTGTGTGTTCTGTTGCCATGGCAACATAACTCGAAGAAATGATTTAGTACCAAATATGTAAATACACGTCCGCTTTATCACATCCACTTACTGTATAGCTGCACTCTGTAGTTCTACAGTTGCAGACTGTAGTCCATCTGTTTCTCTGATACTCTGTTACCCTGTTCTTCAGTGGTCAGGACCCCCATGGACCCTCAAAGAGCAGGTACTATTTGGGTGGTGGGTCATTCTCAGCACTGCAGTAACACTGGTGGTGTTAGTGTGTGTTGCGCTGGTGCGAGTGGATCAGACTCTGCAGTGTTTCTACCTTACATTTTACCTCAATATGACAACGAGATGCATCTTGATTTAACCGCATTCTAATATTAGCTTAATTAAAAAATACATTAATTAAACATAATCCTAAAAATAGGCTTCAGACTTGATGCTCTCAACAACGCCGTTCATGAAGGGGAATGCTGTGTTGTCATGGCAACATATTGCAATATGTGTAACTGAATCTTTTTAAATTGTATAAAATGTAAAATAATAATAATAATAATAATAATAATAATATGCTAAAGCTTCAGCCTTGATTTTTCTCATGGACACCATGCAAGAGGGGTTGTATTATGCAGTCATGGCAATTTATCTATGTAACAGAATTCGAATAAAATTCATAAAATTGTAAATAAATAAAATGTAATAAAATAATGACTAAGCTAAAGCTTCAGGCTTGGAGTTCTCCAGGACGCCGTAAATGCTGGTATACATTACGTTGTTGTGGCAGTGTAACTGAATCGTTGATTATATAAATATAATTTTTGTCTTTTTTGCCAGTTTGTGGTTTATTGATTTAATTCCATAACCGTGTAGGCTAACAGGTGTTTGAAATGTCACCTTTCCACCGTGCAGATCTTTATCCCTCTTTTTTTCCCTCCTCCGCTCCCGCGAGCGAGGGATTTACACCTGCGGTGAGATCGGACCTGCTGTTAAACAGCCTGCTGACAGGAGTGAGGAATTAAAAAGGTGGAGCAGGATGTATCTGGGACAGAGGGATGCCTTGCATGACCCAGAGAGAGAAAGAGGGAGAGAGTGACAGACAGAGAGAGAGAAGACAGAGAGAGCAAAAATAGGCCACTTATTTTTAACACTTTAAATATGCTGGAGGGCGTTTGAAGGGTCGGCGCAGATCTAAGCGGCAGTGCGTGGTGGTCATTGAGCCCCTTCAGCCTGGCCTGCTGCTCTCTTTATCTCTCTGTAAACCAGATATTGTGACTGTCCTCTGCAGCAGAGGCTCTGGAAGTCAGTCCTGGAGACCCCGTGGTCTTACGTTCTCCCACCTGTATGAAGCTGAACAGCTCACAGCAAAGCTCTTCGGTCATTGAGCTGGATCAGGTGTGCTAAATGAGGGGAAGCTTGAATATAGGCATAATATGGGGAGACTGGGAACGCCTGCTTTACAGTATAGTGTACTGTATTCTATGTTCTAGTACATGGTTCTCACACCATAATACCCTACTTTACCATATACGGTTCTTCGAGGGTTTTTAGTGAGAACAATGGATAAAGAACCATGATCACTCAAAGAACCCTTTGCGTGAAGGTTCTTTGCACATGGCGTCTTTTTGAAAAGGGTTCCATAGGGCACCAAAAAGGGTTCTTGTCACCATAGCAGAACCCTTTTTGGTGCCCTATGGAACCCTTTTCAAAAAAAAGCCCCACGTGGAACCTAATATAGCACATTCATCGTCAATCAGAACCTTACAAAATGCAAACAAATCTTTATTTAATTAATTTCTTTGCTAAAGAACCCTTGAAGAACCATATTCTTTAGCATGTATATGCCATATCACACCATATGCTACATATTATAGTTATATTGTATACAGTACGCACTGTTTTCTTACTCTATGCGTTATTATGCTTTGAACATTTTTTGTTACACATACATAATGCACTATATTATACTATATAATAGTATATTACACTATACACGCATTATATACACCATCGGACGTTTTTAGTATACATAGGGTATTCTTACACAATATGTTCCTACACTACTTTACTACTTTTATTACATACACTGTTCTTAAACTGTACACTATGCCCTGCTTACTGTATACCAGAGGTGTCCAAATCCAGGCCCAGGGCCAGATACGTCCAGCGCGCAGATTTTAAGTGGCTCGTGGCGTCCGTTTAGAGTGTGTTATGAGTTGGCACCGATGTTTAAGAGCCTTTCTTCTCTGGCTGGACCTGCAGCTTAATTGACTAAGTGTCATTTAGTCTGGACTGGAGCCTTAAAGCCTAAGCTCGACGCTGAGAGCCGGAGATCTCGGCGAGGTGGAGTTTTGAATCCTTTTCCATCGAGAGAGCTGCAGTAAATACATGAGCCTCATATTTCAAAAGACTGTACTGAATTCCGTTTCAATAGACAGGAAACAGCATGAACGTTACTGCGAACGTTCAGGAGAGATACTAAAGCAGCTGCACCGGCTTCTTATCAGAGCACATTCAGGTCAGGAGATGGTAGTAGAACAGTAATTTGGCTGTTCGTGCCGCTTTATCGGCTCTTCTTCGTTAAACAGAGATTTCGGTTTTTGGCATTTATTTGTCGTGTAAAGAACAATATCTAGTAACATATCAAGTCTGTTGCAAGTGCTTGCTGAGCCAAATTGATATGAACAGAATAAAATTAAAAACTGCCTTGTGCATCTCTTACACAGTGATAGGAAACGCAGTGCCTTGCAGAAAGCTGAGATTCTGTGTGCTGATATTTTGAAAACATAATTATTTGTGAATAATATTTGCCCCTCGTGTATTTTGACATGGTACTGCCTGGACACTAAACACAATTAGTACAATATAAACTGTGCTCAGTATTTTTACACTATGTTCTATATTCTGTGCAATAAATAATATTGTTCACAGAAGCCTTTCACTATGTGGTGGGCAGTAACTGAGTAACTGAGTAACTGAGTAAATGTAATTAGTTTCTGTACTTTAGTATTTTTGGTGTATCTGTACTGAAGTTTCTCCGTTCTGGGCGTCTTT
This sequence comes from Pygocentrus nattereri, assembly GCF_015220715.1. Taxonomy (NCBI): domain Eukaryota; kingdom Metazoa; phylum Chordata; class Actinopteri; order Characiformes; family Serrasalmidae; genus Pygocentrus; species Pygocentrus nattereri. The sequence continues at coordinate 29,634,588 of NC_051235.1, forward strand.
TTCCTTTCACTCCACTACATTTCAGAGTCTAATATCCGACTTTTTCCTCCTACATTTTGAGAAATCTGTCGTTCCTTTTGGTTTCTGTGTGTATAAAAACGTAACATGTCAAAACGAAAGAAGCGCAAAGCCAGAGCACCAATCAGGGCCCAGCGGTCACTTTGTTCAGAGCTGGTTTTGACCTGTTGGTCATACCGACCCAGTGCAGCACGCGGTTCAACGTCAGCGCAGCAGCGTCAAACTTTGGGAGAGTCTGTTCAACATAAATGATGAACTAACCTAACTTTGTGTAAATAGAGCTCAATATAGAAATATGTCCACATATGCAGTCGAGACTGACGCGGCTTTTTTCTGAATTTCTACAAACACCATTTCATTTTATAGTAAATGAGTTTGGGCTGGTTTATGTTTATGAACAGACGCCTACAGATCAACATAGTAAAGGAGCTCATCTGTGATCCTGAGTTTAAAGCCAGTTTTTATTCAACTTAAACTTGGAACTAAGTTGTAAATAAATCTGAAACTGAAACTTTGCTTGTGTGTAAAAAGTGATTTCAGAGCCACTCGGTTCTCCCTGATGGAAACTGTTTACCTTCAGTGTTTTGTGCTTCTGGTCATTTTAATAGACGTCAGCGTCACTAATTAATGACGTTCTATTAAAAGACTGGTTTACCAAGAGAGACGCTGGAGGACTTTCACCTGAAATGAGTTCATGAAGCCAGTCTGGTTATAAAAATGATAACAGGACATCAGAGCCAGAATTACTCTTTTAGTACTTTTACTTTATACTTAAGTACATTTGAAGGAAATACTTTAGTACTTTTACTCAAGTTGAGGTCTAAAGGGAGGAACTTCTACTTTTACTGGAGTGATATTTTACCTTGGGTGATTTGTGTGCTTCGTCCACCACTGGCAATATATTACGCTATGCACTGTACACTAAAGCCTTACACTACAAAATGTGTTATATTCTAACGGTACACACTGTGCAGTGTTTGTAGACAATAAAACACTGTGAATGGTTTTGTTTACGATCCAAAAACACCAGTGAACCTACACACATTTACATTTTGATTATGTTTTACCCTGAACTCTATGCTCTTACACTGTCCAACAGGAATTCAGTATTAAATAATCTTTTTAGACAAATACTAAGCCTAATCTGGACCGACAAAACCCGTCCCCGCGTCTCTGTCCGGGAGTTGATGATTCAGCGAGTAGATTTCCGTGATGCAAACCACAGAGTACTAATGCACTCTGATTAACTGTTGTGGGAAACATCAGCAGAAATCCGTGGAGTTGTCCGGTTCATTTAAGAAGCCTTTAACCGAGAACGACGCACGGGACGTCCATACGAGTCTGGAATGGCTAAATCTGCCATAACCGATGAGGCTGTGGTGTCTATAAATACCCTTTGCAGCATAAGCATCTGTAATAGTGCCTCCAGTTCACCAGGGTCCGTGGTGCACTGGCCGATTCTGCGGTCAGGAAAGAGGGCAAGCAGAGTTTGCCTTGTGTGGACTGCACATGGACAGTCACACGTGTTGTCAAAGTGGGATTTCCTCTGATGTCTTAGAAAAAACTTCCACATGATTTAATCATGGAGATGTTCAGAGAGGAATGATGTGAAATGGCTCAGATGTCTTTACAGTGGTGGTGATGGGAACCAGGGGTTGCCATGACTACAACACAAATATAGGTGGTTTGTTTACTATCCAGAACCACCAGCGAACCTACACGAGTCTCCTGAGTTTATATGGAATGCTGATGATGGTAAAATAGTGGAAAACGTGTAAGGCCTCACTACGCCCTGCATGCATCCCTCCACCATGGATGGATTTTAAAAATAAGTTTCAAGTCAAATCCAAAGGAGCTTTTAAAGGTGGATGTCTGGTTCCTATCAGCACCACTGTGAACACATTTCTCTACACACAGATTCACACCGAGGATATAGATCCATTTCATGCTTAAATGCTTCTTTGCGTGGTGAAATGGTCCATCGATGGAGAATGTGTAGTTCTCTATAGCACCAGAAAGGTTCTTCTGTTGTTACAGTGTCAAGCTTGTATATAACAGAAGAACTACTGCTACATCTCCATTTCCAAAAA
>NC_051235.1:29641695-29706695 GCF_015220715.1 Pygocentrus nattereri
TCTCTCTCTCTCTCTCTCTCTCTCTCTCTCTCTCTCTCTCTCTCTCTCTCTCTCTCTCTCGCGCTCTCGCGCTCTCTCTCTCGCTCTCTCCTTTGCAGATCGATGCCGTGTCTCTGTTCCTCCTCTACCTGGTGGAGATGATTTGTTCTGGTCTCCAGATCATCTACAACACTGATGAGGTACTGAACAAAAAAATCGAACAGAACAGAATGGAGCTCTTTCTTTTCCACCTCAGGAGAAACGCCCCCGTCTGTGGAATGATGACCCGGCAGGCGTTCCAGCACAAATTGGTGCAGAGTGCGAGTGCGTGTGCGTGGTAATGGTGCCGGTGGTGGCGGCGGGCTCCTGCCCAGCCATTGTCACACACTGTCAGCTGTCGCAATAGCTGCAAAAGAATAGTCAGTGGGGACACGACTGTTGCCAGCAAAGCATGTTTTCCTGCCAACACGTCGCCTTTTAGTCCACTGCCACTGGCTCATCTCTCTGTTTTGGCCACAGACTTGTTCCTAAAGTGTCCGCCCGGGGGAATACACGGCCAAGATCACATCCGGTGTAAAGCTGCGCTGTAATTTGACCTGCAGTCTGGAGTCATGATTATCATTTTGCTATATATTTGGTTCACACTAAATAAGTGACCTGTTTATACTATGAGCACAAACGTGCTCTGTCAGAGCTGCTGTTGGGAGGTTAGATGGGCTTTAATTCGATTCAGCCTAACGAGAAACTGTAGAACGGACTCGGTTTATATCACAATACCTACATTTAGAGCCGGTTATTCATTCAGTCTAATGAGAAACTGTAGAACGGACTCGGTTTATATCACAATACCTACATTTAGAGTCGGTTATTCATTCAGTCTAATGAGAAACTGTAGAACAGACTCGGTTTATATCACAATACCTACATTTAGAGTCGGTTATTCATTCAGTCTAATGAGAAACTGTAGAACGGACTCGGTTTATATCACAATACCTACATTTAGAGTCGATTATTCATTCAGCCTAATGAGAAACTGTAGAACGGACTCGGTTTATATCACAATACCTACATTTAGAGTCGATTATTCATTCAGCCTAATGAGAAACTGTAGAACGGACTCGGTTTATATCACAATACCTACATTTAGAGCCGGTTATTCATTCAGTCTAATGAGAAACTGTAGAACGGACTCGGTTTATATCACAATACCTACATTTAGAGTCGGTTATTCATTCAGTCTAATGAGAAACTGTAGAACAGACTCGGTTTATATCACAATACCTACATTTAGAGCCGGTTATTCATTCAGCCTAATGAGAAACTGTAGAACGGACTCGGTTTATATCACAATACCTACATTTAGAGTCGGTTATTCATTCAGCCTAATGAGAAACTGTAGAACGGACTCGGTTTATATCACAATACCTACATTTAGAGCCGGTTATTCATTCAGTCTAATGAGAAACTGTAGAACGGACTCGGTTTATATCACAATACCTACATTTAGAGTCGATTATTCATTCAGCCTAATGAGAAACTGTAGAACGGACTCGGTTTATATCACAATACCTACATTTAGAGTCGATTATTCATTCAGCCTAATGAGAAACTGTAGAACAGACTCGGTTTATATCACAATACCTACATTTAGAGTCGGTTATTCATTCAGTCTAATGAGAAACTGTAGAACGGACTCGGTTTATATCACAATACCTACATTTAGAGCCGGTTATTCATTCAGCCTAATGAGAAACTGTAGAACAGACTCGGTTTATATCACAATACCTACATTTAGAGTCGGTTATTCATTCAGCCTAATGAGAAACTGTAGAACAGACTCGGTTTATATCACAATACCTACATTTAGAGTCGGTTATTCATTCAGCCTAATGAGAAACTGTAGAACGGACTCGGTTTATATCACAAAACCTACATTTAGAGTCGATTATTCATTCAGCCTAATGAGAAACTGTAGAACGGACTCGGTTTATATCACAATACCTACATTTAGAGCCGGTTATTCATTCAGCCTAATGAGAAACTGTAGAACGGACTCGGTTTATATCACAATACCTACATTTAGAGCCGGTTATTCATTCAGTCTAATGAGAAACTGTAGAACGGACTCGGTTTATATCACAATACCTACATTTAGAGCCGGTTATTCATTCAGCCTAATGAGAAACTGTAGAACGGACTCGGTTTATATCACAATACCTACATTTAGAGCTGGTTATTCATTCAGCCTAATGAGAAACTGTAGAACGGACTCGGTTTATATCACAATACCTACATTTAGAGCCGGTTATTCATTCAGCCTAATGAGAAACTGTAGAACGGACTCGGTTTATATCACAATACCTACATTTAGAGCCGGTTATTCATTCAGTCTAATGAGAAACTGTAGAACGGACTCGGTTTATATCACAATACCTACATTTAGAGCCGGTTATTCATTCAGTCTAATGAGAAACTGTAGAACGGACTCGGTTTATATCACAATACCTACATTTAGAGTCGGTTATTCATTCAGCCTAATGAGAAACTGTAGAACGGACTCGGTTTATATCACAATACCTACATTTAGAGTCGGTTATTCATTCAGCCTAATGAGAAACTGTAGAACGGACTCGGTTTATATCACAATACCTACATTTAGAGTCGGTTATTCATTCAGCCTAATGAGAAACTGTAGAACGGACTCGGTTTATATCACAATACCTACATTTAGAGTCGGTTATTCATTCAGCCTAATGAGAAACTGTAGAACGGACTCGGTTTATATCACAATACCTACATTTAGAGCTGGTTATTCATTCAGCCTAATGAGAAACTGTAGAACAGACTCGGTTTATATCACAATACCTACATTTAGAGTCGGTTATTCATTCAGCCTAATGAGAAACTGTAGAACGGACTCGGTTTATATCACAATACCTACATTTAGAGTCGGTTATTCATTCAGTCTAATGAGAAACTGTAGAACGGACTCGGTTTATATCACAATACCTACATTTAGAGTCGGTTATTCATTCAGTCTAATGAGAAACTGTAGAACGGACTCGGTTTATATCACAATACCTACATTTAGAGTCGGTTATTCATTCAGCCTAATGAGAAACTGTAGAACAGACTCGGTTTATATCACAATACCTACATTTAGAGTCGGTTATTCATTCAGCCTAATGAGAAACTGTAGAACAGACTAGGTTTATATCACAATACCTACATTTAGAGTCGGTTATTCATTCAGTCTAATGAGAAACTGTAGAACAGACTAGGTTTATATCACAATACCTACATTTAGAGTCGGTTATTCATTCAGTCTAATGAGAAACTGTAGAACGGACTCGGTTTATATCACAATACCTACATTTAGAGTCGGTTATTCATTCAGCCTAATGAGAAACTGTAGAACGGACTCGGTTTATATCACAATACCTACATTTAGAGTCGGTTATTCATTCAGTCTAATGAGAAACTGTAGAACGGACTCGGTTTATATCACAATACCTACATTTAGAGTCGGTTATTCATTCAGTCTAATGAGAAACTGCAGAACGGACTCGGTTTATATCACAATACCTACATTTAGAGCCGGTTATTCATTCAGCCTAATGAGAAACTGTAGAACAGACTAGGTTTATATCACAATACCTACATTTAGAGTCGGTTATTCATTCAGCCTAACGAGAAACTGTAGAACGGACTCGGTTTATATCACAATACCTACATTTAGAGTCGGTTATTCATTCAGCCTAACGAGAAACTGTAGAACGGACTCGGTTTATATCACAATACCTACATTTAGAGCCGGTTATTCATTCAGCCTAACGAGAAACTGTAGAACGGACTCGGTTTATATCACAATACCTACATTTAGAGTCTGTTATTCATTCAGTCTAATGAGAAACTGTAGAACGGACTCGGTTTATATCACAATACCTACATTTAGAGTCGGTTATTCATTCAGTCTAATGAGAAACTGTAGAACGGACTCGGTTTATATCACAATACCTACATTTAGAGTCGGTTATTCATTCAGTCTAATGAGAAACTGTAGAACAGACTCGGTTTATATCACAATACCTACATTTAGAGTCGGTTATTCATTCAGCCTAATGAGAAACTGTAGAACGGACTCGGTTTATATCACAATACCTACATTTAGAGTCGGTTATTCATTCAGCCTAACGAGAAACTGTAGAACGGACTCGGTTTATATCACAATACCTACATTTAGAGTCGGTTATTCATTCAGTCTAATGAGAAACTGTAGAACGGACTCGGTTTATATCACAATACCTACATTTAGAGTCGGTTATTCATTCAGCCTAATGAGAAACTGTAGAACGGACTCGGTTTATATCACAATACCTACATTTAGAGTCGGTTATTCATTCAGTCTAATGAGAAACTGTAGAACGGACTCGGTTTATATCACAATACCTACATTTAGAGCCGGTTATTCATTCAGTCTAATGAGAAACTGTAGAACGGACTCGGTTTATATCACAATACCTACATTTAGAGTCGGTTATTCATTCAGCCTAATGAGAAACTGTAGAACAGACTCGGTTTATATCACAACACCTACATTTAGTCAACTCTTGTTAAATATGGCAATTTTAAACTTGCTCAACTAACTGAAAATGTGGAATTTTTATAGTAATGTATTACCTATTATACATTAAACTGTTACAACAAACCTGCATCACTATAAAGATATTAAATGTATATTTGTTTGAATGTTTGTGTGGGAGCACATTCACAGCTCTTGATAAACAGAAGAAATAAGGCTTAATTTTATTTTGAATGTTGAATGTTGTACCTCACTGTATGGGGGCAGTCGTGGGCTGGAGGTGAGGGAACCAGCCCTGTGACCAGAAGGTCGCCGGTTCGATCCCCTTGGCCGACAGTACGTGACTGAAGTGCCCTTGAGCAAGACACGCAACCCCCAACTGGCCCCCACGGGCACCATAGATAGGGCTCACAAGTGTGCTCACTGCCCCCTAGTGTTTACTAGTTCACTAGACGTTTAACCTCTTATTGTCGTATCTTTTCACCAAAACTGTGCTGCTCTACCTCCCAGGCTGGGATAAAAACTAGAGGAAGCACTGAAGAGAGTTCAAAGCCTCAAATCTGCTGGGGGAGTTTAAGGCCTCTAAACATTCTCCTTACTCCGTATGTTTGAGTAGATATTGTCATTTTCATTTTAAATGAAAATGTTGTGAGTGTGTTTGTACAGTTAGATTAGATCAGTAAGTGGGTGGGGGGGCTGCAGGAGGGGTCCACGCACCAATTTGTTATGTGTAGCTGTAAAAGTTTAATCTCTCGCTCTTTTCCCCCTGCAGCCCTAGCGGACTTCATTAATTCCATCTTTCTTTCCCGTCGTGCTGTCGGCGAGATTTACTCGGCTGTGTGGAAACGTTGTCCATAGAATAATTGCGACTTTTATTTATCCGGTGCCGTTTGGCTTTATCTTCAGAACGAGGGTTCCTCTTCAGTGTTAGGTTCGAGAGGCAATTACTGTTTACATGAGCTTTGTTTACCGTACAGGCAGCATCACCACGCAGACCCGGCCTGCCTTAAACACAACAGATTGCCAGCGTTGCTTTTATTTGAGCTTTCGTGCTGTTTTGCATGGCAAACCTTAATTGGCGCGTTTAAACAGTGCCCACTGGGCTGCATGACACAGTTTAAAAGCATGGATGTTAAATCAGCAAACCAGTCCATGCATTCATTAACAGACAGTGGAACAAATGGAAAGGAAATAGGAGATTGTTAGTTATTCCTGCCCGGTGGCTTGTAATGAGTTTTTTTTTTTTTCTGTAATCTCATTGTAGAAGCATTGATTTTACAGTTCCCTGGATGCAGTCGGGCCACTATACTGGAAACCCCTAACTTGTAGCTCCACCTTACCGGTGTGCAGACTGTAGCTCGTCTGTAGGGAGTTGAAGTACAAGGTGGGTGTTTCTAATAAAGTGGCCAGTGAGTGGAAGCACAAGGTGGGTGTTTCTAATAAAGTGGCCAGTGAGTGGAAGTATTAGGTGGGTGTTTCTAACAAAGTGGCCAGGGAGTGGAAGTACAAGGTAGGTGTTTCTAGTAAGGTGGGCCACTTAGTGAATGTCTGGGGTAGATGTTTTTAGTAAAGCAGCCAGTGAGTGGAAATAAAATTAGATGTTTCAAATAAAGTGGCCAGTGAGTGGATGTACAAGGTGGGTGTTTCTATTAAAGTGGCCAATTTTTTAAACATATCCAAAAGCCATGCGGTCGTTAATTTGATTATTTGCGATTGTCTTAGAAACTCAAACATGCTTAGCTCAATCTCTTCACGAGTGAGAACCACATGTAAGGAGGTAGGTCTGAACCGCAGACGTGCGCTGTGTAGTGCGGAGGGAGAAGTGTAGAGAAAGAAACCGTCTTTGTTTGTTTGTGTGCCGTTGCAGTGAAGTTGACTCTCTTTTAGATGGGCCAAGAGAGAGAATTCAGAAAATAGAGGCACCTCAGGCCAGAGCGTTCATTAAGATCCCGTAGAACTCCACACATTAATCACTGAATTCAAACCTAAAATAAAAACATCCCTAGTCTCTACATTCCTCCTCCTCCATCTCTCCTCATCCCTCCTTTCTTCTTCTCTGCCCCATTTTAACGCGCTTTAGGGGCTCTCCGCTTTTTCCGTGTTAAATTAAAGCCCGTGTCAGTCATCGCTCCCCTGGCACGTGCACATTTCCCCACTTTCGCCCCCCAAAGTCATCATTCTTTGCGCCACTTGTTTTCCCGTGGCCTGTTTCCACGGCAGCGGTGGGGGTGGGTTCCCTCCCTTGATGCTTTGGGCTTCCAGCGGCACCGGTACCACCCACACGAGTGATGAATTACCAGAGTTACTCGAAGATGCGGTGCTCTAGATCATTATTCGCGACTGAGTCTTAGGGGTAAATAAGGCGGAAGCTGAATACGCTCTGGAATAATGTTAATATGCAGGCTAATGCAAAAAAAGAGCACCGTTCCATTTCTAAAGTCTAACCCAGTCAAAAAAAGCAGTTCTAGATAGACCATGGACATCTGAAGCTTTCAAAAGACTTCCCATGCTTTATTCCAAGCTTGTGACAATCGTTAGCTTTGAAGTGCTGTAATTAGTTCTTAGAATAACCTATGAAGTCATTCTGAATGTTATAAATAGGTTCTAAAAAAAATACAGCACAATCTTAAAGATGGTTCTTCAAGGGTTCTTTAATAAAGAAAACGGTTCTCTATAGAGCTGTGGCCACTCCCACAAACCCTTACAGGATCAGGTGGTTCTTTGCATCATGAAAGAGTTCTTCAGGTTGATGGAGAATGTGCTGTAGATGGTTCTGTATGGAACCTTTTTGAAGAGGCTTCTTTGAAACACCAAAAAGAGCTTTGCTAATGTTTAGATGTCAAGCTTGTAACAACAGAAGAACCCTTTTTGGTGCTATATAGAACCCTTTTTCAAAAAGATTCTATATAAGGTCTTTGAATCATGCAATGGGTGTCCATGGTTCTACATAGAACCGTTTTGTTTACTAAAGAACTCTTGAAGAACTGTCATTTTTGAGTGTGTCAAGTGTATCTCTTTTCCGGTTTTGGTTCCTCTTAGTGGTTCTTCCTCATGCTCTTAGGAAGGTTCGCCTTCTGAGTCTTGGCTCCTCTCAGTGGTTCTCCCTCATGTTCTTAGGAAGGTTCTCCTTCTGAGTCTTGGTTCCTTTCAGTGGTTCTCCTTCTGAGCCTTGGTTCCTCTCAATGGTTCTCCCTCATGCTCGAATAGAAATCCATATATAACTGTCTACAGCACATTCTCCATCAACCATCTTTTTTCAGTGTGTGTTGTTTATCATTTCAGTTCCCAGAGCACTTTGTTTTGAATAGAACGTAAAATACCTTCCAGTATTACAATATTTTAGCCTACAGTTGGATTTGAATGATAGCATGATGATTATTATGAATGTGAGTTAATTAATTAATTTCTGTGTGTTTTTAATGTGTTTTATCTAAACACACCAGTCAAGTGTAACATAGACATGTCACAAACACTCCACTCCAAAGTCTGACACTGACTCTGCTGTATACCTTGTTTTTTTGCAGGTGTCCTTCATCCAGAACCTGGTGTTCTGCGTGGAGAGGGCATATCGCGTGCCGGACTTTGGGATGTGGGAGAGGGGGAGCAAATACAACAACGGCAGCACTGAGCTCCACTCCAGGTCAGTCTCACACTCTTTCGGTCACCATTCCACACTGAGAGCGTCTTTCTTCCCCTTTTAGGGCTGGTTTGGTCCTCCAAAAGTGTCCGGACAGCCCTTCTAATTAGTGAATTCAGCTGCTTTATACATATTTTGTGTGTGTAGTGCATGAAGGACCTCTAGAACTGGATTCTTCATTTCTTTCTTGGCTAATTAAGCGTAGCGACAGTCATCGGGGGGGGATTCGAGTTTGGAATTACATCTGTTTCTGACAATGTATTGACCATCAGACTAAAACTAAAACTATATATAAAAACTAAATTGAAACTGCACAAAAGATCTCACACTGTGCGAAACACGCCTCTTATCAAGGTCTAAAAACCTTCAATAGTGAGCACAGCTTGATGTCGGAAAGTCTCAGGCCATTCTGTCTCATATTCGGGAGCAGCTTGGGTTAGAAATTTCATCAGGATTACAATGTCCGTGGTATTTTAAGAATTCCATGAGTAATTGACACTAATGGAAACAGGAGTCGAGCTATGGAGAGGAAACAATGCCACTAAGTGTCACCTGTAATGAAACCCTGTCATTTCTGATAACCTACTGTCAACAAAAACCTGTCGTGTGATGTCGCCGTTGAGTCAACTTGACATCAGAGTTCACAAAATCAGCCTTTATGAGAGCTGTTGCTTGTTGGAATAAGCCTTTATAAATGCCGGTTTGTGTACCTGGTCATGAAAGGCTGCCGTTGTTGTGGAGAACCTGTTCTGGAGCAAAGTCAGGAGATGGGAACTGCTGTGATGAGCTCTTTATTCGGGAGCTCACGGTCCATCGGTCTTTGATGGCCCAGTCGGACCAGAGCTTTATTAGCACGATTACGTACTATTGTGTTGGCTCTAGGGCTGGGCGATAAAATGATAACGTAAAATTATCGCGATACAACTTTTCCTCAATAGAGCGATACATTTTTAATATAATACTCCATCCTCGCGTTTGCATGTTCAGCGAAAAGCCCTGGTGGTCGCCCAGGAAAGCGACACTACTCTGCTGTCGCCAGGAGAGGGTGCACTTCCGAGTTTTTAGACATGATTAGAGAGGTAGGGGGCGATGAGTGAAATAAGTCTTTAGCAACGTTCACAAGCGAAAGTGAAGGAAAGAAGTGGGTTCATGTTCGTTACAGCACAGATTTAAATGAAGTAAACTGAGGAAGCTGTGAGGTATTGGAGATATATAATATGTAATGTATGTGTATATGAGCTTTGCTCATATGGATCCTAAACTCTGCTCACCATTTGTATTCAACACTTCACCAAATAGGAGTTTTATTTGTGTGAACTTCAGAAATGCACATCTTTGTTGTGAATGTAGGATGATCTACTGAAGACCAGCCCCAGGTGTGCTCGTTTAAACAGTTAGCAGATGTGCTGAGTCTATATATACACCTTTTGTTTTCATTCATGAGTGGGAGCCGTGTTTATGCTGCAATAAAGTACAGAAATGTGGACAGACCTTCTCTACGTTTGCTGTTTGAGCTGCAGCGCTCTGCCCAGCCGAAGCTCCAGGCCTGTATTCCGGGTCATAACAGGGAACAGGCTGGAAGCAGCTCACTCCAGGAGCTGACGGAGGCTGTGATGTTCTCCTTTCCTCTTCATTGCGCCGCACCGTAATAGAGTGAAACTCACGCAGTCACAGGCGTTCGTATCAGCCCAGGCCAGAAGCCACCCTCAGCGAGAGGCCCTGCTCCTTTTTAAAATACATAGAGAGTCCTTTTTAATAGAGCGCAGTAAATAAAAAGGCCGCTCCGGCGCTGCTTTGGACCCTCCATCCAGCTGAGCGCAATAAGGATTCCCTCCATCAACCTGTTCCTTATCTCCAAAACGCATAGCATCTCCTCCGAGAGGCAATTAGAGTATCGACTCCCTTAGACAGGTTTAAAAGCCTAAAGAAAATATCGTATTTACCATTTCAGTAAATGAGCCAGACGAGGTTTTCAGGAGAGAGGAAAACTAAGAGCAAAGCAATTTAGCAAACTATTACTTACTTAGTGTTAAAGTTGCACTTAAATCCACTGAAAGGCTGATAAATCAGCACAAAAACGGCATACGGCTCTGCTGAAACAGCCTTTGTTACAAAAAATATTGTGCAAATTAATAATGTATTAGTGAAAACGAATTCATTGTTGACTGATCTGCTTTAATATGAATTGATCTGTGATGTAATCCCAGTGCAAATACAGAGAAAGGGACCCTCCGAGATATTTAGGCCTCCAGAGAAGGCCTAGACTTTTCGACACACTAAAGCCATACATGGCTGTATTTTTTCAGTCCATTTCATTTAAAGGAATCCTCGTGCTTGGTAGTACCCTACCTACTTGTCTCTTGGATGGAGACAAAAGGGTTAAAATCATGAAGGACACAACAAGAAATTGTCCAATCAGGATCGTTTTCTCTGTAGTATCTAAGGAGATGCAGCTGAGCAAGCTCTTTCATTGGTTCGGGCTTTAGGAGCTGGACTGAAGGCCTTACATGTTAGATTAACCCCCAGCACAATTAGGAAGTGACAGAGGAACCAACCCATCACACTTTGATTTGCAATGGAATCCGTTTTCATGAGGAAAAACATCATTGCAGCCCAGGGGTTGGAAACCTGAAGATCAAGAGCTTCAGCTCAGCTATAGCCACTTTTCTCACATCTCCGGCAGGAAACTTATCCCCGAAAAGTCCAACAGTTTCTTGTAAAGTGACTTTTTACAAGCCTGAAGTCAGTTTCTCATTCTCCAGCTTTACCGTTCCACCTTAAATGGTGCCTGAGGCAGCAGTTACATTCCATCATTTAAGGTGGAACGGGAAAATTCAGCTTCACAACTTTTTAGTGGTTCAGTTTCTCGTTGCAGATTAAACGTATCAGGAAACCAGCTGGAGTGACTATAAACACAAACAAGTCAATTTGTCTCTTAAGATGTTCGTCTTAAATCTCTCTCTTTGCCGTTTCATTATCTAGACGAGACTGTTGTCTGTGTTGCTATGGTGACCAGCCGTCTGCGCTGATCTTCAGGGTTAAAGGGTGAATCAGCAGTTCTACATTAACTCCAGCGTTTAAGACCATTTACTGTTAAACTGTGTTGAAGGATCAGCAGAGCTTTATTTTACTGTAGAGGAGGATTATTTTATTATTACCTGCTGATCTGATTCAGCTGTGGAGACAGTAAAAGAGCACCATGTTACGGAACCCTGCTCTAGACCTCCCAGAAGTACTAGATACGTCACTGGCACTGTGAATAGGAGTCATAGTCCAAGCAGATTAAAGTTAGTTAGGAATGGGGAAAAAAGCAGCAGCAGAACTCTTCACTGAAAGACTCACTGTAAAACGGATACATTAGCTTAGTACTTACATAGGGTTGGAAATCCCTTAGAGGTGCCAAGAGAAATCATCATAGAGGTGTTTTCTTCTGATATTTATTCCCCGAACTGAAGGCCAAGTTCTAATACATTCCTACTGCTAATAAATAAATATCATAAATATATTTCAGAATCAGGCACACCCCATTTGAATCTGTTCGAAAGGCTTAATGTGTCATTTGAATAGACCTTATTTAATCTATTTGCTTGAGTTGAGGTTAAAACGGCCGATTAATTTCTGAAAGTAATTTGTTACAAATTACTGTGAAGCCCAAAAGAAGTTGAAATGATGTAAAGCCACAGCTTGGCCACAGAGTGAGGCTGACAACATGAGCAGCATATTATCACACAGATACTAGGCACTTTATTAGAAACGCCTCCATTGTACTTCCGCTCACTGGCCACTTTACTGGAAACACTTACCTTTTGGCTTCACCTTGTCGGTGTACAGCTATAGACTGTAGCCCGTCTGTTTCTGCATGTTTTATTAGCCCCTCCATCATCATTTTCTGCCCACAGGACTGTTGTTGAGTTACTGGAGTTTAGACTTGTCAGTGTTACTGCAAGGTTGAGAGCGGACCCCAACCATGGACGACCCCAAGACGACCTCTGTGGTCGGAAACTGGCTGTTGATGAGGGTTTAGAGGATGGCTAGCACAGATGGATGGGATGCAGTCTCTAACTGTACGCCAGCAAAGGGAGGCTGCTAGGAAGGGGTTTCCGATAAAGTGGCTGGGAAATGCATTTGCCTTACAAATACCTGTTTGCGGAGAGAATTTATAGTTTACAAGCCCTGAATAGCTTGTAGGGCAGGTACATCAGTACAGACCCTCTCTTTCGTGACTGCACAGAGCTGCTCTAGTGGATGGATAAAGGCAGACGCCTCTCGCTGTGCCTGAGAGAGTGTGGGCAGACAGCCAGAGAGAGGAGGTGATAAATGCTTTCCTGTATTAGTCTTAAATCATCATCCTCCAGACCCGAACAAAGAGAATGAAAATCGTTTTGCTTGTGTGAGTCATCACTTTCAGATTACACTGAAACCGTGCCAGATTACTCGGAGCGAGAGCCGCGAGCTTCGGAGACCTTTCAGCAGCTCGCGCCCGTCCGAGAGAAGAGGACACGAGTTGAATTTTAACTTGTCTTTGCTGCGGTATGCCCGGTATCAATAAGGAATACTGATGTCGTTGTTCCCTTTTATAGTACTTTCCAGAACTTCACTGTTAGACGCGGGTTTTAACTTTTATTTTGTGCCGAGGCAACATATTCAATCAGCCGCTCTGACAGCTCTTACCTTTTACGTCCATGTAAGTTTGCTCTCTGTCCTGACACAAAATCAATAGCACTTCAGCAAAGCTCGTACTCGATTGCAGTCATAACTGACTGTAGGTGGTGTGTGGGCTGGTCAAGACAGCGATGGGTCAGGCGTAGGAGGGTAAAAATGCTTCTGTGCATAGTGATGCATCGATCCGAAGGTGATGATTCAGCTGCATCGCTTTCGGAAAGGTAGTACCAGTTACAATTGATTAGAATATTCAATTAGATTATGTTCTTGTAATGTACACTATACGGCCAAATGTATGTGGACGCCCCTTCTTATTATTGAGTCTCAGCCATACCCATCGCTAACAAGTGTATAAAATCAGGCACATAGCCTTGCAATCTCCATAGACAAACCCTGGCAGTAGAATAAATCGTACTGAAGACTGGCACAGTCAGAGGATCACACCATTCTGCAAGTCAAATGAAACCCCCCTCCTGTAGAGCTGGGGGATATGGCCAAAAACGTTATCACGATAAATACAATTCAGACCGTTTGATCTCGATACAGATCGTAATAAATGTCAAATCATCATTTATTTTAAGTTTGAAGGCTGATTTTGGCTCCTGGGTGGTTAATCGCTGTTTTAAACTGTCCTTTATGGGCAGAACACGACAAACACTCGCCAAACAGTGGACCATCTGACAGATCTGTCATGGGACAGTGGGAGGAAGGCTCAGATGAGCTGTTTTACCAGCTGGAAAGGCACAGCTGCAGTTTTTGTAAATAGTGATAATTTAAGAAAGAAAAGATTTTTATCTGTCTGGTGACGAGGCTCGGCTGTCCAGCTACACATGCTAAACAAGTGGCCAACAACGGCTAGACTGTCCAGTTTCTCAGTGACGTTAACTTAATACGAACAGCAGACATTGGCTGGTTCGCTGGTCAGTGATGGATCACACCACCTCACTGCCATCAGTCCTACCACATCCACATCAGAGCATATCACAGTACTCAGACACCAGCTAGCAGACGGCTGGGTTTCTCCACACTAGTCTGAGGGCTGAACTGCAAAATATCAACACCAGACAAACAGAGTCCGACTTTTAGCTACGTTTAAACTGAAAGCGGTGCTTTTGTGTGGTTTGATCTACAGTATCATCAACTCGCCGTGATGGAGCTGCTTCAAGTCATCCAGCTGGTAAAACCAGCAAGCCTGGAAAGACGGCGCTCCCCCGCTCTCCAATACCTCACAGCTTCCTCAGTTTGCTTCCGTTTAAATCAGGGCTGTAACGAACAGGAGCCACTTCTTTCCTTCACTTCCGCTGCTCGGGAATGCACTAATACTAAAACGTGACTGAGCGCTGTAACAGTGCTGTAGTTGTGAAGATTTACCTTGTTTGGACGTGAGGAAAGAGGTGGGTTCAATGTAGGACAGTAGTTACGACACTGATCTTGTCAGTCACAGGAGAACAGATCGCCGGTCGCTCCACTCAGACAGGGAATGTATATTTGGTGTATATTAAGTGTTGGCTGGAGGGGTGTAAAGCACCGCCACTGGACTCTGGAGCAGTGGAAACGTTCTCTTAAGTGATGAATCGGCTTCAGTATCTGGCAGTGAAACAGCCTGTGGTTGTTTATTCTCACTCAAATGGCCCTTTCCTGTCACAGTAGGCCATGTTTGGCCATGCCGAGCAACAAAACACACCAGACTCGAGTCAGACTTCATAAAGATTTTACTGGTGCTGCTCCGCTCTTGTTTTTGTTCATTTTTTAAAGCTTTTTTGTGCTGTTTTCTTGTTATAACACAAATATCAGGATGAAATCAAATAGCAGGCAAATAAGAACACCTCATTAGTCCATTCTTCACTTTTCAGTGTGAGATTTGTGCACACGTCAGTGTTTTTCATACATATATATATATATATATATATATTATAAAAATGTACACACACACGTTTGATAATCTACTTCATCTACTCGGGGAAGGGGAGTGAACCACAAACCCAAAATGTTCTTCTGCATGTTGCATGATATTAATTTTCTTAGACCTTTTTGATGATCCATCATTCTGGGAACGTCTAGAATTACTCAGTATTTGATTCATGTGTTTATTTTAGAAGTTCTTTCCGGCTCCTTTGCTTCCTTCTGACCTGTGAAATCTGCAGAGGCCTCATAAAGATGTAGGCTGATGTTTCTGTATCAAAAAATGAGAAGAGACTCATACAAAACCCTCCGTGTTTGAAGAGATTCCTGAAGAAATGGCAGAATGTGGCCGCAGGAGAGCGAGGCTGCAGCGCCGAAGGACGGTTGAAAGTCTGAAAGCGAAGTTTAAAGAATCTGAAGACACGACACGAAGAAGTGACCCTTCGAGCACATTCTGGGTGATGAGCCCAGCTGTCAGTCAGTGAAGCTTCTTGTTGCTGTTGTGGTTCTGGTGAAGATGAAGCTGATCCTCCGGGAGCGACTTTCGTTCTTTGGCAGTTGTGATTGTTTACCTCTGGATGAGCCAGAGCTCTGCGTGTGGGTCAGTTTAGGAGCTGATCTGTTCAGAGTGTCGCATACAGACCAGATTTAAAAGATAATCTGAACAGCCGAACAAAAAAACTCAGATTTGGGCCACTTTTACCTGCTGTATGAACGTAGCCATAGTGTCCAAACTGTGAAATGGAATTCAAGAGTAATACTGAGGGCAGTAAAATGTCAGACAGTGACTTTGCCATGTCTAGTGAGTTGCGGGCGAGTAGCAGATTGAGAGCTTTTCAGACATGCATCTGCTTCCAAACTTTTGAATGGCAGTTTTTGTTTTCATTATTTGTTTGTTTGTTTGTTTGTCATCCAGTAGAGGATGCACTCAGATGAAATTAAGTTATGCTATTTTCAAACATAATTGGCGATTACGTAGAGGTAGATGACTGAATTCTTTGGTTTTGTGGCTGGACTCACACCAGAGAGCCGCTGGACAACACTGACCTGCATTACAGCAATCAGGAAGGCTCGTTTCATGCATATTGCTATGGCCTCTCTTAGTGCTGCTCAACACATTCTTACTGCTCGGTTCATGCAGCGCTGAGGGTCATTTAAGAAAACAGAAACGACAGACGTGATTCGCTTTGTTTAACTTCAAAAGAGCGCAGACGGGGATCAAAGCCGTTATGGGTATTGATGTCCAGAACAAAAGCAGGCGCTCTCATCAGCTCAGGCTATCTTCGCTCCTCTAAGTGCTCTGAAATGGCAGCCACAATGCTCTTTTCTTAAACTGTAAAAAAAAGAGTTGGGTGTAAAATCGATGGCGCCACTGATCTGTTCTTTGCGTTGCAGTTCTGTTGGGCTGGCCAAAGCAGCGCTGGAGGCCATCAATGGATTCAACCTGTTTGGAAATCAGGTAGGTTGGATCGTTTTCTCGTTTTCTCCATTAATGCCTTCCACATACGTTTTCTTCGCAGTGTCTTCGATCAAAGAAGCAGAGCTTCAGGTTCTAACGTCACCGTACATAATGTCCTGTTTGAGTATGTGGCCAGAATGGGTCCGGATCTGCGTTTTAGGGCACTATTATGTACAGTGGACATATTTCTTATTGTCTGAGCTGTAAAATGGAATTCAAGAGCGAATTCAGGGCCCTTAATGCCGGCCAGCGCCCTCACAATGTCTAGTGAGCACTGTAGATCACTGCATCTGCTGAATGTAACCCAAAATGCATTGCAATGAACAGTAGCTTACCTGTTAGCTTAGCTGACCCATATGTGTCTTTATAAACAGCTTATATTTATATTTTTAACAGGTTAGACTCGAGTCTGTGGCTTTGCAAGTCAATAAAAAAAAACACTATAACCTGTTTTCTGCCTGCTAGGGCCCAACCGATATATCGGTTGACCGATAATATTGACCAATATTAATGACCCATGGTTTTATTGGTATTGATGTTATTCTCTGATAATAAGCAACATGTTTGACGGTGATGGTATTCGATCTCCAGCCTCTTGAGGGCAGGACGAAATATTTAAAGCCATCTGTATTTTTACTCCAGCTTAACTACAGGGATAGAGCAGAAACGTGGACCGTCTGGGGAACCCTGAGAACGATTGTCTTACATAGAAGTGCCTCTGGGGAACCCGGTGTGAGATGCTCGCTGTTTAACTACGCTGTATGGCCAAAAGTAGCTGGACACAACTCTTAATTATGAGGTGTGTTTAGGCCACACCCATTGCACACAGGTCTATATAAATTAAGGACGTAGCATGGGGGCAGCTCCTTATTAATACCACTACTAATAATAATAATATTTAAAGAGCACTTTTCATGCCTCAAAGTGCTTTACAGACCGGTGCTAATGTTAAATAAAAGAATTCAGATGATCTAATAAAAAGTGAACTGAGCGCCACAGTTTGGAAGCAGGATAACAGAGTGTCTCCACTTTTTCTGGATTTTATGAACCAAATAAGAGAGAGAGCGTCACAGTAAACCCAAATTTAGTCGGAATTTCACTAGGCGAAGATGTAACAAACAAAACAAACACACCTAACCCTAACAAACAAAACCGCCTAAACTTCTGAGTAGCCCCGCCCCGGTGATAAAGTAGCAGTGTGGCCCAATTCAGGGGATGGATCCTTCGAAGGACGCAGTCTCTGAAGGCCTGTCCCTCGAAGGCTGCTTAGACCCGAGAAAGCTGAAGCTACGGCGGATTTTCTGTTTGTGTCACCGCACCGCTATTCCCCTCCTCACCATTGCCACAAAACACGCTTCTCGTCAAGTTCTTCTAAAGTTCTTTGAAGATGGAGCCAGAAACTTCTTTCATTTATTAGAGCTGGAGATGCTTCAGTGCCGATGCTCCTGATGAGATGGATTTTTTTTGCTTTTGTTGTTTGTTTGTCACATTTGTATCGTTAGCTATTTGTCTCAGTTTAAACCCAATCCATATTTTTTTTTTTTTTTTAAACTTATATTTAAAGGTGCACTCTTTAGCCGCTGTTCACTCTGCTGATTCTGCAATGTACTCGAATGGGTGGGTAATGATTTAAATGATTTGCGCATCACTGCATTTCGTTTCCATTTACGTTTTTCTCAGCGTCCCAACTTTTTGAAATGAGGTTGTAGTTAATGGCGTTAACTTTGCCGCCTTGGCTGTCTGACTGTCGCTCACTCCAAAGTGACTGTGATGAAGAAAGATAGAGAGAGCACAATACTAAAGAGGCCCCGGGGATCCATTTTCGTCACAGTGTTTGTGTTGGTCTCATTTCACTGATCAGAATCTGCCTCCAGGTACAGTTGTATGCAGAAATTTGCTCCAAATTTCAGTATATTCAGAACCATCAGCCAACTGTGTTTTGCACACAAAGGAATTAGGCCTCTGCATTTAACCCATCCGTGCAGTGAAACACCCACATACACACTAGTGAACACACATATCAGGGGGCAGTGAGCACACTTGCCCGGAGCGGTGGGCAGCCCTATCCACGGCGCCCGGGGAGCAATTGGGGGTGAGGTGTCTTGTTCAAGGGCACTTCAGTCATGGACTGTCAGCCGAGGGGATCGAACCTTCCGGTCACAGGGCCGGTTCTCTAACCTCCACTGTTTAGTGGAGTTTCTTGGTGAAAGTAAGTTACGCATCCTGTGCACATTCTGCACATTTTAATCAGCATGTGGAACTGGAGCTTTGTTTCCTATCACTGTGTGAGAGAAGCTCCATGCTGCCTTTATTGGATGCTATTGAGTTTCTGAGCGAGTGTTCCCACATTCAGAACTCAATTCACATCGCTATGGAAACACTTTTGATTGATTTGTTTCATCAGAGAAACAGTAAAAGGCCACTCAAGTGTAAATAATATTCCGATTCATGTATTTCATCATGGGCGGCACGGTGGCGTGGTGGGTAGCGCTGTCGCCTCACCGCGAGGAGGGCCTGGGTTTGATTCCCCAGCCGGGTGACCATGTCTCTGTGGGTTTTCTCCGGTTTCCTCCCACAGTCCAAACACATGCAGTCAGGCTACATTGCCCCTGGGTGTGAGTGACTGTGTCTTTCTGTCTGTCTGCCCTGCGATGGACTGGCGACCTGTCCGGGGTGTATACTACCTTCCACTCGATGACCGCTGGGATAGGCTCTTCTACATCATTTCAACACACCGGCTGTCCTTCACGGTGTGTGTAAATGTTATGATGATTGGATGAATAGAAACGCTCCAAAATCATTTAGAAAAACGCCTCTTTACATTAACTTGCATTGAAAGGTGAGTGTTTTTGCCCTCTCCTGTAAACGTACTGTTTTGGAGATTCTTGTTTTTGCTTGGAAAACGACGATTCGCTTGTTTGAAATAGTTTGTGCCACGTTTATAATAAAAATCAACTGTTTTTTATGCTTTTTTAGATCATGTTGTTCTCAAACGACATTGAGAAACTGTGCAATTAAGCCACAAAGTAGATTAAAAGGCAGAAATAGCAGCATTTTGGCTCAGGATTGAAGGGTTAATGCTGTTTTAAGCACCCTTTTCTTCATCTGATGGTTTCAATTGTACACACTCTGTTGTAGTCGAAGCACATTTTCTCATCAGCGCTCAGTCTTTATGCCTTTAGGCGAATGATGGTTGTCTGTAAAATGAATACGCTTCAGTGTGGTAATCTATGTCTCTCCACCAGACACCGACTGATTCGGCTTTGAGTCCGATTGTGTTCTGCACAGGCTGGTGATCCATATCGTGAGTTCTTTTTCTGCGGTTGACGAATGGTAGGCGCGCTCGTCGCTCTCGTTTCGTTTCAGAGAAGTCGTTAACGGGATTAATTTGTTTTGCTGTTGACGAAAAGCTACGACTGCACTGAGCCACATTCATTATAGCTACTAATGCATTGGGAAGCTGAAGCGTCCCCCGTTCCTCCGTATATGAAACAAACTTGCCATATTAAAATGGTCATTTTCGGAACTTTATGGCTTTATAAGATAAGAGAAATATGATCTTCTGTTTAATGATCGTTAATGCCTTTAGTGTTACTGTCATCCTCAGCCTGATCATCAGACTCAAGAACCCACAAACAATATCCTGTCTGTTCAGGTCTGGTCTGGTGCAGTCTGGCCCAGTACAGTCGGATGCAGTCTGGAATTTTCTGGCCTGTTCTGTTCTGGTCTTTTCTGTTCTGTTTCAGTCTGGTCTGGTCCAGCCCGTTACAGTCCAGATGTTCTAGTCTCTTCTGTTCTGGCCTTGTGTGGTCCTGTCTGTTCTTGTCTGGTCCTGTTCGGTGCAATCCAGTACGGTCTGGTACATTCTTGTCTGTTCCATTCTGGTTCTTTATGGTCTGGTCTGGTCTGGTCTGGTCTGGTCTGGTCCGGTCAGGTCTGACATGCTCTAGATTGTTCTGTTCAGGTTTGGTCTTGTCTTGTCCGATCCAGTTCATAACAGTCTGGATCTTCTTGTCTGTTCTGTTCTGGTCTAGTACAGCCCGATACAGTCTGGTACCTTCTAGCCTGTTCTGGTCTGGTCTTTTCTTTTCAGGTTTGGTCTTGTCTTGTCCGATCCAGTTCATAACAGTCTGGATGTTCTTGTCTGGTCTGTTCTAGTCTGGTCTTTTCTGTTCTACTAGTGTCTTGTCCAGCTTGCAAAGGACAGTCCAGTCCATTACAAGCTGGACATTCTTGTCTTGTCTGGGTCGGTCCGGTCCAGTCCAGTCAGGTCTATTCCAGTCTGTACATTGTAGCCTTGTGTTTTCTGTTCCATTCTGGTCTCATAGTCCTGTCTGTTCTGATCTGGTCTGGTCCGGTACAGTCTGATGTCGTCTGGTACGTTCTGGTCTGTGCTATTTGTTCTTGTCTTGTCCGGTCCAGTCTGATTCAGTCCAGTCCGTTACAATTTGTACTTTCTAGTCTAATCTTGTCTGTTCTGTCTGGTCTGGTCTGGTCTGGTCTGGTCTGTTCTAGTCTGGTCTGGTCTGGTCTTGTCTTATCTCTGCTATTTGGTCTTGTCTTGTCTGGGCCGGGCCAGTCCAGTCCATAACAGTCTGGGCGTTCTAGTCTGTTCTATTCTGGTCTAGTCTTGTACGGTCCTGTCTTGTTCTGTTATGTTCTGTTCTACTCATTTTAACTCCATAGCCTGAGAACATGAGTCCTAACATGTTAACTGTTCTTCCCTGCTTATCTTGGCTTTACTGACAGGAGTGGATACGGCTGCCGTTGAAAATGACATTTTTGACCTTTAATGTCCCAGCCTGCTCTTCGCTCTGCACTGTGTCATTGGCTTGGGGCTTAGTGCTGTATAGAAAACTGCTTGATGAGGGTTTCTGTGGATTAAAGTCCAGGCTAATGAAGACTTATCAATTCATTTGCTGCGTTACTGTGTTTTTAACACTGTTTCAGTACAGAAGTGAGCGAGCGGTGAAAGTCAAGTGCCTCGGGCGTCTGTTGCTCTTTGCTCCTGCGTGACTGTTGTGAATGCACAAGTTCGATTTCAATCATCTGCTAATCAACAACTTCACAGCCAGAATCAGAGAGCAAAGCACCACCCTGAACATCAAAGGATTTTCATTATCCGTAAACACTAACGACAAATATGCTTCGTCGGTCACTTTCTTTCATGATCCTGGTCATTCGTATGTCTAGTTCCTAACCCAGATAGGAACGAAACCCACCACATCTTTCGGTCTTTCACCACAAGTGCAATCAAACTTTTTTTGTTGAACCTGTCAAAGTTCTTTATAACACCAAAGCATTAACTACTTATATAAATCTGAAATTATCATCTGCACAACTACCATTTGCTGTCCCAGACCCCACAAAGTCCTTATATTCATAATTTAGTACCATGCACATGTCAGAGACCACCCTTCATTTATTTAATTTCCACTCAAAACAAAAGATACAGAGAAAATGTGGCTCTTAACAACCACCTGGAAGAGCTGGTAGACCCCAAAACTGACTCCATCAGATAAGCAGCACTGAAAGCTTTGATCTCTGAGAGAGAGGAGAACATCAAGCTGCTTCAGATCTGAAAACATCCACAGGTGCTTCTGTCCATCCTTCCACTGTGAGAAGACCACTCAGTGCTGTGGGTCTGAAAGGATGCGTAGCTGATCAAGAAGAACCTCGCTGAGAAAAGGAGACAGACCAAACAAAGAAGCTGGACGATGGACTGACCACCCCAGATTCCAGACCTCAACACCACTGAATGGGTTTGATTATGTCAGAAAATCAACCAGCTTCTCAGACTGAGCTTTGGAGGCGTGTCTGCAGGTTCTCTGAGGAGATGAAAGGGAGTCTCCTGAAAAGAGCAGAAGCTGGAATGAAGGTAGTAATTGTACTTTTAATTTACCTATGAAATATTGTTTTTAAATCCCTTTGCTGTAGAGGTTCTGTTCGCAGCCGTATATAATCTGCCAGCCAGTTTTGTGCGCTCCTCACTCGGGTGCAAATGTACGAGGGAGAAAAATGTGTTTTTGTTTATGCTTTTTTTTCTGCATATATACCCCATAAACTTCTTTTAGTTTTGTAACTAACACCGTCAGAATGCATCCTGCTTGCGCCCGAAGCCGCAGCAGGCTTAGGAACTCCAGCCTACAGTGTATTACTGCCGTAATTTACAAAAGGAGCCACGAGGCTGGTGTAGCGACTGCCTCACTGCTGTCTGAGGCTGCATCAGCTCTGAGCGATGGCTGAGTTATTAATGAGAGCTCTAGCTCTCCTCCTCCCTCACGCCTATACATCTACAGCTTTCATCAGCAGGTCCCTCGCTCGTCTGAGCACAAAACCCAGGTGAATACAGATGGCTTTATCCTCCCAGCTCCTGGAAGAGCCCTGTTTGATGTAGCGAAGCTTTTACTGCCTCATAATGTGGCCAAAAGTTTTGAGACATCCAGCGTTTCTTCTGAAATGAAGGTGTTAGTGGTGATTCTGTGCTGCAGTAACAGCCTCTCCTCTTCTGGGAAGGGCTTTGCACTAGATGTTGCAACATTTGCTGTGTGGGTTTGATTGAGCATTAGTGAGGTCAGGTACTGATGTTGGATAGTCATTTCTGGGTCACTCCAACTCATCCCAGAGGTATTGGATGGAGCTTCGTCACTTCAGAGAACACAGTTACCCTGCTCCACAGCCTATTGCTGGGGGGGCTTTATACCCCACTAGCCCACTCTGGGCATTGGACATGGTGACTTTAGGCTGAATGGCTGGGGCTAAACTGCTGTAGGCTGAATGAGTTGGGGCTAAACTGCTGTAGGCTGAATGAGTTGGGGCTAAACTGCTGTGGGCTGAATGAGTTGGGGCTAAACTGCTGTGGGCTGAATGAGTTGGGGCTAAACTGCTGTGGGCTGAATGGCTGGGGCTAAACTGCTGTAGGCTGAATGGCTGGGGCTAAACTGTTGTAGGCTGAATGAGTTGGGCTAAACTGCTGTAGGCTGAATGGCTGGGGCTAAACTGCTGTAGGCTGAATGGCTGGGGCTAAACTGTTGTAGGCTGAATGGCTGGGGCTAAACTGTTGTAGGCTGAATGAGTTGGGCTAAACTGTTGTAGGCTGAATGGCTGGGGCTAAACTGTTGTAGGCTGAATGGCTGGGGCTAAACTGTTGTAGGCTGAATGAGTTGGGCTAAACTGCTGTAGGCTGAATGAGCTGGGGCTAAACTGTTGTAGGCTGAATGGCTGGGGCTAAACTGCTGTAGGCTGAATGGCTGGGGCTAAACTGCTGTAGGCTGAATGGCTGGGGCTAAACTGCTGTAGGCTGAATGGCTGGGGCTAAACTGTTGTAGGCTGAATGGCTGGGGCTAAACTGTTGTAGGCTGAATGAGTTGGGCTAAACTGTTGTAGGCTGAATGGCTGGGGCTAAACTGCTGTAGGCTGAATGGCTGGGGCTAAACTGTTGTAGGCTGAATGGCTGGGGCTAAACTGCTGTAGGCTGAATGGCTGGGGCTAAACTGTTGTAGGCTGAATGGCTGGGGCTAAACTGTTGTAGGCTGAATGGCTGGGGCTAAACTGCTGAATGGCTGGGGCTAAACTGCTGAATGGCTGGGGCTAAACTGCTGTGGGCTGAATGGCTGGGGCTAAACTGCTGAATGGCTGGGGCTAAACTGCTGTGGGCTGAATGGGTGGGGTTAAACTGCTGTGGGCTGAATGGGTGGGGTTAAACTGCTGTGGGCTGAATGGGTGGGGTTAAACTGCTGTAGGCTGAATGGGAGAGGTTAAACTGCTGTGGGCTGAATGGGTGGGGCTAAACTGCTGTGGGCTGAATGGGTGGGGCTAAACTGCTGTGGTCTGAATGGGTGGGGCTAAACTGCTGTGGGCTGAATGGGTGGGGCTAAACTGCTGTGGGCTGAATAGGTGGGGCTAAATTGCTGTGGGCTGAATGGGTGGGGCTAAACTGCTTTGAGCTGAATGGGTGGGGCTAAACTGCTGTGGGCTGAATGGGTGGGGCTAAACTGCTGTGGGCTGAATGGGTGGGGCTAAACTGCTGTGGGCTCAATGGGAGGAGCTAAACTGCTGTGGGCTGAATGGGTGGAGCTAAACTGCTGCAGGCTGAATCAGCGGTCATATGCAACTATGCTTATGATGGGGATATCATAACCATGATGAATTTTTTTTGTTTGTTTGTTTTTTTTGTTTTGTTTAGATATCATACACTCAGCGCTGTAAAAACACTGTTTCATCAACCATGGTTGTGACATCACTTATTATCCAGTTGAAGGGAAACCTTGTACAGGTTCAAATCTTAAACAGGCTGTGGGAAAAGAGACGCAGTGTGTTTACAGCGTTTTCACGGCCTGTGTGGTCTGGGTGGTGAATGGACCTTTAACACTGTTTGTGCAGCGCACCTTTATTTAAAGGAAGGGAAATTGATTTCCATGATGTTGTGCCCTTCTAATGTATGTCAGTGCGTTAGAGAGCCACCACCTCCAGCAGTACCTCCTGCCTTTTTCCATTTCCCTTCAGAGCAGACAAATCAGAATCGGCCCTTCTTCCATTATCTCGCGCTGTAGTACAAAACCCACGGCACTTCACATATGCACTGCATATGATTCCACACGTCCTCTTCCCATTTTGTGGTTAGACATATAAATGAA
This sequence comes from Pygocentrus nattereri, assembly GCF_015220715.1. Lineage (NCBI taxonomy): Eukaryota > Metazoa > Chordata > Actinopteri > Characiformes > Serrasalmidae > Pygocentrus > Pygocentrus nattereri. The sequence continues at coordinate 29,666,553 of NC_051235.1, forward strand.
TGTGTGCACTGTACAGTGCCCTCCAGCATGCAGATGGGGGTGGGGGGGGTATGAAGGCTCTGAGAGGAGGAGAGGTGCTTTAGCTCTTTGTTATTTTCGCTGATGGGTTAAGCGCATCCTGAACGGCACCTGCTGCGTGTGTGTGTGTGTGTGATGAAAATGAGGCCGGGCTGAGAGTAGACTCGCTCTGAAATGAAGAAGTGTGGGTGAAGGGGCTGCAGTGGACATGGAGAGGCTACGGGGGAATAATTGGACACGTTGCTGAAATGATTGGAGTGCCCTTGATGCCCAGGGAGCTCCCACTCAGGGCGCTTACCTGATGGGAAAACAAAATGAACTCAAAAACCCAGAGGAAAGTTTCATAGCAGCTGAAAACGGCACAAAATATTACATAACGCCTCGTCGAGGCTCATGTGGAGGCGTCAGGTGTCATTTTAATGCCATTTCTGAAATGCTTTTTGGTACCAGCTGTTTGGTTTATTAGAACATGCGTCATGAAATTGGATCGGTTTTAACCCCTTAAACTGAAGACCTGAGGTTCTTATTCAGGTGCTGATCTCAAGGCTTGTCGTTCAGTATGTACTGGTCACTTTTACCCGCTGCTAATTATTCAGTCTACTATTAGTTATTCAGTATATACAATGAATTATTCACTGTCTGCTATGAATTATTCATTATCTACTATCTGTTCAGTAAATTCTGTAACTACTATGAATTTTTCAGTATGTGCTATAAAATATTCAGTGTCTACTATGAATTATTCAGTAGCTGCTATAAATTATAAAGTAACTACCATGTAAGATTCAGTGTCTTCTATGAGTCAATCATTATCTACTAATTTTTCTATAGCTGCTACAGATTATTCAGTATTATCTACTGTGAAAGATTCAGTACATATCAATTATTCATTATCTACTAACTACTCCATAACTCCTACAATTATTCAGTATCTACTATGTATTATTCATTATATACTATATATTCCATAGCTATTACAAATTATTCAGTATACTGTTAGAAATAAATGTGCTATGCAGGTACGATTCATTCTTCAAGGTACAAACAGTGTAAATGTTCCCTCAGAGGTTCTACAGTGGGTTTAAGGTCCGATTGTGGAGCTTAAATCAGTTCCTCCAGGTGAAAAGTTGGTATTTGTTCCTTTTCATAACCGAATGTTTTAAAACAGAGCAGTAGAATAAAAGCCTGGAGGGGAGGCGAGGCGGGGCGTGTGGAGTCAGTCCAGCTTAGAACAGATCATTTCAGTGGATTTCAGTGTATCTACAAAAAAATCTTCAGTAACTACTACAAATTATTAAGTAGTTTGATTTATTCAGTAGGGCGGCACGGTGGCGTGGTTGGTAGTGCTGTCGCCTCACAGCGAGGAGGCCCTGGGTTCGATTCCCCGGCCGGGTGACCGGGGTCCTCTCTGTGTGGAGTTTGCATGTTCTCTCCGTGTCTGCGTGGGTTTCTTCCGGGTTCTCCGGTTTTCTCCCACAGTCCAAAGACATGCAGTCAGGCCAATTGGACATGCTGAATTGCCCCTGGGTGTGAGTGACTGTCTGTGTCTGTCTGTCTGCCCTGCGATGGACTGGCGACCTGTCCAGGGTGTATCCTGCCTTCCGCCCGATGACCGCTGGGATAGGCTCTGGCACCCCCCGCAACCCTGACGGAGAAGCGGCTTAGAAAATGGATGGATGGATTTATTCAGTAGCTTCTATAAATTATTGTGTGAAGATTCAACTAAAAGATTTAATATCTGCTGTAAATGATTCATTATTTACTTATTATTCCATAGCTACTAAAATTTCTTCAGCATTTACTATAAATTATTCAGTAACCCCTATAATTAAATGACTAGCTTGAAAGATTCAATATCTGCTATGAATTATTAATTATCTACTATTTATTCCATGTTTACAGAATTGTTTAGGATCTTCTATGAGTTATTCGGTGACTACTATAAACTAAAAAGCAGAAAATTACACAATGTTCAACAAATAAATATAATATCAGTTATTGATTGTTCAGTGAGTCACTCTTCATTCCAGCTTCCACTCTTTCCAGGAGACTCACTTTCAGTTCATGAACCTGCAGACACGCCTCCAAAGCTCAGTCTGAGAAGCTGGTTGATGATTTTCTGAACTCATCAAACCCATTCAGTGGTGCTGAGGTCTGGACTCTGGGGCGGTCAGTCCATTGTCCAGCTTCTTTGTTTCATGTGTCCGTCTCCTTTTCTCAGTGAGGTTCTTCTTGATCAGCTACACGTCCTTTCAGATCCACAGCGCTGAGTGGTCTTCTCACAGAGGAAGGATGGACAGAAACACCCGTGGATGTTTTCAGACCTGAAGCAGCTTGATCTTCTCCTCTCTCTCAGAGATGAAAGCTTTCAGTGCTGTTTATCTGATGGGGGCAGTTTTGGGGTCTTCCAGGTGGTTGTTAGGGGGAACATTTTCCCTGTAAACTCTCATTTGTTTGTTTGTTTGTTTGGTTTTCCAGGAATGTCTTGTACTTGTTGACTGTTATGACTTTAAAATTAGATCTCAGACTTGCACAATACTGTATTATGATCCAGTCAAGTATTTTTACAGCCTGACACATGTGCACACGCCTGCAGGGAGCTCCAGTCCTGTTTCTGAAAGGTGTCCCTGAAGGCAGCTCGACTGGACTAATAATCATCCTGAACCCCATGAGTCTTCATTTTGTTTTGCTCCACTAAACCAGCCGGGCATTGCCGCAGTCCAGAGCCGCTTCACTGCTTATTTTTCAGACTGCAGATCCCATCGGTTGAAGATGCACAGATACAGGCTGGAGAACTCAAAGAAAGAATTAACAGCTAAATGAACTAAACGCTTGAAACCGACAGCAGTAAACCAAAAACACTTGCTGTAATGTTTTCTAATGTTTGTTCCACTACTGTGTTCATAGTCTTTACAGTTACATTTGTGTATTTTTAAATTTGATTTGAATCAAATCATTGCTCTGAATCATTTCTTAACGAATCAGAATCAAATTCTATTCTCTTGATCTTACTGTGTTTGTAGGAACCAAATATCTGTGTTCCAAGGTGGAACCTTTAGAGCCTTCCAGGCTTTCAGTAGGTCTTTTAGCTCATTTGTATTTAAAAGAATCATCATACTCGTTGAAACAGTAGTGCGTCCTGCTATGATGTCTGGTTTGCAGACTGTGGCACTGTCTAAAAGACAGGAGGCTGAGCTGGAGGTGGCGGAGATGAAGATGCTGAGATTTTCGTTGGGAGTGACCAGGATGGACAAGATTAGAAATGAGCAGATCAGAGGGACAGTGAAGGTGGAGCAGTTTGGAGATAAAGCCAGAGAGGCCAGGTTGAGATGGTTTGGACATGTGTTGAGGAGGAATAGTGGAGATATTGGGCAAAGAATGTTGGAGATGGAGCTGCCGGGTAGAAGGAGAAGAGCTAGACCTCAGAGAAGGTTTATGGATGTAGTGAAGGTGGACATGGAGATGGTTGGTGTGAAAGTAGAGGAGGCAGTGGATAGGGCAAGATGGAGGCAGATGATCCGCTGTGGCGACCCCTAAAGGGAGCAGCCGAAAGAAGAAGAAGAAGAATCATCATACTCGTTGAATTTAAAGCTATAGTAGTTCTCTTATTACATTCCTAAGTTTTGTTTGGAATAAAAGGGTTAAACTCTTGAGATGGCCCATTGAAAACTGCCCAATCAGGATCATTTTTTCTATAGTATCTAGGCAGATACAGCTGAGCGAGCTCTCCTATTGGTTAGGACTTCAGGAGCTGGACTGAAGGCCTCACACATTAGACTAGCTACCAACCTAATTAGGAAGTGACAGAGGAATCAATCACGCCGTGTTTTGCAGTCAGACCAATTTTAGTGAGAGAAAAGACATCACTTTAGGCCTTCTGGAAGTTCTAGATACGTCACTGACTGAATGAGTGGTATACTAAGCAGTTGTTAGGAATGGGAAACGGCTGCAGCAGAACTCTTTACTGAGTCACTGTGTCACTGATACAAGCTCAGTTACGTTATGTTAACGTTACCAGCTGTAAATAAAACACATGGAATCTTTCACAAGCTTCAGATGTTGGCGTTTAATCGCAAACGACCAAAACCATGAGGTTTGCACTAACATGCTATGAGACGTTCTCAGAAATTAGAATTACTGTAGAAGTGTTTTTTTTTATGGTTAATTTTTTTTATTTGACTCCCAAACGAAAGGCCTGGCTCTGAGACTCGTGGCTACCCACGGCTGTACACATCACGATTGGTGCTCTATTTTATCAGTACACTTATATAAGCGCACTTATCAATGCCACTGCAGTCCCATCAGCTACTTTGGCTTTTGAATTCGCTCCCATTTCAGTAAGTGCTGTGTGGGAGCTCGCTGGTTTTTGGGCTTTTGTTAGCTGCTTCTAATTTGCTTTCAGAGCATCTTGTGCTCAACCAGGGCTAAATTGGACAATACCTGCTGCAAACCGTATGCTGCGGAAAAGATTTTTGAAATGTCCCCTGAGCTTTTATAGTAATCCAAATGGTGATGTTCGTCACTTTGTGGCAAACGGCTGGTTATAAAATGTCATCTCACCGGCATTGTGCTCGTACGCCAAAGCTGCTATCAGCTGCAGCAGAAGACGCTGTTGAACGCCTCCCAAGCAGCAGTGCTGACTCAAAGACAGAGGTAATCATGCTGTGTGTGTTTCTGCTCTTTAGGGATGCTCCTGGTCGGTGATTTTCGTGGATTTGGATGCTCACAACCGCAACCGGCAGACCCTCTGCTCCCTGCTGCCCAGAGAGAGTCGATCACATGTACGTTAGTGTTTAATACCAAATGCTTTCTGTTTTCAACAGTCCTGTATGTTCTGAGCAGTTATGTACCTCCTACTATGAATGATTCAGTACCTACTAGAAATGAATCCAATGTCTACAATGAATTTTTCAGAATCCACTATGAATTACTCAGGAACTACTATGAATTATTTAATACCTATTGTGAATTAGTCAGTACCTAGTATGAACTATTCAGTACCCACTACGAATTATTCAGTACCCACTGTCAATTATTCAGTACCTACTATGAACGATTCAGTACCTACTATGAATTATTCAGTACCTACTATGAACGATTCAGTACCTACTATGAACGATTCAGTACCTACTATGAACGATTCAGTACCTGCTATGAATTATTCAGTACCCACTGTCAATTATTCAGTACCTACTATGAACGATTCAGTACCTACTATGAACGATTCAGTACCTACTATGAACGATTCAGTACCTACTATGAATTATTCAGTACCTACTATGAACGATTCAGTAATTACTGTGAATTATACAGTACCCACTATGAATTATTCAGTATCTTATATGAATTATTCAATGTCAACTTAGATTTTTTTAGAATCAACTGTGAATTATTCAGTAACTACCATGATTTTGTTCAGTATCTGCTGATTTTGTTAAAATAATATGCGTTTCATGTATATTATTTAATCTGAGTTCATGGCTTTATGTAAATTGTGTAACGCACATCTGTTCTGTGCTGCTCAGAGAGAGTCGATCACATGTCTGTTACTGTGTTTAATACCAGATACAGCATCTATAATATGGCAAGATGCCGAAAGTTAGCTTTCTTTTTTAAGTTTATAACTGAAATGCCCAACAGATTCTACATATTAACTGGATAGATGAGAGTATAACTAAAGTATTACTCTAAAATGACTCAAACATTATAGATATGAAACTCTTACAGGTAACAGGGACGCTTTATTTGGAGTGGCCCTTTGTAGATGATTAATAAACTCTTAACAAATGATCAGCAACACATCAACACCATATCATCCTTACCGTTTCCTGTATTCTCCATTTCCATGAGCACCAGCTTGACCAATCCTACTTCCCCATTCACTGAAGTGTATTAATAATAAGGTGATTATAATAAGGTAATAATAAGCTAGAGGTTCATGGAGAATTACCTGATAATGCAGGACAAAAGGGGCAGAAAAAGTCTAATGTGTGTCTGTTGCTGCCTTTAGAACACGGATGCTGCCCTCTTGCCCTGTATCAGCTACCCAGCCTTCGCAGTGGACGATGACGCTCTTTACAGCCAAACGCTGGACAAGATTGTCCGGAAGCTGAAGGGGAAATACGGCTTCAAGCGCTTCCTCCGAGATGGCTACAGGACGGCCAACGAGGACAAGAACCGGAGATACTACAGACCGGCAGAGATGAAGGTTAGCAAATCCTCCACCGTCCCCTGCAGAGTGCCCACCAGTTAAATTAATCAGTGTCCACTATGAATAATTCAGTCACGCTTGTGAATTATTCAATATATAATATGAATTATTCAGTATATAATATGAATTATTCCATATCTACTATCAATTATTCAGTAAATACTATAAATTATTCAGTAACTATCAGTTTTTAACCATCAACTATGAATTAATCAATATTTACTATGAGGTTTTTCAGTAAGTACTATGAATGATTCAGAATCCACTATGAATTATTCTGTACCTACTGTGAATTATTCCTCACCTAATATGAATTATCCAGTATCTACTATGAACTATTCAATATCTACTATGAACTATTAGGTAAGTACTACAAACTATTCAGTACGTACTGGCTATTATTTAGTTCTCATTGTGAACTATTCAGTACCTACTATGAATTATTCAGTAACTACTATGAATTATTCTGTATATTATAAATGACTCATTACCTACTATGAATTATTTAGTATCTACTTTGAATTATTCATTACCTACTATGAAATATTCAGTATTTACTAAGAATTATTGTTTCTATCATTTATTCAGTATTTACTGTTTTTTTTCAGTAACTACTATGAATTATTCAGCAAGTACTGCAAATTATTCATATATTCAATATTTACTATGTGTTTTTCAGTAAGTACTATGAATAATTCAGTTGCTACCATGATTTTGTTTAGTAGCTACTGAAATGTACTGACCTTTATTCAAAGTATCTGTTTTATATGAATAATGTCTTCATATAAATTGACTGTGTAACACTATAATAACTCTAGACTTCTGAAGTCTAAAAGTTTTCATCAGGAGCTCTTTGTTGGGTCTGAATGGGCTGAGATGGTGTGTGTGCTTCATCTCTGTCTGAGATTAGCCTTCAAAATAAAGATTAGCGATAATGCTAATACACGGCACTCAGGCATTTTCATATGCACCTTTTAATCCAGCTGAGATTAGTTTATTTATATCTTGTCCTGCTGTTGACGGCGGAGCGGGGAATGTGCTGGCCTTGGGTAAATCCCGTCTGATTGGGTGGAAGCTGAGAGGATATTAACTTTATCCTTGGTCTGAATCTGAAACGGAGAGCGTAGCTACTTAACACACAGCAAATCAGTCTATTAGCTGCTGCAGTTGACCTCCAGGAATTAATGAGCTCGCATTTAGCAGGAGACGGGAAACAGGAAAAGGGCCTATTAAAGGAAAACTCCAGCGTTGTTTTTAACCTTAATCTCCAGCCGCATCTGTGCCGTGTGGTTGATTAGCGCAGACGTGTTTCCCTGCACTTACAAAAGAACAGAAAACCCTTTGACTCCAAACTGGCTCATAATAGAGGCTCATGGGCGGTTACTGTGTGCCGCGTTGCCGTGAGGGGGTCTGGGCCGCGGCTGAGCCGAGCAGTCGGCCAGATAAGCTGCTCCGCAGTAGGGCTGGAGCTAATGATTCTTTTTATGAAGGATTTAATCTGTTATATTGTCATTTGTGTAATTGGCTACTGTCACTATCAGTCAAAGTCCTGTCTGCACACTTCCTATCTTTTCTAATTTTGCCAAAACATATGACCGCAAAAGTCTTAAAGAGAGCCGGCAAGTCCCTAATCGATGGGGTTGAGTGGAGCAAAATGGTTACAAATGGAAACAGAAAGATTTTCTAGTTATTAATGTGGGAACTTCCTTTAATTTTGCAAAATAAGATAATAAATTCAATTACAAAATTATTGAAATCTTATCAGAATATTACTGTTTTTACAGAAAGTAGACTACAGTTTACCTTTACTACAGTAAACAAGTTTAGAGCACCAGGACTGCTACTGACAGCTGATTGGTTAGTGTTACTGCTACTGACAGCTGATTGGTTAGTGTTACTGCTACTGAGTGCTGATTGGTTAGTGTTACTGCTACTGACAGCTGATTGGTTGGCATTACTGCTACTGAGAGCTGAGTGGTTAGCATTACTGCTACTGAGAGCTGATTGGTTAGTGTTACTGCTACTGACAGCTGATTGGTTGGCATTACGGCTACTGAGAGCTGATTGGTTAGCATTACTGCTACTGAGAACTGATTGGTTAGCATTACTGCTACTGAGAGCTGATTGGTTAGCGTTACTGCTACTGAGAGATGATTGGTTGGCATTACTGCTACTGACAGCTGATTGGTTGGCATTACTGCTACTGACAGCTGATTGGTTAGTGTTACTGCTACTGAGAGCTGATTGGTTAGCATTACTGCTACTGAGAGCTGATTGGTTAGTGTTACTGCTACTGAGAGCTGATTGGTTGGCATTACTGCTACTGACAGCTGATTGGTTGGCGTTACTGCTACTGAGAGCTGATTTGGTTGGCATTACTGCTACTGAGAGCTGATTGGTTGGCATTACTGCTACTGACAGCTGATTGGTTGGCGTTACTGCTACTGAGAGCTGATTTGGTTGGCATTACTGCTACTGAGAGCTGATTGGTTGGCATTACTGCTACTGACAGCTGATTGGTTGGCGTTACTGCTACTGAGAGCTGATTTGGTTGGCATTACTGCTACTGAGAGCTGATTGGTTGGCATTACTGCTACTGACAGCTGATTGGTTGGCGTTACTGCTACTGAGAGCTGATTTGGTTGGCATTACTGCTACTGAGAGCTGATTGGTTGGCATTACTGCTACTGACAGCTGATTGGTTGGCGTTACTGCTACTGAGAGCTGATTTGGTTGGCATTACTGCTACTGAGAGCTGATTGGTTGGCATTACTGCTACTGAGAGCTGATTTGGTTGGCATTACTGCTACTGAGAGCTGATTGGTTTGCATTACTGCTACTGAGAGCTGATTGGTTGGCATTACTGCTACTGAGAGCTGATTGGTTAGTGTTACTGTTACTGAGAGCTGATTGGTTAGTGTTACTGCTACTGAGAGCTGATTGGTTAGCGTTACTGCTACTGAGAGCTGATTGGTTGGCATTACTGCTACTGAGAGCTGATTGGTTTGCATTACTGCTACTGAGAGCTGATTGGTTGGCATTACTGCTACTGAGTGCTGATTGGTCAGCAGGACTTGATTTTGAGGTATACAGGAGAACTATAGACTCTAGCACATACATTGTACTGTAATTGTACATATTTAAATAAGTTTAGCCTAGTAGCCTACTTTAATTCAAATCACTCAGTGCTGAGATTAAACTGCAGTTTTATCTGCCTTGTATTTAAACGGAGACCTCTGCGGCCTGAGCTACGGTGTGTAGAGAAGACTCTGTGGTGAATGATTAAATCTCTGATTTCAGTAAAGTGCAGCAGGAGGCCTGCAGGGCGGCTCTGCTGATTACTCTTTCCACCTGGGCAGTATTTATTTCATATCTGAGCTCTTCTACAGCCTTTATCTCTCCTAGTTAGAACAGAATTGCTCAGCTAGAGAGCGCTTTCAGAAACCATACAAATTTACTCGGTGGAGTCCACGCTGACTGAGCTCATGTGTTATAAAAAAGTCTGCTGTGCTTCAACTCTTCTGGGAAGGCTTTCCACAAGGATTAGGAGTGTGTTTATGGGAATTTTTGACCGTTCTTCCAGAAGCACATTTCTGTTACCACAAAGTTGGAAGCATGAAATTGTCCAAAATCTCTTGGTGCTGAAGCTTTAAGAGTTCCTTTCACTGGAGCCGAACCCAACTCCTGAAAAACAACCCCACACCATGATCCCCCCTCCACCAAACTTTACACTCGGCACAATGCAGTCAGACAAGTACCGTCTCCTGGCAACCGCCAAACCCAGATCCATTGGATTCCCAGATGGAGAAGCGTGATTGGTCACTCCAGAGAACACGTCTCCACTGCTCTAGAGTCCAGTGGCGGCGCTTTACTCCACTGCATTCCACGCTTTGCATTGTGCTTGGAGATGTAAAGCTTGGATGCAGCTGCTCAGCCATGGAAACCCATTCCATGAAGCTCTCTACGCTGTTCTTTAGCTGATCTGAAGGCCACATGAAGTTTGGAGGTCTGTAGTGATTGACTCTGCAGAAAGTTGGTGACCTCTGTGCATTATGCCCCTCAGCATCCGCTGACCGCTCTGTCATTTTACGTGGCCGACCACTTCGTGGCTGAGCTGCTGTCGTTCCCAATCGCTTCCACTTTGTTATAATCCCACTGACAGTGGACTGTGGAATATTTAGTAGTGAGGAAATTTCACGACTGGACTTGCTGCACAGGTGGCGTCCGATCACGGTACCACGCTGGAATTCACTGAGCTCCTGAGAGCGACCCATTCTTTCACTAATGTCTGTAGAAGCAGTCTGCAGGCCTAGGGGCTCGGCTTTATACACCTGTGGCCATGGAAGTGATTTGTGTGTGTGTGTATGTATGTATGTATGTATATATATATATATATATGTATATAACATAAACATCGCTGTCCAAAGAAAAATGCATCTCGTTTTTTGTTGATTTTGATTTTTTTGCATTAATTGAGCTCATTTTGAGACAGAAATTCTCAAACTGCATAGGATAAAATGTATTTAAATTCATACGTTTTACTAACATTGAAAGTAAAGAAGAGATTTTTTTTTTTCGTCTTCTTCTTGTAAACTTTCCAATTTGGAGATTCTTGTTTTCTTTGGACAACGACGACATATTTTTAAAATTGAAAATAAACTTGGATACTGTCATCATGTAATATCAGTTTGAGCAGCCATGAGTAGTTTACAATGCTGATTAGCCATGGAATACCTTGTTTATGGGGAAAGAAGTGGATTCACTTATGCCAAACATTTCCAACAGGTTGTAATACACTACAGGAAGCGTAGGGGGCGATACGGCTTCTACTGTTTCATTTAAAAAGCTCTATAATGTTCATATGATCCACACAGTCGCTCTGACAGACTGTAATACACTACAGGAAGCGTAGGGGGCGATACGGCTTCTACTGTTTCATTTAAAAAGCTCTATAATGTTCATATGATCCACACAGTCGCTCTGACAGACTGTAATACACTACAGGAAGCGTAGGGGGCGATACGGCTTCTACTGTTTCATTTAAAAAGCTCTATAATGTTCATATGATCCACACAGTCACTCTGACAGACTGTAATACACTACAGGAAGCGTAGGGGGCGATACGGCTTCTACTGTTTCATTTAAAAAGCTCTATAATGTTCATATGATCCACACAGTCGCTCTGACAGACTGTAATACACTACAGGAAGCGTAGGGGGCGATACAGCTTCTACTGTTTCATTTAAAAAGCTCTATAATGTTCATATGATCCACACAGTCGCTCTGACAGACTGTAATACACTACAGGAAGCGTAGGGGGCGATACGGCTTCTACTGTTTCATTTAAAAAGCTCTATAATGTTCTTATTATCCACACAGTCGCTCTGACAGACTGTAATACACTACAGGAAGCGTAGGGGGCGATACGGCTTCTACTGTTTCATTTAAAAAGCTCTATAATGTTCATATGATCCACACAGTCGCTCTGACAGACTGTAATACACTACAGGAAGCGTAGGGGGCGATACGGCTTCTACTGTTTCATTTAAAAAGCTCTATAATGTTCATATGATCCACACAGTCGCTCTGACAGACTGTAATACACTACAGGAAGCGTAGGGGGCGATACGGCTTCTACTGTTTCATTTAAAAAGCTCTATAATGTTCATATGATCCACACAGTCGCTCTGACAGACTGTAATACACTACAGGAAGCGTAGGGGGCGATACGGCTTCTACTGTTTCATTTAAAAAGCTCTATAATGTTCATATGATCCACACAGTCGCTCTGACAGACTGTAATACACTACAGGAAGCGTAGGGGGCGATACGGCTTCTACTGTTTCATTTAAAAAGCTCTATAATGTTCATATGATCCACACAGTCGCTCTGACAGACTGTAATACACTACAGGAAGCGTAGGGGGCGATACGGCTTCTACTGTTTCATTTAAAAAGCTCTATAATGTTCATATGATCCACACAGTCGCTCTGACAGACTGTAATACACTACAGGAAGCGTAGGGGGCGATACGGCTTCTACTGTTTCATTTAAAAAGCTCTATAATGTTCATATGATCCACACAGTCGCTCTGACAGACTGTAATACACTACAGGAAGCGTAGGGGGCGATACGGCTTCTACTGTTTCATTTAAAAAGCTCTATAATGTTCTTATTATCCACACAGTCGCTCTGACAGACTGTAATACACTACAGGAAGCGTAGGGGGCGATACGGCTTCTACTGTTTCATTTAAAAAGCTCTATAATGTTCATATGATCCACACAGTCGCTCTGACAGACTGTAATACACTACAGGAAGCGTAGGGGGCGATACGGCTTCTACTGTTTCATTTAAAAAGCTCTATAATGTTCATATGATCCACACAGTCGCTCTGACAGACTGTAATACACTACAGGAAGCGTAGGGGGCGATACGGCTTCTACTGTTTCATTTAAAAAGCTCTATAATGTTCATATGATCCACACAGTCGCTCTGACAGACTGTAATACACTACAGGAAGCGTAGGGGGCGATACGGCTTCTACTGTTTCATTTAAAAAGCTCTATAATGTTCATATGATCCACACAGTCACTCTGACAGACTGTAATACACTACAGGAAGCGTAGGGGGCGATACGGCTTCTACTGCTTCATTTAAAAAGCTCTATAATGTTCATATGATCCTCACAGTCACTCTGACAGACTGTAATACACTACAGGAAGCGTAGGGGGCGATACGGCTTCTACTGTTTCATTTAAAAAGCTCTATAATGTTCATATGATCCACACAGTCGCTCTGACAGACTGTAATACACTACAGGAAGCGTAGGGGGCGATACGGCTTCTACTGTTTCATTTAAAAAGCTCTATAATGTTCATATGACCCACACAGTCGCTCTGACAGACTGTAATTCACTACAGGAAGCGTAGGGGGCGATATGGCTTTGTTCAATTACAATGAGCTCTATGATGCTATAATTTCACATTTTAATCAGTATGTTTTACCATGTCATTGTATTAATTTTATTAGTTTTTTAACATTTTATTCTTATTTTAACAGGTAAACCCACACTTTAAACCAAAATAAACATTTCGATTAGCCTGATGACTTCAGACTTTTGTGATATACTAGTCTGAATTACTGTTGTCTATATGATTTATTTTTTTTTATTTGATTTCCAATCTTTCATTCATACTATTTCATAATTAATGCTCATTATACAGAATACCATCCTTATCCGGTGGATGTTAATTGCTGGAACTCTCCAGTCAGATGTCTGGTTTTTGCATCACTGATGTGAAGGTAGATTCCGTTGTGGTCCAGTCTGATATCGAGGCCACTTAAGGCCTTGAGCAATGGCCCTTTCAGTCAAATTAGGTTTTCAGCCGTGCTGCGGTTTTGGATTAATTTAGTTATTTTCTCATCAGGCTGCTGACTCTCCCCATTTCGGTCCTGATGCGGCTCAGGCAAGTTACGCCAACGAAGCGAGACCAGTTCAATTAACGTCCTTTATTTGATTATGCCATAATCTCCTGCTCTTATCTCCTCCTGCCACGATGATCGTCTGCCTAGATCTCCAGCGCAGATAGAAAAGTCTTAATTACATTTGGGGAAAGTTTATAGACACTGTGCTCTCCATTAGCGTTCAGATCCAAGGTGTGATTGGGGGGTGGGGGTGGGTGGTGTGTGCTTCCAGAGCCAGACTCAGCCAAGAGTGTTAAAAATAACACTAATGTACTAATATACGGATAATAATAATAATAATTATTATTATTATTATTAATAATAATAATGATAAGAAATAAACCAGATTAAATGAATCTCATGCTATAAAACAAACCGTAGAAATAATCCCAGATTAAATGAATCTCATGCTATAAAACAAACTGTAGAAATAACCCAGATTAAATGAATCTCATGCTATAAAACAAACTGTAGAAATAACCCAGATTAAATTCATCTCATGCTATAAAACAAACCGTAGAAATAACCCAGATTAAATTCATCTCATGCTATAAAACAAACTGTAGAAATAATCCCGGATTAAATGAATCTCATGCTATAAAACAAACCATAGAAATAATCCCATATTATTTTTATCTCATGCTTAAATAACAAAGTAGAAATTATCCCAGATTATGTTAATCCCATGCTGTTAAGCAAACTGTTGTAATAACCCAGATGATATTAGTCCTGTGCTATAAAACGAACACTCTTTGTAACTTCGGCGTGAATGGGCGGAGCTAAACTGCTGTAGGCTCAGTCGATGATTATATATGAACGCTCATGATTTCATGACAGCACAACAGCAGTGAATTCTTCCGAGCCAGTTTTGTGCAGTAGAGTTTGTATATATGGACTGTATTTTAATATTTAACGTAGTAAAAGAACAGAACTCTTTGCTTGCGCACCTCTCCAGTAGCATCCACTATAAATTAGCTTCACACGGGGCAGTTAGGGATTAGGCTGAATATGCTGGGTTATTCCTTTGGGATCTTTTGTGGGTTATTTTGTCTTTGGAAGCTTTATGAATTCAGCAGCTTCACTGTTCGAATATGAACGCCGATTTCTGTGTTGTGCTTCGGAATGTTCCGTGTTATGAATAACTGCCCTGTTTGTTTATTAATCTGCTCAGCAGCAGCTCTGAAAGGTTTCTAGCCTTCATCTTAATTGCGGTGTAGAAATGTGTTGCTAAATACGGCGGCTGTAATTGCGGACTAAGACACGAACGTCGTGCCCACACAAACAGACCAATTCAGCAACTCTCAGGATGAAACGTGTATTATTTTGGCAGGATTTGGCTGCGGATGGATTGTTCTTGTTCATGTCACGCCACCCACGGAAAAATATACCTTTAGTTTTCATATTTTCATTTCATTTTGCAACGTAGAGGGAGACGAAGAGGCTGGATGGAAGTGCAAGAAGAAGTCCTTGTTTTTATTGGAAAAATTAATAAAACGGTACGAACACTCACTAAAACTACTACAACAGAAAGAAAACGAGACTAAAGAATGTGACCTGTCTAGGGGTTTTGCAGTGCTCATAACATGAGAAAGACAAAAGAGAACCAGTTTGGTTGAAAACCCTACATGAAAAGAAAGCAATGGCACGAACTAGGCCCAAAACAGGAAAACGTAAACCAGGCTAAAAGTGTAGTTAGAGCTAAACTAGTACATCGAGAAAACGGACAAAATACCGGCCCGAAAGCAAACATCTACCTGAGCTGCGGGTCAGAACTAAAACATGCACCCCAAGCCACCACGGAGGTAAAGCCTCAAGGAAGTCAGATCCAGCCGTGGAAGACGTGCCCTGTGTGCTTGCGACCAGCCAATAAGAAGCGCGTATCGGCACAGGACTCGAGCCACTCACACACACGTGGGCGAATTCATTATGAGCGAGAAGGACAGAGCTTAAGAGAAAGGCTTTTGTTTTGATTCTAACGGACTAGATAAGTAAAACAGGGCCTGAAACCACAGAACACCAATCAAACACAAAGCACAGTGACGGGGATGAACACATGCAGAACCAGAAACGCTGGGACTAATGAGAGGGCAGGTCTACAGACAACAGACAGGTGAAACAGATGACAAGAAGACGGGACAGAGGAGGAGACACAGACCAAAATGACTACAAAAGCACATGACTGACATAAACAGAAGCACATGGAACAGGAAAAAGGCTGATACAGAGAAAGACAAAGACAGGGCAAGACAGTATCACACACTGCAGCCAGTGGAATTGTTTCCTTGTCTTTAAAGGGCGCTTATCGCAAAAAAAAAGGTTTGATGTAGTATTTAAGCGATGTAAAGCTTGTAAACATACAATTCATTCAGCCTGATTTTTAATCGTATGGGATGGATGGATGGATGGATGGATGGATGGATGGATGGATGGATGGACAGGTAAATCAACCGACAGACAGAAGGGCAGATAGATAGACAGACAGACAGACAGGTAAATGAATACGTGTGTGTGTGTGTGTGTGTGTGTATGTGTGTATATATATACACACACACATACACTTTATTGCCTCACACCTATCCAAATCATTGAATTCAGGTGTTCCAGTCACTTCCATGGCCACAGGTGTGTAAAGCCGAGCCCCTAGGCCTGCAGACTGCTTCTACAGACATTAGTGAAAGAATGGGTCGCTCTCAGGAGCTCAGTGAGTTCCAGCGTGGTACCGTGATCGGACGCCACCTGTGCAGCAAGTCCAGTCGTGAAATTTCCTCACTACTAAATATTCCACAGTCAGCTGTCAGTGGGATTATAACAAAGTGGAAGCGATTGGGAACGACAGCAACTCGGCCACGAAGTCCACCAAGCCACCATCACCAAGCGCAATGCAAAGTGTGGAATGCAGTGGTGAAAAGCGCCACCACTGGACTCTAGAGCAGTGGAGATTGGTCACTCCAGAGAACACGTCACGCTTCTCTGTCTGGGAATCCGATGGACGAGTCTGGGTTTGGCGGTTGCCAGGAGACGGTACTTGTCTGACTGCATTACGCCGAGTGTAAAGTTTGGTGGAGGGGGGATCATGGTGTGGGGCCGTTTTTCAGGAGTTGGGCTCGGCCCCTTAGTTCCAGTGAAAGGAACTCTTAAAACTTCAGCACCAAGAAATTTTGGACAATTTCACGCTTCCAAATTTGTGGGAACAATTTGGGGACGGACCCTTCCTGTTCCAACATGACTGCGCACCAGTGCACAAAGCAGGTCCATAAAGACATGGATGAGCCAGTTTGGTGGGGAAGAACTTGGCTGGCCTGCACCTCAACCCAAACACCTTTGGGAGACTGTGAGCCAGACCTTCTCATCCAACATCAGTGTCTGACCTCACAAATTAGATAGATAGATAGATAGATAGATAGATAGATAGATAGATAGATAGATAGATAGATAGACAGACAGACAGACAGACAGACAGACAGACAGACAGGTGGATGGATGGGTAGATAGACGGGTAGACAGACGGGTGGACAGACAGTCAGACGGGTGGATAGACAGACACAGGTGGATGGATGGGTAGATAGACGGGTAGTCAGACGGGTGGACAGACAGTCAGACGGGTGGGTAGACAGACAGACAGACAGACAGACGGGTGGGTGGGTAGACAGGCAGACAAACAGACAGACACGTGGGTAGATAGACAGACAGACAGACAGACAGGTGGATGGATGGGTAGATAGACGGGTGGACAGACAGTCAGACGGGTGGACAGACAGACAGACGGGTGGGTGGGTAGACAGACAGACAAACAGACAGACACGTGGGTAGACAGACAGACAGACGGGTAGATAGACGGGTAGATAGACAGACAGACAGACAGACAGACAGATGGGTGGGTAGATAGACAGACAGACAGACAGACAGACAGACAGACAGACAGACGGGTAGATAGACAGACCGATGGGTAGATAGACAGACAGACAGACAGACAGACGGGTGGGTAGATGGACAGACAGACAGACAGACAGACGGGTGGACAGACAGACAGACGGGTGGATAGATAGATAGATAGATAGATAGATAGATAGATAGATAGATAGATAGATAGATAGATAGATAGATAGATAGATAGATAGATAGATAGATAGATAGATAGATAGATAGATAGACAGACAGACAGACAGACAGGTAGATAGACAGACAGACAGACGGGTGGACAGACAGGTAGATAGACAGACAGACAGACAGACAGACAGACGGGTGGACAGACAGGTAGATAGATAGACAGACAGACGAGTGGACAGACAGGTAGATAGACAGACAGACGGGTGGATGGATGGGTAGATAGACGGGTAGACAGACGGGTGGACAGACAGTCAGACGGGTGGACAGACAGACGGGTGGGTCGATAGACAGACAGACAGACAGACGGGTAGATAGACAGACGGGTAGATAGACAGACAGACAGACGGGTGGGTAGATAGACACACAGACAGACAGACAGACAGACAGACAGACGGGTAGATAGACAGACCGATGGGTAGATAGACAGACAGACAGACAGACAGACAGACAGACAGATGGGTAGATGAATAGATTGATCGATCTGTGTAGACACTGGCCCAGTCCCATTTCTTCTGTTTACCCCTACCCCTTGTTTTTGAGTGTCATCTTAACCCCTTGGAACTGTATTAAAAGGGGCAGTGGTTGAGATCTTCCCTCTGAAAGGAGACCCTCAAATAAAAGAGCATCACTGCATTATCAGCTACCAGCGCCGCTCTGTAGGCGACCCTGCCCGTCTGCAGGGACAGCAGAGGAGGGGAAAGTTCAGCTCCTCACCGCTGGGCTTTAGTTACTTATTTATTCGTTATCACCCACTCCTAATTCTTCAATGATATGAAGCTGAAGTCAGTTCCACCTTAAAATTCTCACATTTGTGCGTTTCTTTGCTCTCTTCTGCTCCATCATGCCTGTTTTTCTTTTTCCTCATAACTCTCTGAAAAACCTGTTTGGAGGGTCATGTAGCCCCAACACTTCGCCCCACCCCCTCTATCTCAACAAGAATCAGGACACCCTACACCTAGACATGAACTTGCAAAACAAGAGGGTAGGGCTGAGCGGCATGGGCGAGGGGTGAAACGGGACTGGGTCGATGTTCGTTTGTTTTCACTTAGAAAAGTCCGACTTCCCCTGACTTTGTCAGTCTTAAAGAGACAAGAATGATGACAAGCAGACGTTAACAGAAACAGGCTGTTTAATTGTAAGGCGACGAAGAGAAGTCGGGTAATTTGAAATGTAGTAATGAATTATTGTATCAGAAGAAGTGAGATACGGGCCCCTTAAAGGCTTTTAGTAAATGGTTCATCTGTCTGTAGCGAGAAACGTCGCGTCATTTAAATGAGTTCATCACAAACATCACTACGTCCACATTGATTGTAATTTCAAACCCAACTGATTCATGGCTCGTCTGCGTCGGGCGGGGGGGTATAAGGGATTTGGGGTGGGGGGCCCGCGTGGTGGTTTAATGGAGTTTCTGCTTGGCTGCTGTACTGATAGCGTCTGACACATAATTGTTTTCTGTGTCAGCTGAAGGGCTGCGGCTGTGCAGCCGAGGCTCGTCTGAGGCTTTGCTGCTGTGTGGCTTCAGATATTATTGGAGTCGTTGGGGAAAGAAACAGTGATACGGATACAGGTTATTGATCAGCACGCCAGCTTGTGTTTATAGTAGAACTGTGCAGTCGTTTCAGTCCAGTAGACATCGAGACTGTTGTGTGTGTATACATGACGTTCAGAATAAATAAACCACAACCTCATTTCCATAAAAGTTGGGACGCTGTGCAAAATGCCAATAAAAATAAAATTCACTGATATGCAAATCATTTAAACCCTATATTTCATTAAAATAGTACAAAGACAACATATCAAATGTATAAACTGAAAAAATGTTATTGAATTTTGATGGCAACACATTTTAGCTCTTTTAATAAGGAGCAATGCTGCTGTAATACATGCAGAATGTGGTTTGAGATCGTCTTGCTGAAATAATCAAGGCTTTCCCTGAAAAAGACGTCATCTGGATGGCAACATATGTATATATTCAGTATTAATGTTGCCTTCACAGATGTGCCAGTCACCCATAACATGTGCTCTAATGCCCCCTAAACCATCATGAATACTGGTTTTTGAACTGTGCACTGATAACAAGCTGAGTGGTCTTTAGCCCGGAGGACGCAGTGTCCATGATTTCCAAAAAATATTTCAAATATTGATTCGTCGGACCGCCGGACGCTTTTCTACTTCCCATCAGTCCATTTTAAATGAGCTCAGGCCCAGAGAAGGTGGCAGCGTTTCTGGATCCTGTTTATATTTGGGTTCTTCTTTGTGTTTTAGAGTTTAACAGCGTTTGTGGATGCAGTGATGAACTGTGTTCACAGACAGTGGTTTTCAGAAGTGTTTCTGAGCCCATGCAGTGATTTCCACTACAGAATCATGTCTGTTTTTAATGCAGTGCTGCCTGAGGGCCCAAAGATCACGGCCAGCAGATACTGGTTTTCAGCCTCGTCCCTCACAGACAGAGATTTCTCCAGATTCTCTGAGTCTTTAATGATGTTCTGCACCGTAGACGATGAAAAGCAGAAGCTCTTTGCTGTTTTATGTTGAGAAACGTTCTTCTTGAGTTGTTGCTCTATTTGATGGTGCCGTCTTTCACAGAGTGGTGACCCCTCCTCCTCTTTACTTCTGAAAGACTCCGCCTCTCTGAGATGCTCTTTATACCCAATCATGTTACTGACCTGTTGCCTTTGATTGATTCTAAGCTATTATAATATTCAAAAATTGATGTCTGAACTTCCAAAACTGCATAAAATACTGTGCAAAAATCAGAGACCTCTCTTTCATTTAGGCTGTTCGTTTCTCAGCATCAAAAAAAAAAAAGCAAAAAATTGCCTACAGAAAATTATAACGACTGAGTCAGTGAGTCAGTGAGTCAGTGAGTCAGTGAGTTGCTCTTTCCCTTCATTCCAGCTTCCACTCTTTTCAGGAGACTCACTTTCAGTTCCTGAACCTGCAGACACGCCTCCAAAGCTCAGTCTTAGAAGCTGGTTGATGATTTTTTGAACTCATCAAACCCATTCAGTGGTGCTGAAGTCTGGACTCTGGGGCGGTCAGTCCATCGTCCAGCTTCTTTGTTTGGTGTGTCTGTCTCCTTTTCTCAGTGAGGTTCTTCTTGATCAGCTACACGTCCTTTTAGACCCACAGTGCTGAGTGGTCTTCTCACAGTGGAAGGATCGACAGAAACACCTGTGGATGTTTTCAGATCTGAAGCAGCTTGATGTTCTCCTCTCTCTCAGAGATCAAAGCTTTCAGTGCTGTTTATCTGAAGGGGGCAGTTTTGGGGTCTAACAGCTTTTCCAGCTGTTTTTACATTAAACTGTGGTCTCTATCAGCCTCTATCCTCTCCATAGAAATGCATTGTCCAATAGAATGCTGTGCTTTTTGTTTCCTCTGTGTCGTGGAAATGCGTGACTATATTAGCTTTGCTGTAATAACAGTGAGCAGAAACCAGCAACATGATTTATTCATTGTTCCCTGTTAAAGAAGCATAAAACCTCATGCCATGTTTTATTAATGACTGTGTTCAGCACCAGAATCGCAGTGTAGTAGTGAGTGAATATACACACATATATACATTCATGTGTAAGTTAATTTAACGGAGACGCTGCGTAATGACCGTGGGTGGCCTTTAACCTCTTGCTCTCTTTCTCTCTCCGCAGCTGTTTGATGGCATCGAGTGCGAGTTTCCCATATTTTTCATCTACATGATCATTGACGGTGAGGCTGAGAGTCGTGGTTTAACTGTACCGTTTATTTTTGAATTATAGCTGCAGTTAAACTGGAACAGAGGCTGTTCTGCCGCGTTTTTCTGGAGGTTTGGTCGTGATTCCTCTCTTTGTTCTGCAGGAGTGTTCAGGGGAAACCCAGCGCAGGTCAAGGAATACCAGGAGCTGCTGCAGGACGTCGTTTTCCAGTCCTATGATGGTGAGGTTCCGTCATTTAATGCTCACCTGTTCATACCTGCATATCCTCATGCCTCATGCAAAGGCTTCTTTGAGTGCTCATGGTTCTATATAGAACCAGTTTCTTCACTAAAGAACCCGTGAAGAACCGTCATTTTGAAGTGTATATGTTCATTAATCTTCTGCACTTCATACACTTTACAGTAATAGGCCCCAATAAACTTCATCTTATTGTTTGTCAGTGATGGTTAATAATTCTAATAGCTTCCTACAGTGCCTGTCAGAAGTGTTCACCCCCTTTTCATGCTTTATTATCTCAGAACATTTATGAAAATTAATTAAAAAATCAATTTATTTCTTAACACTGATCAACGAAAACAGTCCCAGTCAAGCCGAAAACAAATCTCTGCAAAGTGAAGTCAAAATTTCATGATATGAAATGAAAACATGCCAAAATGTGATGAAGTGTGGGATTTCATGAGGTACTGAATCATTTCCCTAAGAATCATCAGTAAATTGAATCAAATTTTGTCAAATGTGAGATTTTGTGAGACACTGAGTCGTTTCCTAGAGAATCGTAATCAAACTGAATCAAAACGAATTCAGGATTTCGTGATGCACCGAATCTTTGTTGAGTTGAATTGAATTGAATTGTAGTAAAGGTGATTTATTGATGGATTGAATTGTATTTTGAAGAATCAACAGTGAACTGAATCCTGATTGATGCAGGATTTCATGAAACACTGATTCTTTTCCTCGAGAATCATTTTCAAACTGAATCAAATCATGATATAATGTGATTGAATTGTTTCTAGTCATGACTGAATTGAATTAAATCACGTTAGTATGAGATTTCAAGATACAGTGATTTTTTTTTTTCCTGGTATTGAATCGAATTGTGATGATTAAGAATTTTTTTCTTGAATTTGAGATTTTTTTTTAGATTTTTGTCAGAAATTTAGACCCCGATTCATGGTCACTAAACCCATGTATAATTTGATGTTTTGATGCTTTGAGGTTTCTTGTTGTGTTTTTTGTTTGTGTTTGTGATTTATTTGTTTGTTTGTTTGTTTTTAATGCAGGCCATGCCGTCATCCCCAAGCACTACTACGTACCGGCGGACTTCGTGGAGGCTGAGCAGAAGAAGCACGGCAGCCAGAAGCGTTTCCCTAGCAACTCGGGCCGTGATGGGATGCTGTTCCTCTGGGGTCAGGCTCTGTACAACATCGCCAAGCTGCTGGGTCAGTGTCCAGGGGTCAGAACTTACTCATACAGGGCTCAGACACAGAACCGGCTCATTTTGAGCGGAACCAAACGTCAGATCTCACATTTGTTATTCTAGTGTTCTCAAACCTGCTAGAACAAAAACTGGTGAACTGTTCCTGCGGCGCGTAGCTTCTTTCTTTATATACACACTTAAAAATGATTCTAGCAATTCTTTAAATTATCTTTGGTAAAGAAAATGGTTCTGCCTAGAACCATACACACTCAAAGAACCCTTAATAAAGAAAGAGAGGGTTCTTCTATTGTGTACAGGCTTGACATCGTAATAATAGTATAGAATAGAAAGGTTCTTCAGATTGATGGACGACATGCTGTAGATGGTTCTCTATGGAACCTTTTCGAAAAGGGTTCTATATGGCCCCAAAAAGGGTTCTTCTATTGTTAGACGCTTGAAATCGATTTGACAGAAGAACCCTTTCCGTCGCTACATAGAACACTTTTCTCAAAGGTTCTTCCGATTGATGGAGAATGTGTTGTATATGGCTCTATACAGAACCTTTTCGAAACGTGTTCTATATGCCGCCAAAAAGGGTTCTTCTATCGTTTCAAGCTTGACATTGAAATGACAGAAGAACCGTTTTTGGTGGTACATAGAACAATTTTCAGAACGGTTCTTTATAGAAGCTTATACAGCACATTCTCAATCAATCTGAAGAACCATTTCATAATGGAAAGAACCCTTTAATCATGCAAACGTCATTCTTCTGACTTCTTCAGATTGAAGGAGGATGTGCTGTATGTGGTTCTATATTGGGCCTTTTTGAAGAGGGTTCTTCTGTTGTTGCAATGGCATGTTGCAAATCGATATTTAAGTGTTCATGGTTCTATATAGAATGATTTTCCTCACTGAAGAACCCTTGAAGAACCACCTTTTTTTTTTTCTAAGAGTGTATATTAGAGTTTCACACATCCACCTTTTCAGCCTGCACCAGTTTAGCCCCGCCCATTCACGCTATAAGGAGCATTTTAGCACTTTAAAGCACAATATAGGCAAGCCAATCAGAATAGAGCTCATTTACATACTTTACATACTCTTAAAGGGACAGTAGTGAAAACTGTTTGTCTAATTTTGGTGCATAAATCCACACAAATGTTTTAAATGCTGGAAATGAACCGTTTAAAAGCTTTCAGCAGCTGCTTGACTGGAGTCGATGATAAAATGTAGGTTATGGGCTCTTTTAAAATGATTCAGTTTTTGGTTTCAAATTTTTTTTTCTCCCTGTAAAAATCCAGTTAATTTATATTACAGTTTTCTTTTCCGTTCCTCGATCGAGTTCGGAGCTCCGCTCACCAAAATTAGCAGGAGCTGCTCAGCTATTCATGCGGCAATTATTATGCCATATGCACTCTCTCCCACAGTCCGCTCAAAGGGAATTTCGGAGTGAGCGTTTTTCAAAAGGCTTCTGTCGTGCTCTTTTGAACGAGGCGTTGGAGGAGGTTTATTGAGCTGAACTGTGAGGTTACACTAATGAACGTGTTGTTAGAGAATGAAAGAGACGCATTAGGAAGGGATGGATTGTGCTCCGAGTGCACTGCTCGATCCCCGTCTCCCTGTACGTTTCAATCACTGTTCGGTCTAAGAGCCATTTCCATACAGTTTAAAATGCTTCCTCTTGTATTTGATTTGTACGTGATGCATTATTCATATCAGAGCTGTGCAGGTGAATTGGTGCTCCAGTGGTGCAGCAGTGCAGATTAGGGCTGCATAATATGGGCAGAATATTATATTGTAGCTATGTGTCACAATATATAAGGCATATTTCCATTATAATATACTCTAACTTAAAATGCATTAAAAACACAGTAATCGACGCTTAATGAGGGGCGATTAATGATAGACAGACAGACAGTTAATCGAGAGAGAGACATTATATAACCTATAGTATGTGGTTGGACATCCAGTTTGAAAACTAAGGCCATTAATGTAGAGTTGCCCCCCTTTGTGGCTCTGACAGCCTCCACTATTTGGGGAAGCTTTCCACCAAATTTTGGAGAGTGTCTGTGGGAATTTGTGCCCATTCAGTGGAAAAAGCATTTGAGAGTTCAGGCACTGATGTTGGACGCGAGGGCCTGGCTCACAATTGACATACTAGCTCATCCCAAAGGTGCTCAGTGGGGTTGAGTTCAGCGCTCTGTGCATGCCACTGGCGTTCCTCCACACCAAACTGGGCAGTCCATGTCTTTATGGAGCTGCTTTGTGCGCAGGGGCTCAGTCATGCTGGAACAGGAAAGGCTCTACGGAATTTTTGGCGATAAGCCTCAGGAACCAACTCATAAGCCCTTAAAATAGTGGCTTTTAATGGGTCATAATTAAGACCATCTTTAAGAGACGAAGCAGAGCAAGCTTCCTGGGCTTTCCCAGTTAATTTATACTGCAACAGAAGCGGCCAAACCTCTCGAGGCCAGCGTAAGGCAGCAGCCAAAATAAGAGTCAAAAGCTGTATCTCGTGCTCCTCACGTTTAGTGTCCATTTCAAGCTCTTTTAATCGAATAGCCAACCTAAGAGTTTCCGAACTCTGACCAATTAACGAATGCGAAACAGGATCCTCACCCATAACAGGGATTTTAGCTGAAGCCTCACCCAAAGCTACCGGTTTTTCACCGGACACGACTGTGTCCGCATTCCCTAAATCTGAACTAGAGGCTTCCGTGGGTAAAATACCAGCCGGAACTAAACCGTCCAGAAGCACCCCCTCATCACCTGCTTAGTAGCCGTCTTAGGAACAGATATATCATAATAATCTGCAACCAACAACAAGTCAGACTTACGACATCCCAACAAAGCCTCAAAAGTAGGAGAGTGTTTAAACGCCTCTATACTGAACTCCATCACAACGACCCCAAACACCCCCCACCACAAAAAACCAAGCACTCACCAGCAAGGGACAAAACGAGACTGTCCACCCAGACGCCAGACCAAAACAAAACTTACTAAACAAAAACAAAACAAAAAATACTAAAACACATCAAATACAGGTCTGACAGTTTATTCGATGCTTTGCCCTTTCCTTCTGTCATCGAACTTATTCTCAGCAAGTCACTGAAACAAAAAACAAAACAAAGGAAACATAACTTCAGGGAGACCCAACGGCCAAAACAACGAACAAAGAGCCTAATAACAAAATAACTGACTTACCTAACAAAAGAAAAGGAACGACAAAAACACTACAATCACTACACTACCGATAAACAGTCCAACAAGTCAAACAAAAAGGGCAGGTCACCCCGACGTTTCCTTTCTGACAAAAGAAACGAAACTACCATAACATCTTTACTGGCCCACAGAAACCTGTAGGACAGTAAATGGACAAAAACCCGGTCTGTCGACTGGCGGGCAGCCAGGGGAGCGGAACCGTGCGAGACCGAATAAGAAAACTGCTCCATATTGCTCCGACATCAAAGGTCCTTTATAACCGGCGCCAACAGTAACAGCCAATCATATGCCGGGAAAACTGAGACGTCAGTCACACAGCAACAAAGTCCACCTGAAAACGCTGAGGGAAAGGGAGAGGAAAGGGAACATCCAAACGCAGGACGTAACATCCCTAAACTGCTGACACAAAGCTGGAAGTGTATAATTGTGTAAAATGTCTGTGCTATACCAGAGAGGTACATAGGTAGGTGGCTAGACAGGTAGGTAGGTAGGTAAAGAGGTAGAGAGGTAGGTTTGTAGACAAGTAGACAGGTAGGTAGGTAGATGGAGAGGTACGTAGGTAGGTGGCTAGACAGGTAGGTAGGTAAGTAGATAAGTGTGTAGACAGGTAGGAAGGTAGAGAGAGAGAGAGAGAGAGAGAGAGAGAGAGAGAGAGAGAGAGAGAGAGAGAGGTAGGTAGACAGGTAGGTAAGTAAAGAGGTAGACATATAGGTGTGTAGACAGGTAGGTAGACATGTTGGTAGGTAGACATGTAGATGGGTTGGTAGGTAGGTAAGTAGGTAGATGTGTAAACAGGTAGGTAGGTAAATAAGTAGGTAGGTGTGTAGGTAGGTAGGTAGGTAAGTAGGTAGATGTGTAAACAGGTAGGTAGGTAAATAAGTAGGTAGGTGTGTAGACAGGTAGGTAGGTAGACATTTAGATGGGTTGGTAGGTAGGTAGATGGGTAGACAGGTAGGTAGGTAAGTAGGTAGATGTGTAGGTAGGTTGGTAGACAGATAGGTGGGTAGACAGGTGGGTAGGTAGGTAGACTAACAGAAAAAAACATCCAGACAGCCAAATAAAATAGTAATTAGAGTATAATCTTTCTTTATAATATTTCAAGCCAAATGTATGTATTTGGTATATTTTTATAAATAGTTCTAAATCCTGTTTAAAAAACGAAGTCAAATTGAGTTACAATCTAATCAGATTCCTTAGGGGTCAGTGATGTGTATTGTTCCATATTCCAGGTGAGATGAGCAAAATGACATGTTTTAATCCGAGTAACGATCTTTCTTCTGCTCCCACAGTGGACGGTCTGATCAGCCCTAAGGATATCGACCCCATCCACCGCTACGTCCCACGTCAGGACCAGAGGAACGTCAGCATGAGATACTCCAATCAGGTGAGCTGGTCCTTCATCTCTCCAAGGCTGCTTTACAGTCTTCATCTGCAGTGTGTACAGTAAGAACATTATAGAGCTTTTTAAATGAAACAGTAGAAGCCATATCGCCCCCTACGCTTCCTATAGTGTATTACAGTCTGTCACAGTGACTGTGTGGATCATATGAACATTATAGAGCTTTTTAAATGAAACAGTAGAAGCCGTATCGCCCCCTACGCTTCCTGTAGTGTATTACAGTCTGTCAGAGCGACTGTGTGGATCATATGAACATTATAGAGCTTTTTAAATGAAACAGTAGAAGCCGTATCGCCCCCTACGCTTCCTGTACTGTATTACAGTCTGTCAGAGCGACTGTGTGGATCATATGAACATTATAGAGCTTTTTAAATGAAACAGTAGAAGCCGTATCGCCCCCTACGCTTCCTGTAGTGTATTACAGTCTGTCAGAGCGACTGTGTGGATCATATGAACATTATAGAGCTTTTTAAATGAAACAGTAGAAGCCGTATCGCCCCCTACGCTTCCTGTAGTGTATTACAGTCTGTCAGAGCGACTGTGTGGATCATATGAACATTATAGAGCTTTTTAAATGAAACAGTAGAAGCTGTATCGCCCCCTACGTTTCCTGTAGTGTATTACAGTCTGTCAGAGTGACTGAGTGGATCATATGAACATTATAGAGCTTTTTAAATGAAACAGTAGAAGCCGTATCGCCCCCTACGCTTCCTGTAGTGTATTACAGTCTGTCAGAGCGACTGTGTGGATCATATGAACATTATAGAGCTTTTTAAATGAAACAGTAGACGCCGTATCGCCCCCTACGCTTCCTGTAGTGTATTACAGTCTGTCAGAGCGACTGTGTGGATCATATGAACATTATAGAGCTTTTTAAATGAAACAGTAGAAGCCGTATCGCCCCCTACGCTTCCTGTAGTGTATTACAGTCTGTCAGAGCGACTGTGTGGATCATATGAACATTATAGAGCTTTTTAAATGAAACAGTAGAAGCCGTATCGCCCCCTACGCTTCCTGTAGTGTATTACAGTCTGTCAGAGCGACTGTGTGGATCATATGAACATTATAGAGCTTTTTAAATGAAACAGTAGAAGCCGTATCGCCCCCTACGCTTCCTGTAGTGTATTACAGTCTGTCAGAGCGACTGTGTGGATCATATGAACATTATAGAGCTTTTTAAATGAAATACTAGAAGCCGTATCGCCCCCTACGCTTCCTGTAGTGTATTACAGTCTGTCAGAGTGACTGTGTGGATCATATGAACATTATAGAGCTTTTTAAATGAAACAGTAGAAGCCGTATCGCCCCCTACGCTTCCTGTAGTGTATTACAGTCTGTCAGAGCGACTGTGTGGATCATATGAACATTATAGAGCTTTTTAAATGAAACAGTAGAAGCCGTATCGCCCCCTACGCTTCCTGTAGTGTATTACAGTCTGTCAGAGCGACTGTGTGGATCATATGAACATTATAGAGCTTTTTAAATGAAACAGTAGAAGCCGTATCGCCCCCTACGCTTCCTGTAGTGTATTACAGTCTGTCAGAGCGACTGTGTGCATCATATGAACATTATAGAGCTTTTTAAATGAAACAGTAGAAGCCGTATCGCCCCCTACGCTTCCTGTAGTGTATTACAGTCTGTCAGAGCGACTGTGTGCATCATATGAACATTATAGAGCTTTTTAAATGAAACAGTAGAAGCTGTATCGCCCCCTACGCTTCCTGTAGTGTATTACAGTCTGTCAGAGCGACTGTGTGGATCATATGAACATTATAGAGCTTTTTAAATGAAACAGTAGAAGCCGTATCGCCCCCTACGCTTCCTGTAGTGTATTACAGTCTGTCAGAGCGACTGTGTGGATCATATGAACATTATAGAGCTTTTTAAATGAAACAGTAGAAGCCGTATCGCCCCCTACGCTTCCTGTAGTGTATTACAGTCTGTCAGAGCGACTGTGTGGATCATATGAACATTATAGAGCTTTTTAAATGAAGCAGTAGAAGCCGTATCGCCCCCTACGCTTCCTGTAGTGTATTACAGTCTGTCAGAGCGACTGTGTGGATCATATGAACATTATAGAGCTTTTTAAATGAAACAGTAGAAGCCGTATCGCCCCCTACGCTTCCTGTAGTGTATTACAGTCTGTCAGAGCGACTGTGTGGATCATATGAACATTATAGAGCTTTTTAAATGAAACATTAGAAGCCGTATCGCCCCCTACGCTTCCTGTAGTGTATTACAGTCTGTCAGAGTGACTGAGTGGATCATATGAACATTATAGAGCTTTTTAAATGAAACAGTAGAAGCCGTATCGCCCCCTACGCTTCCTGTAGTGTATTACAGTCTGTCAGAGCGACTGTGTGGATCATATGAACATTATAGAGCTTTTTAAATGAAACAGTAGACGCCGTATCGCCCCCTACGCTTCCTGTAGTGTATTACAGTCTGTCAGAGTGACTGTGTGGATCATATGAACATTATAGAGCTTTTTAAATGAAACAGTAGACGCCGTATCGCCCCCTACGCTTCCTGTAGTGTATTACAGTCTGTCAGAGCGACTGTGTGGATCATATGAACATTATAGAGCTTTTTAAATGAAACAGTAGAAGCCGTATCGCCCCCTACGCTTCCTGTAGTGTATTACAGTCTGTCAGAGCGACTGTGTGGATCATATGAACATTATAGAGCTTTTTAAATGAAACAGTAGAAGCTGTATCGCCCCCTACGCTTCCTGTAGTGTATTACAGTCTGTCAGAGCGACTGTGTGGATCATATGAACATTATAGAGCTTTTTAAATTAAACAGTAGAAGCCGTATCGCCCCCTACGCTTCCTGTAGTGTATTACAGTCTGTCAGAGCGACTGTGTGGATCATATGAACATTATAGAGCTTTTTAAATGAAATACTAGAAGCCGTATCGCCCCCTACGCTTCCTGTAGTGTATTACAGTCTGTCAGAGTGACTGTGTGGATCATATGAACATTATAGAGCTTTTTAAATGAAACAGTAGAAGCCGTATCGCCCCCTACGCTTCCTGTAGTGTATTACAGTCTGTCAGAGCGACTGTGTGGATCATATGAACATTATAGAGCTTTTTAAATGAAACAGTAGAAGCCGTATCGCCCCCTACGCTTCCTGTAGTGTATTACAGTCTGTCACAGCGACTGTGTGCATCATATGAACATTATAGAGCTTTTTAAATGAAACAGTAGAAGCCGTATCGCCCCCTACGCTTCCTGTAGTGTATTACAGTCTGTCAGAGCGACTCTGTGGATCATATGAACATTATAGAGCTTTTTAAATGAAACAGTAGAAGCCGTATCGCCCCCTACGCTTCCTGTAGTGTATTACAGTCTGTCAGAGCGACTGTGTGGATCATATGAACATTATAGAGCTTTTTAAATGAAACAGTAGAAGCCGTATCGCCCCCTACGCTTCCTGTAGTGTATTACAGTCTGTCAGAGCGACTGTGTGGATTAAATGAATATATATATATATATATATATATATATATATATATATATATATATATATATATATATATATATATATATAATGTCTATACTGAGATCTATACTGTACCACATGCTTTTGAAGTGACCACTTCAGTGGTTAAGAGTCATGTCCTCAGCCTGTATAATCTCTCTCTGTGTCCTGTTTGATGTTGGGGTCCCAGACGCAGCGGGAGCCGCCACACATCCACAGCTCGTTTCATCAGCACTGCAGGGCTGTTTACACTTAAAAACTGAGCTCTACACACACCGCATGGCTTAACTCTCAGAGTCTGTTACATAATAAACTACAGCACTGTGCAAAGAGAATGCATTTATTTAATTTGCAGTCAAACAAGACCATTAAGTACAAGTTGTTACATTTTCAGGAGATATCTCTGAGAAGATTAGATTCACGGTAATCAGTGAAATGAGAGAAGAAACAACACTGGAGTTCAAAAACTGATTCAAAGCTGCAGAGAAAATGTGTTACCTAACAACCACCTGGAAGAGCTGGCTACAGAGCCATGTTTAAAGTCACTGAGCTCTTCAGTACAAGCCATTCTACTACTGTCAATCTCCATTTTTGTCCATTTTTTCATTTTTTGTCAGTTGCCCTTTATTTTGCATTAAATTTCAGGATGAATGCACCAAAAGAAATGGTCCAAAATCACTTTGTAGTTTAATCATCTCCATTAACTCCCATTGAAAGTTGTGGGGTGGGTTGAAAGTTTAAAATCTGCACTTTCCACGGTTACTCCACTTGTTTCTCTGAGCTATGAGTCAGAAATAATTAATGTAAAGTTACTGGAGTTTTGTGGTCATTGGTGATGCCTGATCTGTAAGGGTTCAGTGAGCCTGTGTGAAGCTGAGCAACTTGTCTCTTCAGTGCTCTGCCTGCTGGTTCCTGTTGGTTTGCAGGTCCAGTAGATTGGAGATGTTGTGCAGTATGTTCTGCTGTCAGAAAGCCGTGCGTCAGTAGGCTGGTCATGGTTGTTGACTGCAGATTCTCTGCAGGTGGAGTGCGTGGGAGGCGGTGACCAGCAGCATGTCTGGGGGCTCAGCAGATTCAGACATGGTTATGTGTCTGAACGTAATGAGGCTGATGGCCTCCCTTCAGCTAAGGGCAAACAGGACAGGACGCAGGGTAGAAAATGTCTTTGCCCTTGCTGAGTGAGATTCAGGCAGATATACAGAAACGGGGACAGTCTGTAAAATATACAGGACAGCAGAGAAGATTTTGGCCTAAAACCCATCTTGGTTTCTCCCTCTCTTCCTCTCTCTGACTCTCTTTCTCACATTCCCTTTCTTTCTCTCTCTTTCTTTCCCTCTCCCTCCCTCTCCTTTCTGCCTTTCTCTCTCTCTGACCCCCCTCCTCTCTCTCTCTCTGACTCTGACTATCTCTGTCTCTCTCTCCCTCTCCCCCCTCTTTTTGTCTGTCAGTCTCTCTCTCTCATCTTTGCTCTCTCTGTCTCTCTCACTCTCTTCCGATGCATACATACATCCCCCCCCCCTGCCTTTTCTCTTTTTCTCTTTTTTTTCATCCCTCTCTCCGTATTTTCCTTCTTTCCCTCTATCGCTCTGACTCATTCTACCTCAGGGAAACATGCTTTGCTAGTAAACACTCTTCAAAAACAGGCGAGGACGTCACTCTGACTGTATAACAGAGATGTTTATTCCAGTGTTCAACAGCCAAAAATTATTATTTCAGAAATGCAGCTCATACGCACATTTCTACAGACCATCTATAGATGTCTACACGCATGTCTACAGTCTACAGACATATACACGCGTGTCTACAGACAGTCTACATACATCTTCACACGTCTACAGACATTTACACAAATGTCTACAGAGAGTCTACAGACATCTGCACACGTCTACGGGTGTCTACACACATCTGCAGACAGTCTACAGACGTCTACACATGCACGCAGCCATCTACACACATCAACAGACAGTCTACAGACATTTACACACGTCTACACACATCTACATATATCTACACACACACACATCTACATGCGTCTACACGCATCTACAGAGTCTACAGAGAGTCTATAGACATCTCCACATGTTTGTAGGTGTCTACACACATCTACAGACAGTCTAGACATTTACATACGTCTACACACGTCTACAGGCATCTACATGCACGTCTACAGTCTAGACATCTATACACATCTACATGTGTCTACACACACGTCTACAGACAGTCTACATTTGCATACCTGTCTAGACAGTCTGCAGACATTTACACACGTCTACAGTCTACACATGTCTTGAGTCTACAGACGCCGACAGTCTACAGACATATATGGTGCCTTTCACAAACCCAGTGACGCTTTACATCACAAAACAAAATTAAGAAAATAAAAAATTTACACATCTACAGACAGTCTAAAATCTACACATACGTCTATAGACAGCCTAGAGACGTCCACACACCTACAGTCTATGGGTCGCCCTGACTACAACACAAGCATAGAAATTTTATTCAAAATCCAGAACCTCCAGAGAACCTACACAAGTCTTCTGAGTTTATATGGAATGTTGATGATGGAAAACAGTGGAAAATCTGGAATAATGAGTTTTCTTTGGGGACTATTTTGCCACACAGCGCCCTGCATGTCTCCCTCCACCATGAGTGGAGTTGAAGTTCTCTAAACTCTCATAAAACAGCGTCTCAGTCATCAGGCAGTGAATTCAGAACCAGCTCATGTAGGAACTTTCTGTGAGGAGCTTTTAGAGGGACGTCTGGTTCCCATCACCACCACTGTGAACAGCTCTGACTTGGTCAGTTTATCTAGAACAGAGCGTTTCACAGCGGAACACTCTGAATGACTCTACATTTGAACCACTTCATTTATGTTGCCTCCCTAATATTCTGTTCTGTTCTCTGATATCCAGTCCAGTCCGTTGCTGAGACCCATTTTTAAAAAAAATATCAGATAATTTTAATCTCCGTACACAGAAGCCTGAGATCATCTCGAACCATCTCGTTTATCATCTCGAACCAAAACCAAACTACGAGTTAATCATGCCGGTCATATGACTTAATAAAGGTACATCTAAGCAACATCTGTCTTAAATGAATAAATAAATGAATGAATTAAAACAAAAAAATTAATATGCAGCGGAGGAGGAAGAACAATATGTATTAAAGAGAAAAGTCTTTAAGTCAGATTTAAAAGAGGGAAAGGAAGAGCCTCCCTGAGGGATTGAGGAAGAGAATTCCAGAGTTTGGGGGCCATGGCACTGAAGGACCTCCCTCCCAAAGTGGAAAGTCTGGTGTGTGGAACAGCAAGTAAGTTACTGTAAGAAGACCTGAGAGAGCGAGAGGGGGTGTAGGAGGTCAGCAGTTCTCTGAGGTAGGGGGGAGCAGGTTATGCAAAGCTTAAGTGAGTAGTAAGATTTGAGACTTTATACGGGACGGGACCGGAAGCCGGTGCAGCTGAGAGAGAACGGGGGTGATGTGAGCTGAACGCTTAGTGAGAACTCCAGCCGCAGAGCTCTGAAT
Source organism: Pygocentrus nattereri (assembly GCF_015220715.1). Lineage (NCBI taxonomy): Eukaryota > Metazoa > Chordata > Actinopteri > Characiformes > Serrasalmidae > Pygocentrus > Pygocentrus nattereri. Next base: position 29,701,094 of record NC_051235.1, read on the forward strand.
GTCCTGTAGCTTTTGGATAGATTTTGCAGGGAGATCAGCAAAGAGGGAGTTACAGTCGTCAATACGGGACATAATTAAGGCCTGAACCAGAGTTTTGGCTTTATATTGTTTCAGATAAGATTTGAGCTAAATTACTGTATCATTATTGCTATAATGAAAATTAGATAATTAGTTATGTAAGGGAACCCCTGTAATAAACGATGAATTAAGTTTAGTGGAGTTAATAGGATTAAAATAGGGAAAGAATTTGCATATTTTCCCCAAATGAGTAGCAAGAATATTGGTTATTATTTTGCAGAGGAGCTGCCGTACTTAGCAGTCAGATGAATTAACATAATGATGGTTCTTCAAAGGGTCTTTAGTAAAGACAGAGGTTCTATGTAGAACCATGCTCACTCGGAGAGCTATTTGCATGGTTAAACGGTTCTTTGCGTGGTGAATTGGTTCTCTCTGTCACTCAGCTGTGTCCCGCGCTCTCACAGGCTGTGACATGGTGTTTTTATCAGTGAGCGGCTCCTCGTGTGTTTGTGCTCTAGTGGGCACATTTGTGCACTTTTAAGAGGAATTAATTGGAAATAATTAATAGGAAACAGGTTAATAGGAATTTTCCCAGCATGCTCTGTTCTAGGGGCTGTCACTCACACATACACTGTTCTTATTGATCTGGTATGAAGGTGAGAGAGATGTACCTGCCCCTCAGAGGAGATACAAACAAACCACTTCAGAGAGAGAGAGGGGGGGGGTCATTTGAGAGAGAGAGACAGAGAGAGACAGACAGAGACAGAGAGAGAGAGACAGGGTGGGGGGGCTCATTTCAGAGAGAGAGAGCGAGAGGCTCATTTGAGAGAGAGAGAGAGGGGGGCTCATTTCAGCGAGAAGGAAGGAGAGAGAGGGGGGGCTCATTTCAGAGAGAGAGAGAGGCTCATTTGAGAGAGAGAGAGAGAGAGAGAGAGACACACAGACACACAGAGAGAGGGTGGGGGGGCTCATTTCAGAGAGAGAGAGACAGAGAGAGAGAGAGAGGGTGGGGGGGCTCATTTCAGAGAGAGAGAGAGAGGCTCATTTGAGAGAGAGAGAGAGAGAGAGAAAGAGACACAGACACAGAGAGAGGGTGGGGGGGCTCATTTCAGAGAGAGAGAGCGAGAGGCTCATTTGAGAGAGAGAGAGAGCGAGAGGCTCATTTCAGAGAGAGAGAGGGGGGCTCATTTCAGTGAGAAGGAAGGAGAGAGAGAGGGGGGGCTCATTTCAGAGAGAAGGAGAGCGAGTGAGAAGCTCATTAGAGAGAGAGAGAGAGATGGAGAGAGAATGAGAGCGAGAGAAGCTCATTTCAGAGAGAGAGAGACAGAGAGAGAGGGGTGCTCATTTCAGAGAGAGAGTGAGAGAGAGAGCGAGAGAAGCTCATTTCAGAGAGAGAGAGACAGAAAGAGAGGGTGGGGGGGCTCATTTCAGAGAGAGAGAGAGAAGCTCATTTCAGAGAGAGAGAGAGAGAGAGGGAGAGGGTGGGGCGGCTCATTTCAGAGAGAGAGAGAGAGAGAGAGGCTCATTTGAGAGAGAGAGAGAGAGAGAGAGAGACACAGACACAGAGAGAGGGTGGGGGGGCTCATTTCAGAGAGAGAGAGAGAGAGAGAGAGAGAGAGAGAGAGGGTGGGGGGGCTCATTTCAGAGAGAGAGAGAGAAGCTCATTTCAGAGAGAGAGAGAGAGAGAGAGGGTGGGGCGGCTCATTTCAGAGAGAGAGCGAGAGAAGCTCATTTCAGAGAGAGAGAGACAGAGAGAGAGAGGGGGGGCTCATTTCAGCGAGAAGGAAGGAGAGAGAGAGGGGGGCTCATTTCAGAGAGAAGGAGAGAGAGGGGGGGGGCTCATTTCAGCGAGAAGGAAGGAGAGAGAGAGGGGGGCTCATTTCAGAGAGAAGGAGAGAGAGTGAGAAGCTCAGAGAGAGAGAGAATGAGAGCGAGAGAAGCTCATTTCAGAGAGAGAGAGACAGAGAGAGAGAGGGGGGGGGGCTCATTTCAGAGAGAAGGAAGGAGAGAGAGAGGGGGGGCTCATTTCAGAGAGAAGGAGAGAGAGTGAGAAGCTCAGAGAGAGAGAGAGAGAGAGAGATGGAGAGAGAATGAGAGCGATAGAAGCTCATTTCAGTGAGAGACAGAGAGAGAGAGGAGGGGCACATTTCAGAGAGAGAGAGAAAGAGCGAGGGGCTCATTTCAGAGAGAGAGAGAGAAAGAGGAGGGGCTCATTTCAGAGAGAGAGAGAGAGAGAGAGAGAGAAAGAGGAGGGGCTCATTTCAGAGAGAGAGAGAGAGAGCGAGGGGCTCATTTCAGAGAGAGAGAGAGAGAGAGAGAGAGAAAGAGGAGGGGCTCATTTCAGAGAGAGAGAGAGAGAGCGAGGGGCTCATTTCAGAGAGAGAGAGAGAGAGAGAAAGAGGAGGGGCTCATTTCAGAGAGAGAGAGAGAGAGCGAAGGGCTCATTTCAGAGAGAGAGAGCGAGCGAGGGGTTCATTTCAGAGAGAGAGAGAGAGAGAGAGAGAGAGAGAGAAAGAGGAGGGGCTCATTTCAGAGAGAGAGAGAGCGAGCGAAGGGCTCATTTCAGAGAGAGAGAGCGAGCGAGGGGTTCATTTCAGAGAGAGAGAGAGAGAGAGAGAGAGAGAGAGAGAGAGAGAAAGAGGAGGGGCTCATTTCAGAGAGAGAGAGAGCGAGCGAAGGGCTCATTTCAGAGAGAGAGAGAGCGAGCGAAGGGCTCATTTCAGAGAGAGAGAGCGAGCGAGGGGTTCATTTCAGAGAGAGAGAGAGAGCGAGGGGCTCATTTCAGAGAGAGAGAGAGAGAGAGAGAGAGAGAGAGAGAGAGAGAGAGAGAGAAAGAGGAGGGGCTCATTTCAGAGAGAGAGAGAGCGAGCGAGGGGCTCATTTCAGAGAGAGAGAGAGCGAGCGAAGGGCTCATTTCAGAGAGAGAGAGCGAGCGAGGGGTTCATTTCAGAGAGAGAGAGAGAGCGAGGGGCTCATTTCAGAGAGAGAGAGAGAGAGAGAGAGAGAGAGAAAGAGGAGGGGCTCATTTCAGAGAGAGCGAGCGAGGGGCTCATTTCAGAGAGAGAGAGAGAAAAAGAGGGAGTAAGAAAGTTGGGACATGTTTCAGGGAGGGAGACATGAGCTGAATGGTCATTCGTCCGTGGAGTGAAACTGCAGAAAGTCTAATGTCCTTCAGCTCAGCTCAACTTTGTTCTGTTTCTTAAAGCTAAACACTTTTTTAGTAGATTTTTTGTGTTTGGACATAATTTTTTCACCAGTTTAGTCACGTCAGAGTCCCACCTGCCTGTTAGATCTCCGAGTATCACATGATGCTCCCAAACTGGGAGGCTGGATGCAATAGAAGCTTATGAAGCTTATACTCCACCAGGTAGCATGGTGCTTACTGCGCATCTAAATCAGTGATCTCAGTAGATGTTCAGTGTCTCTAATAGACTTCATCATGTTCTTTCTGACACTGTATTGACACACTGGCCATGTTTACAGCCTGATAATCCGCTGATAATCCGACTAATAGCTCAGTCGGAATAGAATGCATCCATTTAAACACCTCAATCGGAATAGTCTAGTCTGATTGAGGCCATTCGGAATACAGTGTCTATCCCATTGAACAAGGCGTGTATCCCTGTAAATAATCCGTAAAACAGAATAATATCCATGTAAACGTCTGTATCTGATTACATTCCCTATCGGAAAGTTTAAGTCCGTTCTGCATGTGCGTCGCGTCACAGAGTTTATACCGTTCGACACGGCGGAGCAGAAACTGGTCTGCAGAGGAGACGAAGTTCATGCTCTGATCTTTAAAAGACGGCGGTGGGACGGACGTCCAGCTTATGTGTCTCAGAGCACGACGTCTTCCTCTCGGCCTTCTTTAATAAGGACATGTGAAGGACGTTTTCCTGAGTCTGACGTCATTTTAAAGCAGTTAAAAACACAATCACTGCTCACTGCTGCTCATCTCACTCTGACTGGATTCATGTGATGCTGGTTGTCATGGTAACGTCTACTCTCAGTGTCTGATTACTTGTAGTGAGCATGTAAACGGAGATTTGTGGAGTAAAGTGTGGTGTATAAACACCTCACCCTGAATCTCTAATTGGAATCTGTTCAATCTTTGCATGTCAACGCAGACAATCAATAAGCATGGACTGAAGCCGAGGAGCCCAGTCCTGGTTCTGGAGATCCTACAACCTGCAGAGCACCTTCAGGTATTAGAGCCAGGTGTGTTGGGTCCAGTCTCCCCAGGCTGGTAGACCTCCAGCACCAGGATTGGGCGCCCTTGGCCTAAAGTACGTCTGTCCATCTGAATTGTCCATTTTCAGACTCCAAACACGTCTCAACCTCCGAGGCTGTGAGGCCGGCGAGTGTGTGTATTTGACTTTCCGCCACATCATCGCTTTAAAGCTGCGACAGGTTTTCATTTGAAGCCGATTGGATTTGTCTCTGACAGGCTTTCGAAGGATAAAAATAGCGCCTTGGCGCGGGAACGACTGAGAGTGATAATTATAGTCCTGCTGCTCACGATTTCTGCACTTTATTATCAGTCGCGTTACCTCATAAGGGTCTATTGGTGTTTTTGGTTCAAAAAGGCATCAACATATTAACCCTGCTGGGTCTCTCAGCGTGAAGGGATCACAGCACAGAAGTGTTTGCTGCATGAAACGCCTCGTTTTATATTCGGTTCATTTATTTCTCACTCATAGTTTGCGAACGCAAGCAGAGAAATTGTGTGGAAAGTGCCGATTCGGAGTCGTCAGTCTGCCACGTTTGTGCCTGTAAGTGGGAGATATTCATCTATGATTTGAAGTTATTCTTCACCAAATGATATTTTTGCTGTGTTTTTGTCACTTTTTGGCGTCAGAGCGAACAGAAGAGAGTGCAGACTCAAACCTGGCAGTGTGGACTGTGGAGGGAATGCACAGTATATTGGCAGCCTTTATGTTATTTGCATATAAATGGGAAAATTTGATAATTATTATTGTTATTGTCATCGCCGTCATAGGCGGTAGATAACTGCACCATCCCTGGGGCAACACAGTCAAGCAGTTGGTTTCTTTGACTGGTTAAGGACACACATACATCACACCCACAGGAGCATAATAATGATTATTATTCAGAATTATTCATAATCTATTATTATTATTATTATTATCATTATGATTATAAAAATTAGAGATGTATTTTTTTTTATTTACTATTAATTGCTGCTCTTGTAGATGCATATAAAGATGAGTCCACAGGCCTGTTAATACGTTTACAGTCTGAACTCATCAGAGATGACGTGTTCTCTTCTCCGATGCGTCTCTCTGAAGATGTTTGTCCCCCTCAGTTCCGATGATAAATAATGGTCATCAAGCTGTGAGTGCAGGCCAGTTGGCGTGTGTCCAGCGCTGGGTACTGTGCAGTGGAGGGGAGCGTTCGCCCATCACAGGGTGCTCTGAAGCAATCAGGGCGGTGGTGAAACAGAGCAGAATGGACTATCACTCACCCACACATCCGCTTCTCCTCCAAAAAAACAAAAAAAAAACACATTAAAGCTTTTTTTATCTGCACGGCTGCCGATAGCCTGCTTAGCGCTAATGAACGC
>NC_051235.1:29711695-29714195 GCF_015220715.1 Pygocentrus nattereri
CTCCAACTTAGAGCTTCTAACAGCTACTAAACTGGTCCCCGGCCAGTGGCTCTCGACGTATTAGAACAGTCTTGCTTGTATTGGATTGGATTTTGGCAGCGAGCCACTATTTTTGACAGTCCTGACACTTAAAAGATTGTTTGAGGAGTTCAAAGCTGCAGATTTTGTATTGTGGAGAGCAGCTCTGATCTGATAGGAGTTTGCCTTATGGCGCTGTAGCGTTAGCACTCGCTAAACACATTGGAGGAGCAGATGTGTTTAGTGGGATCTCTGGGACTGTGTGCTCTTTTCTTCTGTGTGTGACATCTTTTGGAGGAAGCCAATCAACTATGAGAAACCACCCAGGGCAAAAAGAGCTCCCGAAGAATCTCATTTACAGAGAGCTCAGCCAGAAGTAAAGTTATCGCTATTTTGGCCTCACCTAAAACGTCGGCCAGGACGTGTTTGGTGTCTAAAGTTTGATCTTTTAGTGTAGAAGTGGAGCTACGAGGCTTATGTAGCTGGAACAGGCGTCGGTAGCATGTGGCTCTTTTACTGCCCTGTCGTGGCTCCACAGCTGAATCAGATCAGTAGGTAATAATAAAATAATCCTCCTCTACAGTAAAATAAAGCTCTGCTGATCCTTCAACCCAGTTTAACAGTAAATGGTCTTAAACGCTGGAGTTAATGTAGAACTGCTGATTCACCCGTTGAAGTGGCCAGTGGTTGGGTGTTTCTAATAAAGTGGCCAGTAGGTGGAAGCACAAGGTGGGTGTTTCTGATAAAGTGGCCAGTGAGTGGAAGTGCAAGGTGGGTGTTTCTAATAAAGTGGCCAGTGGGTGGAAGCACAAGGTGGGTGTTTCTAATAAAGTGGCCAGTGAGTGGAAGTGCAAGGTGGGTGTTTCTAATAAAGTGGCCAGTGGGTGGAAGCACAAGGTGGGTGTTTCTAATAAAGTGGCCAGTGAGTGGAAGTGCAAGGTGGGTGTTTCTGATAAAGTGGCCAGTGAGTGAAAGCACAAGGTGGGTGTTTCTAATTAAGTGGCCATTGAGTGTGAACACGAGACTGCTGGCAGACTGCTGGTCACCATAGCAACACAGACAACAATCTAGCTGACTAAACTACAAAGAGAAAGATTTAAGATAAGCTTAGAGAATTTGCAGACGAATGGACCTATGTGCATTTGCCAGCTTCTTGTATGAATTTTTCTGTTCCACCTTAAATGCTGCCTGAGGGGGCAGAATATAACCGCTGCACCTTTTGAGGTGGAGCGGAAAAGCTCAGACAAGAAGCTGGCGAATGAGAAACGACTTCAGCCTCGTGGCTCTTTAGTGTTTCTCAGTTTCTCGTTGCAGATTAAACGTATCAGGAATCCAGCTGGAGTGACTATAAACACAAATAAGTCAATTCCTCTCCAAATGATCAATGTTCATCTTAAATCTCTCTCTTTGCCTTTTCGTTAGAAACTAGCTGGGCGAGACTGTTGTCTGTGTTGCTATGGTGACCAGCCGTCTGCGCTGATCTTCAGGGTTAAAGGGTGAATCAGCAGTTCTACATTAACTCCAGCGTTTAAGAGCATTTACTGTTAAACTGTGTTGAAGGATCAGCAGAGCTTTATTTTACTGTAGAGGAGGATTATTTTATTATTACCTGCTGATCTGATTCAGCTGTGGAGCCTCAACAGGGCAGTAAAAGAGCCGCATGTTGCCGATTGTTTAGCCTCATATCTCCAGTGTAAAAGTTAAAGTGCAAACTACAGACACCAAACATGTTTTGGCTGATCATAAGGAGGGAAAATGTTTATTTCTGATTGAAACAATTGCTATAATTGCAATCAGCTGATTGTGCTGTCTAGTGAAAGTGCGGCTGTATGTAACTCCCCACAGCGCCCTGCAGTGACTACACACACACAAGCAGGCACCTGCTTATGTGGAAATATGGAAATATTTACAAAAGTATTTGGTCGTCTGGCTTCACACGCATATGAACTTGAGTGACGTCCCATTCTTAATCCATAGCGTGTAATATGAGGTCGGCTCACCCTTTGCAGCTATAACAGCTTCAACTCTTCTGGGAAGGCTTTCCACAAGGGTTAGGAGTGTTTATGGGAATTTTTGACCGTTCTTCCAGAAGCACGTTTGTGAGGTCAGACACTGATGTTGGACGAGAAGGCCTGGCTCACAGTCTCCGCTCTAATTCATCCCAAAGGTGTTCTGTCGGGTTGGGGTCAGGACTCTGTGCAGGCAAGTCCAGTTCTTCCACACCAAACTGGCTCATCCGTGTCTTTATGGACCTGCTTTGTGCACTGGTGCGCAGTCATGTTGGAGCAGGAAGGGGCCGTCCCCAAACTGTTCCCACAAAGTTGGGAGCATGAAATTGTCCAAAATCTCTTGGTGCTGAAGCTTTAAGAGTTCCTTTCACTGGAACTAAGGGGCCGAGCCCAACTCCTGAAAAACAACCCCACACCATGATCCCCCCTCCACCAAACTTTACACTCGGCGCAATGCAGTCAGACGAGTACCG
>NC_051235.1:29721695-29736695 GCF_015220715.1 Pygocentrus nattereri
GCGGAGTCTAGGTTTAGCCACGCCCCTGCATTTCAGAGTGAAGAGTGCAAACCCCTCACAAAATCAGCATGTCTGGAGAATTGAAGTTTATTGCTTGTGCACAGGTCAAAGACATTTAGTCAGCTCATAAGACTGTGGTAAAGGAAGATTAGACCCTGCCTATAAGATAAGATAAGAAAACATTATCGTTCCTTAAATTTGCGTGAAATGGAGATTTGTCTTTGGCAGTCTGGCTCAGAAATCCTTAAAAAACACTTAAAAACAGCAACAGTGCACATTAACTATGTAGGGGGTTATTTATTATGTCCTTATTTAAAATGATTTCTAGCTAGTGGGAGCTTAAGTCTCCTGCCCGATGGCAGCAACTGGAATGATGAATGAAGGGGGTGGGGTAGGGTCCTTGTAGATCTGGGTTGCCTTGTTGGTTCTGGATTGGAGGTGTTAGTTCTGGAGTGACAGTTGTTTATCTCCAGTGATCTTACTGGTCTGGTTGACCACCTGGGCCAGTTTGTCTCTTTGCTTAAATGAGATGTTCCCGTACCAAGACACAATAGTGTCTGTATAGGGGACCTCCTCATCCTCCTGAGGAGAGACAGAGTCTCTGCCTTGACGTTATTCTGAAAAGGGAGTCTGTTGGGAACAATTACTGACAAGTATGTAACGTGATTGACTTGTTCCACATCCTGCCCTTTCATGGTGATTGGTCTGAAGACAGATCCCACGCTGCCTGCCGCCACCCTCCCTCCGAAGCATAGCTCCTTGGTCTTACTGACATTAAGATCGAGGAAGTTACCATCAAACCAAGTGGCTTGATGCACTGATGGACTGAGTGACAGGTGTGGCGGACACGACCATGTAGGGATGAACAGAATTAGGCAGAACAGAATGTTTTGTACACGATTACAGTGCAGACACACACACAGCACTGAATATACTGGCGTACAGTATAACACAGCACTGAATATACTGGCGTACAGTATAACACAGCACTGAATATACTGGCGTACAGTATAACACAGCATTGAATATACTGGCGTACAGTATAACACAGCACTGAATATACTGGCGTACAGTATAACACAGCACTGAATATACTGGCGTACAGTATAACACAGCATTGAATATACTGGCGTACAGTATAACACAGCACTGAATATACTGGCGTACAGTATAACACAGCACTGAATATACTGGCGTACAGTATAACACAGCATTGAATATACTGGCGTACAGTATAACACAGCACTGAATATACTGGCGTACAGTATAACACAGCACTGAACACATTACGCAGCAGTAGATTCCTTCAGGAGCAAGAAGTCCTGGACCCTCTTGGCCACGTGGTGAGCAGTTAAATCCCAAGTAAACGTGTCCTGAAGTCTGAAGATTAATGTGGAACATTAGGAATTGTCACTACCAAAACAAAGATTTTCTGCAGTGAAGTACTTTTTAGTGTTTTAATGTAAAATATGATGGTTGTATGTGTGACAGCTGTTCGTGGCTGTGTTCACTAGTCATGCACTGGCTGTGTTTTTGAGTTCTGTTGGTAATATGACCAGTAATATGTCTACTAATAATTTTACATTTATACTTTTTACATTGACTGCTAAACGTATAAAGTGTGTGTGTGTGTGTGTGTGTGTGTACAACCGTGAGGCGCCGAGGAACCAATCACACTCCAACTGTAAGAGGGGGTCATAGAGTTTCTGACGGGCTCCTTCAGTCTGAGAGGAGCTGAGACCCCTGAGCAGAACGTTCTGCGTTCTCCACGTCAATCAGAGCGAATCCGTCAGAACTGAGCAGCCTGATTTTCATCAGCAGTGAAGCTCCAGCAGCTCAGAGCGTTCGGCGCTGGTTCCACAGCACTGGATGATCTCCGAAATCCCACTGAAAGAGCCGTGAGAGCAGCGACGCCCGACACGCTCAGTCCAGTCTGGGATGAGTTTGACTGTGGTGTTGATGTCGTCTGTCCAGCTGGAGGAGGTTCAGACTGAGACCTTGTACAGTTAATAAACTTTAGGCTCATTTACACCATTTACAGCTCACTGCACTGATCTGTAACAATTTACAAGAGAAATGAATCATTTTGAAATCAGATGAATCTTTCTGAAACACTGTGTGTGTGTGTGTCCTCTTTTGTCCGACAGCAGCACTATATATATTTCTGAATGATCTATATCTCATTCAGTAACTTCTCTTCTGTGGTTGTGAAAGTAAAGAACTGAAAAGAACAGACCCGTGTAGGGTTAAGAAACATAAATGAAGTATTTATTTATTTATTTCCTCTTTTGATCTGGCTATCACTCTGTTTTCCTGTCTGTTTCTTTCTCCCTCCTTTTTCTCCTGTTGTGAAGTTGGGCAGCTGCTGAAATGTCAGATGGTGTTGTGTCCCAGAGGAAATGCTCTCTGTCCTCCCCCCCCCCCCCCCCCCCCCTCTCCCCCCCTCTCCCTCTCTCTGTGTCTGTTTGCCTCTCCGTTCTCTCTGTAGAGAGAGGGAGGGAGAAAGTGAGAGTGGGAATCTGAAATGTGTTTTTGCTCTTTTTCTCTGCAGGGTCCCATTGAAAATGATGTGGTGATCCATGTGGCACTTATTGCAGAGAGTCAAAGGTATAGATCTCTCTCTCTCTCTCTCTCTCTCTCTCTCTCTCTCTCTCTCACACTCTCTCTCTTACTCTTACTCTCTCTCTCTCGCTCTCTCTCTCTCTCTGTCTCTCTCTCTCTCACACACTCTCTCTCTCTCTCGCTCTCTCACTCTCTCTCTCTCTCTCTCTCTCTCTCACTCTCTCTCTCACACTCTCTCTCTTACTCTTACTCTCTCTCTTACTCTCTCTCTCTCGCTCTCTCTCTCTCTCTTACGCTCTCTGTCTCTCTCTCTCACACTCTCTCTCTCTCTCTCTCTCTCTCTCTTACTCTCACTCTCACTCTCACTCACTCTCTCTCTCTCTCTCTCTCTCTCTCTCTCTCTCTCTCTCTCTCACTCACTCTCACACTCTCTCTCTCTCTCGCTCTCTCTCTCTGTCTCTCTCTCTCTCACTCCTCTCTCTCTCACTCTCACTCCTCTCTCCTCTCTCTCTGTCCTTTATTTTAAAAGTTTATGTATTAAAGGATGGTCCTCCGTCTGCGTCTTCGTTCCCCTGTGTTTACCTACCTTGCTTTTGCGGTGCTGATGAGAGTGAGAGCTGATGCGGTTTCCGTGGCGACAGAATGTCAGTTATTCTGTCATTCTATTCATTTAATGGTGCTCACGCGATCGTCCCCGACCCCACCTCTTCTCTCATCACGTACACTCCAGCCCTTAACCAGCTGCTGCCCTGTGCCGCCCTCTGCAGCCTCGTCACAAACTCATTTACAGCCCTGCACTTAACCTGCAGCACACACAACACATTCATACACGCACAGTCATTCACACACACACACACTCACACTCACACACACACACACATTCACTCACACTCACACACAATGTCTCTACAGAGAACACACTTCTGCACATTTTATTGCATAGTTACTACTTATTTGCTCAAATTGACATAATGGGGGAAAAATAAAGTGAAAATGCGGCCTGTGCAAAAGTTATCACGTTTTCTTTTTTCCAATATTTAAAACTCAGCAAACAAATAGAAATGCAACTGAAATTGCCAGAAAAAAAGCCATATTTAAGTTTAAAAACACTGATTTTGTTTACAGGTTGCAGGTTTTCCTGAACACATATGGCATCCAGACGCAGACCCCCCAGCAGGTGGAGCCCATTCAGATCTGGCCTCAGCAGGAGCTGGTGAAGGTACGACTTGACACACTATCCGTCAATCAGAACAGCTTCACCAATCATACTCGCCAGTCACGCTGACAGCCAGTGCATTAGGCTCATTGGACGAGTTTTCAATCAGTCACTCAGGTGGAGCCGGCCGGCGCGTTGTGTCAGATAATCAATCAGAGCTGTAAATCAGCCAGTCAGAATCTTTCAAGCGCACTTGAAATATTACATAACGAATTGACCCTAACAAGTGCGCTACGGGCAGATCGAAAGCGCTCGAAATACACTTGACAGTCATTTTCATTGTGGGAGACGCTCAATCACGTACTCTGCAGTCCAGCTGTATGGTGCAAGGAATTATAGCTAATGATGTGCTTTAGCCTTCTGATTATCAGTTTAATCATGAGCAGAGGGCCTATAGGGGTCAAACATCCATCACTGCAGTACATCCTCACTGTGTGCTCCTGTCTGCCTACAGTGCATACAGTACTGTAAAAAAATCAGAGCCCACCCTTCCTATATTAGATGTTGAATATGAGTTATTAATTATTTAGGAGATATTGCTGACCAGATTATAAAGTATGAAATAATTCACTTGCATAAGGAAAGAGGCCAGTGAGTGGAAGTGCAAGGTAGGTGTTTCTTTTAAAGTGGCCACTGAGTGGAAGCACAAGGTAGGTGTTTCTAATAAAGTGGCCAGTGAGTGGAAGCACAAGGTGGGTGTTTCTAATAAAGTGGCCAGTGAGTGGAAGCACAAGGTAGATGTTTCTAATAAAGTGGCCAGTGAGTGGAAGTACAAGGTAGGTGTTTCTAATAAAGTGGCCAGTGAGTAGAAGCACAAGGTGGGTGTTTCTAATAAAGTGGCCACTGAGTGGAAGCACAAGGTAGGTGTTTCTAATAAAGTGGCCACTGAGTGGAAGCACAAGGTAGATGTTTCTAATAAAGTGGCCAGTGAGTAGGAGTACAAGGTAGGTGTTTCTAATAAAGTGGCCACTGAGTGGAAGCACAAGGTAGGTGTTTCTAATAAAGTGGCCACTGAGTGGAAGCACAAGGTAGATGTTTCTAATAAAGTGGCCAGTGAGTGGAAGTACAAGGTAGGTGTTTCTAATAAAGTGGCCAGTGAGTAGGAGTACAAGGTAGGTGTTTCTAATAAAGTGGCCACTGAGTGGAAGCACAAGGTAGGTGTTTCTAATAAAGTGGCCACTGAGTGGAAGCACAAGGTAGATGTTTCTAATAAAGTGGCCAGTGAGTGGAAGCACAAGGTAGGTGTTTCTAATAAAGTGGCCAGTGAGTGGAAGCACAAGGTAGGTGTTTCTAATAAAGTGGCCACTGAGTGGAAGCACAAGGTAGATGTTTCTAATAAAGTGGCCACTGAGTGGAAGCACAAGGTAGATGTTTCTAATAAAGTGGCCACTGAGTGGAAGCACAAGGTAGGTGTTTCTAATAAAGTGGCCACTGAGTGGAAGCCCAAGGTAGGTGTTTCTAATAAAGTGGCCAGTGAGTGGAAGCGCAAGGTAGGTGTTTCTAATAAAGTGGCCAGTGAGTAGAAGCACAAGGTAGGTGTTTCTAATAAAGTGGCCAGTGAGTGGAAGCGCAAGGTAGGTGTTTCTAATAAAGCGGCCAGAGAGTGGCAGTGCAGGGTAGGTGTTTGCAAGAAAGTGGCCAGTGAGTGGACGTGTGGGTGGCTGGGCATGCGTGTGTGTTAGAGAATGACAGGGACTGTGAGTGGGCGTATGTGGGTGGTGAGACCCGCCATTACAACAGGCAATTTACTGCAGTGTGGTTTGATAACTGTCAGAGCCCATGAATCCACACCAGCATGCACTCCAGAACTCAATCCCTTGCTGCTGTTCTCTTTGTCTGTGCTGCCCAGTAACTCTGCAGGCCCTGTGCCGGGCTGATTGCTGAGTGTGTTGAATGCTAATCGTTCTGGCTCTTTGAGGCTGTTTGCTCTCCGTGGTGTTTGTGCAGTGGCTCTGCTCTAGCTGCCTGTTGGATGGTAACAAAGTGCCATTTACAGACACCAGTATGTTATCACAGTCATTGCAGGGGTTGTAGCACCAAAGATGACACCGAACCACTGCTGTACACTGTTCTGAGTGCGTGAGGACTCTACTGTGAGCGACACAGGATTTATTGCACTCACTGTAATCTTTGTTTTTTCGCTTTTACGTTTTTAAAGCCACACTATGTACAATTTATTTGGTTGAAACTGAAAGAAGTATTACTGAGTCAGGAGAGTGAAAACAGATGGTTTCAAGGAATAAACTTTCTGAGACAGGAGTCGCAACCGAAAAGTTAAGAAAAGCCATTCTGTCCTTTCTACTAAAATTCAAGCACCTTGGGAGCCACAACATTTCATATCCATTTTACCATGTTGGCTGTAAATCTGTCTCAGTGTGTGTAAATGAACTAGTACAGGCTAAAAATATAACATAGACAAAAAACACACTCACTTTGCTCTGCTTTCAGCTTCAGCTCAGCTACAGCTGCTTTTCTCGCATCTCCAGCAGGAAACTTTTCCTCAAAAGTAGAGCAGTGATCTGTAAAATGTCTTTCAACCAGCTGTTGTTCGAATTTTCCCGTTCCACCTTAAATGCTGCCTGAGGTGCCAGAATGGAACTGCTGCATCATTTAAGGTGGAATGGGATAATTTCAACAAGGAGCTAGCGAATGAGAAAGTTCAGCCTCATGGCTCTTTAGTGTTTGTCAGTTTCTCATTGCAGATTAAACGTATCAGGAAACCAGCTGGAGTGACTGTAAACACAAACAAGTCCATTCGTCTCCAAATTATCGACGTTCGTCTTAAATCTCTCTCATTGCCTTTTTGTAGCTACTAGCTGGGCCAGACTGTTGTCTGCGTTGCTATGGTGACCTGCCGTCTGCGCTGATCTTCAGGGTTAAAGGGTGAATCAGCAGTTCTACATTAACTCCAGAGTTTAAGACCATTTACTGTTAAACTGAGTTGAAGGATCAGCAGAGCTTTATTTTACTGTAGAGGAGGATTATTTTATTATTACCTACTGATCTGATTCAGCTGTGGAGACACAACAGGACAGTAAACGAGCTGCATGCTCTTTGTGCTGCTGTAATGGCCCTGAGTCTTCTGTGGGGGGGTTGGCATGGGGGGGTTCTTGACCCTGCTATTATGGATGTCCTGAATTAATGGTAAAGTGCTGATCCTGATTCTGCGCTGCAGCCTCGTTCTTGTTAGGTGGAGGAGCGAAACTAGGTGGTTGTAGATGAAGATGGACTCCGCAGAACTGGATGATCAGGGTGTGCTGTAGGAGGTTCCTTGGGAAGGACATTCCCTGCCGTGCTCCCTTTTTGTCCAGGTATATAGATGCAGTGTCAGGAAGCCCATAAGCATGTGAGGTAAGGGAGCAGATGTGTAAAAGTGGGTTTTCCGTCAAACTATCGCTTTAACATGCGTGACGTTTGTCCGAGTCTCTGATCAGACGGAGATGGAGAAGCTCCATTCGTGGCCTTTCCGCTCTCCGCTGTTCCTCAAACAGTTCAGGAAAGGTGCAGCGGAGCTTGCTTCACAGATCACACCAAACAAACGCGCCTCTCTGCGATGCCTGTCATCTTCCGCACACTTTACACCCGACTCGTGCTGAGCTGCTTTAGCATATTGCTTTCACAATGAGGAGCAGACTGATTCGGTTTTTCCCTTTTTCCTTTGGCCCAGGTTTTTCAAACGTTCGAGAGATGCAGATCTCCTTCTAGTGGTGGCGAGGCGTAAGTGCAAGCAGGAGATTCCCCTTTAAAGTGGATGCTGACAGCGTACACCTAAAGCAAAGCACTTGCGCAGACTGGTTTCCTGCAGTCAGAGGCATGACAGCAGAATATTGATTTTTATAGCGCGACTTGGCTGTGCTGATTGGTGGAGAAGGGTAAATTAGCGTAGAAGGTGTGCATGCATGGCTGCTTGTTTGCACACGAGTGGCTGAGAGAGAGAAAACGAGAGAGTGAAATTTGCACCAGGCAGCAGTGAAAATCATCCCTCTAGCCGTTCGGTTACTGTGTAAGTGAAGGCGTATCTCCTGCCTGGTTCCACGTGCTGCGTTGCTGTATTGATTGTGCTGTCCTTTTCTCCGTTTGCATTCACCCCACTGCCTTACCTTCTGTCTTCCCCTGCAGTGGAGAGTCCACTGAACAAGTCCACCCGCCTGGCTGTGCTGGACGCTGTGCATCAGTGTGTAGCTGGACGTTCTGCATCAGGTTGCACATACTAAGTGAATTTATTTATGTGTTTCTACAGGCATACCGCTTCCTGGCTGTCAACAAGAAGCTGGGGCTTAGTGGGCGTCCAGAAAGGCCAGTGGGCTGCATTGGGACTTGTAAGGTAAGTGTAGT
This sequence comes from Pygocentrus nattereri, assembly GCF_015220715.1. Taxonomy (NCBI): domain Eukaryota; kingdom Metazoa; phylum Chordata; class Actinopteri; order Characiformes; family Serrasalmidae; genus Pygocentrus; species Pygocentrus nattereri. Next base: position 29,729,809 of record NC_051235.1, read on the forward strand.
GTCAGACAGTAATGTGCAAAAGTCAGAGACTCTTCATTAATTATGTTTACAGTCAAAGCGGCCGTGAAGCACAAAATATTCCCGAAAGAAAACAGAAGTTTCCAAACCTGGAGTGCAAAAACGGACTTAAAGCTACAGAGAGATAATGAGACTCCTAACAACTAGATGGAAGACCTGGTAGACACCAAAACTGCCTCCATCAGATAAACAAAACAATGGGGGTGAAAGGAAATCTGACCCCAGATTTGTTACCTTCAGTAATACAATGACATCATATTTATTGCCAACGTACAGTGAGGTCAGCAGTGTCTGCATGTTCCAGTAACTGAGTGTATATACACTATATGGACGAAAGTATTGGGACACCCAAAGGAGCTTTTGTGAGTCCCATTCTAAATCCAGAGGAATTACAATATGAAGCTGGTGCCTCTTTGCAGCTGTAACAGCTTCTACTCTTCTGGGAAGCTTTCTACAAGATTTCGGAGAGTGTCTGTGGGAATTTCTGTCCGTTCATCCAGAAGAGCATTTGTGAGGTCAGACACTGATGTGGGGCGAGAGGGTCTGGCTCTCAGTTTCCGTTGTAGTTCATCCTAAAGGTGTTTAATGGGGTTGAGGTCAGGCCTCTGTGAGGGTCAGTCAAACGCTTCCACACCAAGCTCACCCAGCCAGGCCTTTATAGAGCTGCTTTGGTCACACTGCTGGAACAGAAATGGTTCTTCCCCAAACTCTTCCCACAGTGTTGGATATGTACAGTTGTCCAAAATGTCTTGGTGCTGAGTCATTAAGATTTCCCTTCACTGGAACTAAGGTTTCTAGACCAAACCCTGAAAAACAACCCCATATCATCATCCCTCCTCCACCAAACTTTACAGCTGGCACAGTGCAGCCAGGCAGGTAATGTTCTTCTGGTGTTCGCCAAACCCAGACATCATCCATCCAACTGACAGATGGCGAAGCTGATTGGTCACTCCACAGAACACGTTTCACTGCTCCAGACTCAGAGGATCGGCACTGAGCTGCAGTAACCGGCAGCCCCACTCTGTGAGTTTGATGGTCTACCGCTTCATGTTTGAGCTGTTGTTGCTCCTAAACTCTTCCATTTCACAGTAATAATGCTTACAGTTGTCTGGGGCAGATCTAGCAGGACAGACATTTCACAAGCTGCCTCGTGGCAGAGGGGGGATCCTATGACATCTGTTTAAAGTCACTGAATTAATCACTACGACCCTCTATTGCCAGGATATGTGCATAATTTTATCCACCTGTTAACAATGGATGTGGCTAAAACACCTGAACTCAGTAATTAGAAGGGGTGTCCCAATACTTTTGTCCATATAGTCTATCTATCTATCTATCTATCTATCTATCTATCTTTGTGTATGTATGTATATATGTGTGTGTGTGTGTATATGTAAATAAATAAATAAATATATATATATATATATATATATATATATATATATATATAAGCAAAGTATCTATAATGAATTTACTTCCAATATCTTTTATTAATAAGTCAATGTGGTGAGTGAGCTGGAAGGCCCTCATTCGCTGCTCTTGTCTGGAGCACATGAGACGCTGCTGCTGCTCATCTGCGATAAAATGCGCAGTTACGGGAAATAAGACCCGGCGGCGGCGGTGGACGTCCACGCAGCACGTTACAGCCGTCCTGCCCGTTTTCTTTAGTGGTTTTATAGCCTCGGATCTGGTCGTGTTGTAGAGAGTCAGGGGTCACCGTGTCAGTAAAATATCTGCGAGACAGGACGTGCAAAACTCTGCACGAAAGCCCTGCAGGTCACTTAGCAACCCAGTCTCTCCTGGCTAGTAGCTACGAAAAGGAAGAGAGAGATTTAGTGAAGACAAAGACGAATGGACTTATTCGCATTTATAAGCAGCGCCGTTTTCTGGAACGTTAAATCTGCAGTGAGAGGCTGTGAATCACTGAAAAGCTGTGAAGCCGAAGTCGCTTCTCTTTTCAATTTTCTTGCTCCACCTTAAATGGTGCTGCACTTGCATTCGGCGCTTCGGTCAGAATTTAAGGTGGAACAGAAAAATTCAGACAAGAAGCTGGAGAATAAGAAGCGACTTCAACCTCGTAAAACAGCCGAACGATGAGAGACATTTTACAAAAAGCTGCTCTGCTTCTGAGGAAAAGTTTTCTGGTGGAGACGGGAGGAAAGCGTCCATAGCTGAGCTGAAGCTCAAAGCAGAGTAAAGTAAGTCTGTGTTTTCGTTCATAGTTTTTTAGTCTGTACTAGGACATCAACACACACTGAGACATACCGGGCATGAAAGGCTGCGGCTCCCGAGGTGGTCAGATTTTTGTTGAAAGGACAGAATGTCTCTTCCTAACATTCGGGTTGTGACTCCTGACCTAACCTGGCTTTTATGCAGAGCCGGTCGGATTTCTCACTCATCCAGTTGTGTTTTTGTTATGTGCCGCCACAGACAGTCCGCGTGCTGCACTTCCCCAGTTCCGCCCTTAGTGCTCCGTCAACATTACAGTATAGATTTAAATGTAGAAAATAGATTTTTGAGAATCCCGCACCCCTTTTATTTATATATATATATACACTGCTCAAAAAAATAAAGGGAACACTCCAATAACACATCCTAGATCTGGATGAGTGAAATATTCTCATTGAATACTTTGTTCTGTACAAAGTTGAATGTGCTGACAACAAAATCACAAAAATCATCAATGGAAATCAAATTTATTAACCAATGGAGGCCTGGATTTGGAGTCACACACAAAATTAAAGTGGAAAAACACGACAGGCTGATCCAACTTTGATGTGATGTCCTTAAAACAAGTCAAAATGAGGCTCAGTGTTGTGTGTGGCCTCCACGTGCCTGTATGACCTCCCTACAATGCCTGGGCAGCTCCTGATGAGGTGGCGGATGGTCTCCTGAGGGATCTCCTCCCAGACCTGGACTAAAGCATCCGCCAACTCCTGGACAGTCTGTGGTTGGTGGATGGAGCGAGACATGATGTCCCAGATGTGCTCAATCGGATTCAGGTCTGGGGAACAGGCGGGCCGGTCCATAGCTTCAATGCCTTCATCTTGCAGGAACTGCTGACACACTCCAGCCACATGAGGTCTAGCATTGTCCTGCATTAGGAGGAACCCAGGGCCAACCGCACCAGCATATGGTCTCACAAGGGGACTGAGGATCTCATCTCGGTACCTAATGGCAGTCAGGCTACCTCTGGCGAGCGCATGGAGGGCTGTGCGGCCCTCCAAAGAAATGCCACCCCACACCATTACTGACCCACTGCCAAACCGGTCATGCTGAAGGATGTTGCAGGCAGCAGATCGCTCTCCACGGCGTCTCCAGACTCGTCACGTCTGTCACATGTGCTCAGTGAGAACCTGCTTTCATCTGTGAAGATCACAGGGCGCCAGTGGCCAGTTTCCCAATCCTGGTGTTCTCTGGCAAATGCCAAGCGTCCTGCACGGTGTTGGGCTGTGAGCACAACCCCCATCTGTGGCCTGCTGGAGGTCATTCTGCAGGGCTCTGGCAGTGCTCCTCCTGTTCCTCCTTGCACAAAGGCGGAGGTAGCGGTCCTGCTGCTGGGTTGTTGCCCTCCTACGGCCTCCTCCACGTCTCCTGGTGTACTGGCCTGTCTCCTGGTAGCACCTCCAGCCTCTGGACACTACGCTGACAGACACAGCAAACCTTCTTGCCACAGCTCGCATTGATGTGCCATCCTGGATGAGCTGCACTACCTGAGCCACTTGTGTGGGTTGTAGAGTCCGTCTCCTGCTACCACGAGTGTGAAAGACCACCAACATTCAAAAGTGACCAAAACATCAGCCAGAAAGCAGAAAGGTACTGAGAAGTGGTCTGTGGTCCCACCTGCAGAACCACTCCTTTACTGAGTGTGTCTTGCTAATTGCCAATAAATTCCACCTGTTGTCTGTTCCATTTACACAACAGCTGTGAAACTGATTGTCAGTGTTGCTTCCTAAGTGGACAGTTTGATTTCACAGACGTTTGATTTACTTGGAGTTATATTGTGTTGTTTAAGTGTTCCCTTTATTTTTTGAGCAGTGTATATCCTATGTATAATTTTAGTAACAATTAGTGGTTCAGATCCTCTGTGACATCCATCCGTCTGTCTATCTATCTGTCTGTCTGTCTGTCTGTGTGTTTGTAAATACATAAATAATAGCAATACAGGTGTTGAACTATATTCAACTGTACAGTGATATTCCTCCAAAATAAGACCAGATGAAGTTGCGCAGTGATGCTCTCTTCTTCTTCTTCTTGTTTTTTTGTTTTTTACAATCAAAGATAGTCATGAACAGCAGGTGAGTAGGACTCGGGAGGAAACGGCAGCCTGAAATTAAGACATTTCATAAGGATTCAGCAACATGAAATAAGCATCTTGTTTGTTTTCCTCCCAATTCACAAATGCTGCAGACAATAAAAGGAAAGTCTTAGAGGTGTTGTCATGGCAACAGTGAAGAGCCCCTCACCCATTTCAGAGCACCTCTGGAGCCTTTTTCTCTTTAAACGCTTCTGGTGGTTTAAGGAGTTGCAGTGGAGAAAGGACTTCAAGTGTGATCCACCCATAACGTGCGTTCAGCGTTGGATGTGCATATTTTTACCTCTTCATTTAAACGAGATGCATCTTCTCCTCTCCTCTCACAGCCTCTAAAAGGGGGAATGTTTTATTTTAAAAATAAAGTGCTGTAAGGTGTCCCTGAACTCCACGGTATTATGGGTTATAATGATATGTATGTATGTATATAATGATATATATATATATATATATATAATACAACTCCATTTCCCAAATGTTGGGACGCTGTGCAAAATGTAAACAAAAACTAAATGCAATGATGTGCAAATCATTTAAACCCTATATTTGATTGAAAATAGTACAAAGGCAACATTGAAATGTTGAACCTGAGACATTTTTGTTGTTTTTGAAAAATATTTGCCCATTTTGAATTGGATTCCACCAACACCTTCCAAAAAAGTTGGGACGGGGGGGACGGGGGGGGGGCAGCAAAAGGCTGGTGAAGTTGTGTAGTTCTAAAAAACAAAATACCAGGTCAGTAACATGATTGGGTATAAAGAGCATAAAGAGGTGGAGTCTTTCAGAAGTGAAGATGAGGAGGGTTCACCACACTGTGAACGACTGCACAGTCAGTGCAACAATTCAAGAAGAACGTTTCTCAGTTTAAAAGGTTTCTGGAGAAATCTCTGTCTGTGAGGGACGAGGCTGAAAACCAGTATCTGCTGGCCGTGATCTTTGGGCCCTCAGGCAGCACTGCATTAAAAACAGACATGATTCTGTAGTGGAAATCACTGCATGGGCTCAGAAACACTTCTGAAAACCACTGTCTGTGAACACAGTTCATCACTGCGTCCACAAACGCTGTTAAACTCTGAAACACAAAGAAGAACCCAAATATAAACAGGATCCAGAAACGCTGCCACCTTCTCTGGGCCTGAGCTCATGTAAAACTGAGGGAAAGCGGCAAAGTGTGTTGATTATTTCAGCAAGACACTGTTAAACCACTTTGTCATATTTCAAAAGCATTGCTCCATATTAAATGAGTCCGGGCACTAAACTGACCTGCCTGTAGTCAAGATCTGTCTGAGAACATTTATGAAACAGATAATACAATGAAGAAGACCCTGAACTGTTAAGCTGCTGAAATCCTGTATAAAGTAAGAACATGAAAACATTTCACTTTCTAAACTAAAGCGTCTTTTCAGTTCCCAAACGCTTACAGAGTGCTGCTAAAGAAGAGGTGATGAAACACAGGGGCGAACACGACCCCGTCCCAATTTTATTGGAACATACTGTTGGCATCAAATTCAAAATGGGCATTTATTTATCAAAAACCAATAAAATTTCTCAGTTTGAACATTTGATATGTTGTCTTTGCGCCATTTTCCTTTAAAAATGTGGTTTACGTGATTTGCATTTCATTGCATCCTGTTTTTTATTCACATTCTTTTTTGCAAATGAGGTTATAGATACAGAAGTGACGGTGTTTTAAGTGTTTAACTGCGGTGTGAGTTTCTGAGGGACGTGGTGGTCGAGTGCAGAGTTTGCTGTTCTCTGGTTGTGATGGTACGTGACGTCAGCCTAAACCTCCCGTTGCCAATTCATCTACTGGTGAAGCGCTTCATTCATTTCTGCCTGATGTTCTTCTCATGCCCACGTTAGAAGCTCCTCACTAGTATTAACTAGGGAGGTGTGAGGTTCAAACTCCAAAGTACTAGATAACTATTTTGGGTAACGTTATAGTACTTTCCAAGATATTTTTTATTTATTTATTTTTTTTTTATTGGAAAAATACTTCCAATAACAAAAATATAATTCACCAGTTTTTTGCCTTTTGAAACATATGTATATGTACACGGTCACATACACATACAACAACAAAACTGCCCCCCCCCCCCCAAAAAAAAAAGGATAAAAAAAACCCTTTGATAATGATGAAGGATAAAATAATTAAATTACAAAATACCGTGTATTAAACAACAACCACCCCCCAAAAAAACACAGAGAGGGAAGAAAGCAAACAAAGGACAGCAGAGCAAGCAACCTACCCCCATCCTCCTTGACTCTCTAGACTGCCTTATTGGGTCTGGAGCGGCCAGCTGGCTGACTCGTTTAAGGAGCAGTGGGTGGGCGAGGCTACGTTACCGGTCCCTACACCCATGGAGGGTAAGCGGCACCCTATGCCACCTGAATGGAGCTGGTGCACATGGTGTTTTGTGAAGAAACACCTTGCTGAGGACTGCACCAGTGGGAAGAAGGAGCTTTGCTGCTGCTCCTCGAGGACTTGCATGAGGATGACGACAGTGTGGAGTGGGTCTTCGGGCCTGAGGATGATGACACCTCTGTGTCGCAGCCT
>NC_051235.1:29741695-29931695 GCF_015220715.1 Pygocentrus nattereri
TTATGAACATGTCTGTGTGTGGTGAAGATGCTGTGTTATGTTTTTTTCAGAACGCCCTGCAGTTCATTAAGCAGTGCTGGAAGATGCCCGGACGGCCTCTGTTCCTGGTGCTCATCAGGGAGGACAACATAAAGTACGGCACAGTCAGGCGTCCCGTTCAGCCCTAATGAGGACCTGTAGAGCAGCTCTGTGTCAGACGTACTGAGCCTTTTACAGTTCCGATGCATTCTGTCTACGTGACCCAGTCAGGCGCATCCGTTTCACCTACATCTTCACCCCAAACGTCCCAAACAAAGCAGACAAGATCAAAACCTAAGCTGGTCACTTTCAACACCAGACCGTCTGTTTCTGACTCTTCAGTCCGTCGCTGCCGTCTCCGTTCGCTCTCTGCTCTTTGGAAAAGCACCTGAGCCGAGAGGGAAGGAGAGCGGTGACACTTTATTTAAAGGCTACCTACATAAGGGCTTTATGACGCATTCATAAGCACTACTTGAACTTTAATTAAGTGCTTATGTCGGTTCTCGCAACCTGACATAAGATGTTTTATGAAATAAATGACATTGTACTGACATAATAAGAATAAACGTTGAACATATTTACAGCACTAAACATTTTAAACACTATACATAATTGCATCAATCATCTTATCCATGCCTTGGAGGGAAGAGGGGGTGGTTTCCAGGCATATTTCACCTGATATCAGTACAATGTCGTCTTAAGAATGCCGACATAAATAGTTATGCATAGTGTTTTAAATGTTTAGTGCTGTAAATATGTTCAATGTTTATTCATATTATGTCAGTACAATGTCATTTATTTCATAAAACATCTTATCTTGTTTCAGTTCTTCATATACACACACACACGCAGGGAGATTCACTCGAAAGAGGCCCCGAATATGCTTTAATAACTCTCGCTAGGACGAAGTAATCTGAACGAAACACAGTGTAATGAGCTCCTCAGTATATGGAGCTTCGAACAAGCCAGGATGCCCCTGTGTCGGAGCGGTGAGGCAGGCACTACACAGCCGTTGTGACCTCTCTTAATGCTTGCCGGTATGTTTATGAACATGGAGCCCTGTGTCGAAATGTGTCTGGCAGAAAACGGAGATCAATTCCAGCATCACATGTAAAGCAATCCGCTAAACATACGTAAAGATATGTAGCATATATATATATATATATATATATATATATATATATATATATATATATATATATACTGTATTTACATATCGCTGCTGTTGGAACAAAACCTTGTATCTCCAAAATGGTAACTTTACAGGAGAAGGAAAAAACACATTACTTTCAATGTAAGTCAATGGAACCAGACGTCTTTCCAAGTCATTTCTGGCCATTTATTTTGCTTCATCCTTCATGGAATTTACAAACAATATAAAAGCCAACGTGCGTTTTCAAATTATGCCAAAAACTGAAAATCGACAACAAAAATGGAGATGTGAGGTTTTGTCCCGTCAACAGCGATATATATATATATATATATATATATATATATATGTATATATATATATATGTATATGTGTGTATGTATATACACTGTAATCTGTGCTGTAATCTACAGTTTCTCATTAGGCTGAATGAGTTTTTTACCAGGCGTCAATAAAGCTTCACATACACTAAGTAGCTATGACAGAATGTGTTTATGGGCAGAGCTTATGTGTCATTTGGTCTCTTTTGACCACTAGGGGGAGCCGTTTTAACCCTGTGCTGGACATGTTGGCCTCATTCAAGAAGGGCAGCATCGGAGGGGTGAAGGTCCATGTGGACCGCCTTCAGGTGGGCTTCTTAACATTAACCCTGCTTTATAATCATAAGTGTGGCCAAATGTATTCCAGTGTTATTCAGGGAGCACGTTCATCTGAATATGCATAGCCGTGTGTCCATTAATCAGCATTTTTACATGTATTAGCCCCGTTTGTCTAACACGATTTAGCTCTTTGGCCAGCTTCAAAATGCCATTAAAGGAGTAGTTTGACCACATTTGCCAATGGGCCTAACGGTGAAAGGCCGCCAATAGCCCCCAGTGAGCATGGTGTCATTTTCACTGCTCATTATTGAGGGTATTTATTTACATTTACTGTCATCAACATTGGCATTTTTAGATGAATTGTAAGGACACACAGCCATCATGTTTGTGGTTTTCTTCACCAAAATAATACTTTACATGTCCCTTAGTCTCAAACAGGCTGTTTCCGTTACTATGCTTTTAATACTTATATATGTAAATGAGCTCTGTTCTGATTGGCTAGCCTGTATTATGCCTCAAAAATGCAGTCTGGGCTGAAACACTCCTTATAACTTCAGTGTGAATGGGCGGAGCTAAACAGCTAGAGACTGAATAGATGGGTATATTGCTATTGTCACCCGAAAGCCTTTAGAGATATAACATTTTTGTCATTTACTTATTGGCATAATTTGAAAGCTGCAGATTTTATTAAGAACAAAAAGACATAATATCGAAAATTACTTGGAGGGGTGGGTGGGGGGGGGGGGGGGGGGGGGTTGTTTCTTCTTCTTTACAGTTACCACTTTGGAAGTTGCAAGGTTTTCTCTGACAGTGAGGATTTATCAGTGAGTTGTTTTTTGTGACATCACAAAAGCAGTGGATTCAAAACAGGCTGTTTTTGCAGCTTTATTTCTGTGTATGAATTTGTACGGACTGGAGAGTGAATAGTGTGTTTTAAACATTGTTTACGTGCTACACAGAAAAAGGATGCGACGAGCTCAAGCACAGGTATCGGGAATTCTCAGCGCCGCTCCAGTTCTCATTATTATGGCCCGGGCGTCGCGCTGTCATATCTCTCTCCAGTGTATGAAAGGCTGCAGGTTGGCAGGAATCACAGCGTGGGCCGCGTCCCCGGTGTTGTGCTGAATATTTATCCGCTGGCGTATTTAGTCACTTCCCATATGGCCGGCTGATATGGGCAGCACGGTAACGCGGACGGCCCATCTGCTCAGGTAGAGCTTTCTTCATCCTGGCTCCTAATCGAGCTGTGTGCTGTCCTGCAGACCCTGATCTCTGGAGCCGTGGTGGAACAGCTGGACTTCCTGCGTGTCAATGAGGCTGAGTAAGAAGCACCCCAGTCACACTTTCTGTCCGAGTTTGTGTTTATGCATCACTCCTCCTTAAAACGTTCCGCCAGTATTATTTGCATAATTAATTCATTGAGATGTAAACAGAGGGATTCAGAGGGGTTTGGTGTGAAATGGTTCAGATGTCTTTGGTGGTGCTGATGGGAACCAGGCGTCGCCATGACTACAACACAAATATAGACATTTTATTTACCCTCCAGAACCACCAGAGAACCAACACGAGTCTTCTGAGTCTATATGGAATCTTTATGATGGAAAATAGTGGAAAATCTGAAATAATACGTTTTCTTTAGGGACTATTTTGCCTCACAGCGCCCTGCATATTATGTATCCCTCCACCAAGAATAGATTTTTAGGCCAAAACCTTCTCAAAGCTAACCTGGAACAGCGTCTCAGGCATCAGGCAGTGAAATCAGAGCCAGTTCATGTAGGAACTTTCTGTGAGGAGCTTTTAGAGGCGGACGTCTGGTTCCCATCACCACCACAGTGAACAGCTCTGACTCCGTAAGTTTATCTAGAACGACTCTTTACATCTTAACCTTCTAACTGTACAGAAAAAAATCATAGAATTCCTGCAGCAACATGGCTAACATGCTGCTTTTAAGTGTAGTACTATGTTTATGCATAAAACACATGATTTCTGGGAACTGAACATTTTTTTTGTTCGTTTTTCTTTATTATCACCAGGCTTGTTGTATTTATACTGTGCAAATATTGTAGTTGTACTCTTACTGTGTCATTATGTTTTGGTTGGAAATGAAGGGGTTAAATTCTTGAAACGCCCAACAAAAAAACTGTCCAGTCAGGATTGGTTTCTCTGTGGTATCTAGGTCACTGAGCGAGCTCTCCCATTGGTTCGGTCTTACGTGGTCGATTAACTGCCAGCGTAATTGGGAAGTGACAGAGGAATCAGCCAATCACACTTTGATTGACAACGGCTCCAAATTCAGTGTGAAAAACATCACTGTAGACCTTCTGAATGTTCTAGATACATCACTGTACATACGAGTCGTAGTCTAAGCAGGTTTCAGTTGTTGGGAATCTAGAACGGCCCAAAATGTTCATTTGCACCAACGTTAGCTTAGATAGCATGTTATTACAATTTCTATAGGACCGCTAGCAGAAAGTAGCGCTGTTGTAGAGGTGGATTTGAGACACTTATGCCCTGAATTGAAGGCCTAGCTGTAACATTCATGGAGTGTAACTGAATGTTAGAATTATTTCTTTAAACTATTCATTTTAAATTGGTTGATTAGTTAGATAGCTAACAAGTAAAGGACCTCGTTAACGGTGATCTTTAAAAATGGACAGAAGTACAGACAAAATTCAAGCTTCAGGATTTCTGTTACTCTTTTTAGCGATGTGACGTATGTTTATAGATAATGGTTTTACAGTGTCAGGAACAGCAGCAGACGAAGAACACAAAACATGTACCTGAGTTAAAGTCGAGACCCCCAAGGTAAAATATCACTCCAGTAAAAGTAGAAGTTCCTCCCTTTAGACCTCCACTTGAGTAAAAGTACTAAAGTATTTCCCTTCAAATGTACTTAAGTATAAAGTAAAAGTACTAAAAGAGTAATTCTGGCTCTGATGTCCTGTTATCATTTTTATAACCAGACTGGCTTCATGAATTCATTTCAGGTGAAAGTCCTCCAGCGTCTCTCTTGGTAAACCAGTCTTTTAATAGAACGTCATTAATTAGTGACGCTGACGTCTATTAAAATGATCAGAAGCACAAAACACTGAAGGTAAACAGTTTCCATCAGGGAGAACCGAGTGGCTCTGAAATCACTTTTTACACACAAGCAAAGTTTCAGTTTCAGATTTATTTACAACTTAGTTCCAAGTTTAAGTTGAATGAAAACTGGCTTTAAACTCAGGATCACAGATGAGCTCCTTTACTATGTTGATCTGTAGGCGTCTGTTCATAAACATAAACCAGCCCAAACTCATTTACTATAAAATGAAATGGTGTTTGTAGAAATTCAGAAAAAAGCCGCGTCAGTCTCGACTGCATATGTGGACATATTTCTATATTGAGCTCTATTTACACAAAGTTAGGTTAGTTCATCATTTATGTTGAACAGACTCTCCCAAAGTTTTACGCTGCTGCGCTGACGTTGAACCGCGTGCTGCACTGGGTCGGTATGACCAACAGGTCAAAACCAGCTCTAAACAAAGTGACCGCTGGGCCCTGATTGGTGCTCTGGCTTTGCGCTTCTTTCGTTTTGACATGTTACGTTTTTATACACACAGAAACCAAAAGGAGCGACAGATTTCTCAAAATGTAGGAGGAAAAAGTCGGATATTAGACTCTGAAATGTAGTGGAGTGAAAGGAAAAGGTCCAGAATGGAGAAACTTCAGTACAGATACACCAAAAATACTAAAGTACAGAAACTAATTACATTTACTCAGTTACTCAGTTACTGTCCAGCACTGGTCAGGAACCACATAAGCAAGTCTGTTAGAGATTACTTAGGACCTCCACACAGTTTGAGGCAATTGGGTAATGGTTTAGGCATGCAGTTAGCACCATGCCTATTATGCCTACCATTACTTGTTAGCCTCATTTGCCTATTATCCCCACAGTAACACCAAAAAAACAACTTTCAGACACCAAACAAGGCTTCACTGATCAAATGTGGGGTTAAGTGGGAGATTTTACTCTCTTTAAGGGATTATTCAGGTAAACATTGCTGACACGGCTAACGGTGAATGCCATCAAGTGCTGCCGTTGCTCGTTCTCTGTCAGGATTGTTTTCTGAAGTGTCTCTAATCTGCAGATGTATCTCATTTGTGAAGTGAAGTGCTGTTATTTCGGTCTTGTCAGTGATCAGCTCACTGTGTTTGACTTCTTTAAAGGATTCCAGAGTTTAAGAGTTTTGAAGAGCTGGAGTTGCCGAGGCACTCGAAGGTGAAGCGTCAGACCAGCACTCCGAACGCCTCGGATCTGGAGCAGCAGCCCGAGATCAACATCCAGGAGTGGTACAACAGACCCACGTACGAGATCCTGCAGAAGTTCAATGTGAGTCTGTTAGCACTTACACAAGGCCTTTAGGTACAGCTCGTTTATTAATACACTAATTTGACCATTTTATTGGGCGTTTTCACCTCTGCACGTGCTGAGAATTGTACCCCATCCAAATAATATCCGGTCAGTGATGGTCCTACGGTGGTCCTTTTCCATCGATGCGTGGGCTAGAAGTAGGCTAATAAATTGTCCGTGTACAGATGGATCGCAGAGTGTAGGTACAAGGTAGGTGGATCTAAACAAGACGTTGTGTCGCCAAAACGCTGAGCTTCTCAGGTATTTTCAATGAAACTGGCTCATCGTAGGCCGAGCGCAAGGATAAACACAAAAAGCACCCGTAGATGTACATTTGAGAGACGATTGAGCAGAACAGGATTGGACGAAATAGGCTGAGGTGTCGGAAGTGTGGCTGATGCTTTTTCCACTCCATTTACTAGTTTGAGCAGCAGCCAGTGTGGCTTGTTCTGCATTTTACAGGCATAAATTATCAACACACTCTCAAAAGCGTGCTGTTGTGGTTCCTTTAACAACGGTGGCAGACACAGCAGCTAGACCAGAGGTTACAACCCAAATGTTAAGAAGAGGCATTTTGTCCTTTCAACAGAAATCATGCCACCTTGGGAGCCACAAAATTTTATATCCATTTTACCATCTTGGCTGTAAATCTGTCTGTGTGTGCTAAATACACTAGTAAAGGCTAAAAGCTATATTATTAATGAAAACCCAGACTTTGCTCTGCTTTGAGCTTCAGCTCAGCTGTAGATGCTTTTCTCGCATCTCCAGCAGGAAACTTTTCCTCAAGTGTTATAAAGTTTCTTGTATAATATCTCTCAACTTTTGATTTTTCATGAAGCCGAAGTCACTTCTCATTTGCGGCTTCTTGTTCTAATTTTCCCGTTCCACCTTAAATGGTGCCTGAGGCACCAGAGAGTGAGTGCTGCATCATTTAAGGTGGAACGGGAAAATTAGAACAAGAAGCTGCAAATGAGAAGTGACTTCAGCTTCGTGACATTTTAGTGTTTGTCAGTTTCTCGTTGCAGGTTAAGGAAACCAGCTGGACTGATTTATAAACACAAACAAGTCAATTCGTCTCCAAATTATCGAAGTTCGTCTTAAATCTCTCTCTTTGCCTTTTCGTCGCTGCTAGCTGGGCGAGACTGTTGTCTGTGTTGCTATGGTGACCAGCCGTCTGCGCTGATCTTCAGGGTTAAAGGGTGAATCAGCAGTTCTACGTTAACTCCAGCGTTTGAGACCATTTACTGTTAAACTGTGTATATATGTGAGAAGACACCGTGCAAAATATGCTGTGATATGGCTGCAGTCTGTATTCCTGTTTTTAAGTGATACTTTTTTGATCCCACAACCGGGGAAATTCCACCTCTGCATTTAACCCATCCGTGAAGTGAAACACCCACATACACACTAGTGAATACACACACACTAGGGGGCAGTGAGCACACTTGCCCGGAGCGGTGGGCAGCCCTATCCACGGCACCCACGGGGAGCAATTGGGAGTTAGGTGTCTTGCTCAAGGACACCTCAGTCATGGACTGTCGGTGCTGGGGATCGAACCGGCGACCTTCCGGTCACAGGGCCAGATCCCTAACCTCCAGCCCACAACTACCCCCAAACCTATTTACATTTTTACATATTGCAATTTTTGGGAATTCTTTGGGAATTTCTATGCTCTTTACATAAAAGATGAACATGATTAGGTTTAATTCGTCATTTCTTAGATTTTTCTGAGCTTCATTATTAAGCCCTGCACCTCACGAGTGAACACTTAGTGGGTGGGCCTACAGTTCACATGATTAGCTGCAGCCTAAGCAAATCAAATGATAATTTCAGGTTCATTATAAGCAGATAAGTACGTACGTCTGGCCTTCAGTGTACTTAATCTAGGTTCCTCTCCCCACCTTGCGTGACGTAAATGTGTGCTGTTTTGTTTTGTTTTGTTTTTATCAGGACTGTGGTTGTCTTGCCAGCCAAGCTCAGCTCGCCAGCATTCTCCTGAAGAAAGAGGGTCCCGACTTCTTCAGCAGAGACGGTACACTGGATCGTGCTCATCATGGAGCTGAAAAGCTTTTAGCTCAGAAAAGAAAACATTTACACTTTTACTCTTTTCTGAAAGGTTTTAATAATTTGCAGTTTTAGGAGTTTCCAGTTGGCTGTTTCCATTTGAATCTTTTGCAGAATCTGCAAGTGATAAAGTAAATATGAAATGAACCTTTATTGTCATTACACATTCTACTTGTACATTTGCGCAACGAAATTGGTTTTACAGCCCCTCCCCTCTTGGTGCAATAGAAATAGAAAGTTAAAATAGAAAAGTTTTAAAGTATAAACAAATTAAATCACAGATTAGAGCTACGGTTAACTATACAGGCGTAAGCATAAATTAACTAAGCTCTCCTATTTACACACTAAGCTTTCCTATATACACAGTGGAGAATTGACATATGCAGCATCAATTATTGCACATTATATTTTGTTTTTAGCAGCAGGGGTCATTGCACTTATCCCTGTAGGCAGACAGAAACATCTGCCCACCGGTGAACTGTATAGTTTTTTTTAACAGGGATATGTTATAAAAGGGATATGGCCCTGTTATAAAAAATGTGTTAATATAAACAAAAAAAAAAAAACAATGTTCCTTCAGATTGGCTTTTTGCGATAAATATGCTTTATATATCACTGCTGTTGGAACAAAACCTCGTATCTCCTTTTTTGTCATTTTTCAGTTTTTGACATAATTTGGGAAAAGCCCTTTTCTCTTTACATCGTGTGTAAATTTCATGAAGAATGGACCAACAGAAACGGCCGAAATTTGACCTGGAAAAAAGTCTGGTTCCATTGACTTGTGTTTTTTCCTTCTTCTGTAAAGTTACAGTTTTGTTCTGACAGCAGCGATAAGGATTTCTTTTCTTGCAAATTGGATAAGTTTTATCGTAAAAGCAACTGTACCTCTAGCGTTCCTGACTCTATCCTGACCTCCTGGAAATTTTATTTATTTATTAGTTATTTTTCCATCTCAGCCATTGCATGAGAGGTCACGTTTCTCTGCCGTATAGAGCTGCTTGAACTCTTTCTATTTAGAAAGGCAGTAGTGGAAATCTGCCCCATGACACTAAATTTACACGTAAATTCATTGTTCATTATTAATAATTAATAATATTTGGACTAGTTCCACAGGAAAAGTCTTTATTGACATTCTTAAAATATTACCAACAATTTCCATTTCCATAACGTACCAGACATACCAGATGTAACCCCACACCATGATCCCCCCTCCACCAAACTTTATACTCGGCACAATGCAGTCAGACAAGTACCGTCTCCTGGCAACAGCCAAACCCAGACTCGTCCACCGGATTTCCAGATGGAGAAGCGTGATTGGTCACTCCAGAGAACTCGTCTCCATTGCTCTAGAGTCCAGTGGCGGCGCTTTACACCACTGCATTCCACGCTTTGCATTGCGCTTGGTGATGTAAGGCTTGGATGCAGCTGCTCGGCCATGGAAACCCATTCCATGAAGCTCTCTACGCTGTTCTTGAGCTGATCTGAAGGCCACATGAAGTTTGGAGGTCTGTAGTGATTGACTCTGCAGAAAGTCGGTGACCTCTGCGCACTATGCCCCTCAGCATCCGCTGACCGCTCTGTCATTTTACGTGGCCGACCACTTCGTGGCTGAGCTGCTGTCGTTCCCAATCACTTCCACTTTGTTATAATCCCACTGACAGTGGACTGTGGAATATTTAGTAGTGAGGAAATTTCACGACTGGACTTGCTGCACAGGTGGCGTCCGATCACGGTACCACGCTGGAATTCACTGAGCTCCTGAGAGTGACCCATTCTTTCACTATTGCCATTTCCATTGTGTACATCTACAGACTTTTTGACGTGTTAGGATTCATTTCACGCCAAAATGCCCTTCAGATGCTTAGTAGTGATTCTAGAACATATGAAGCTGACTGCCTAATAAACTATAAATTCCATTATAAGTGAACACGCTGTGGTGTTGTGAGTCTTCTGGCTGACGCTGCAGTGATGGATTTATTTGCCGTCTCGTCAGAGCTTTATTTCCTCGCAGCAGCTGCTAAAACCTCTGTAAGTGAAATCTCCACAGCGATAATCCATTTAGCTCCTCCGAGTCTTAAGTGACTTGTTTAGGAAACATCAGCTTACGCCGCTGGTGTAGACCTCGGAGTTTTTAAACAACGGTGTCATCTCTCCGGTCGCGAGCTGTTCAGATTAGCGCCTACACTGAGGATTTTAACAAGGACAAGCAATTCTGGCTGATTTCGAGCTTCACTGGTTTTGCTTGGTGATGCTCTAGAGATGTTTTCTCAGAAGTCTGCTGGAATGAAGAAGAAACTGAATATTTGCATTTGCGTTCTGATGTTTTCAGGGCTCCCATCGTGTAGACTCAGCTAGGCCTCTGGTATGTCAGTTCAAACATTTGGAATTAGAGTTTTCTGTGATATAAACACACATTTTTTAACCCTTGTGTGGTTTTGATGTGTTTGTTACTCAGTGGTCTGGTGACCCACTGCATTGTTGATTATTTAAATGAATACAGCCATAAAAATTATGTAAAAATACCAGATGCTTTTAATATCACGTGTCCAGTGTAGGATTCTCCTTTAGCAGCTGTAGCCAGTCAGCAGCCTGTCCATGTTATCCACCCTCACACACACACACACACACACACACACACATATATATACAAACACACACACAGCAGGCCATATAGGAGGAGAACAGAGTGAAGGACACAGCACCTCCACACTTTTACTCCCAACAGGTTCAGCCCAACACCACATGTGTAATATAAATGTGTGGGGGGTGAACAGAGTGAAGCTCTCAAAATGGGTTATTTTATATGTTCTTCACCAAAAATGAGCAAAGGCCAAAAATCTGAGGCTGAAATGATAATAAGTCACTTTTATCCCTTTGTAAACTTTAAAAATGGGTCCCACAGACCTGAACACCACACAAGGGTTCATGTTTTTCTTTCATAAGTTTGAATATTTGAATATTCCGATGTGTAGTACTATACAAAGAGAAGTGTCCAGATACTCCAGAAACAGTGGGATCTCACTGCTCACCATGTGGCCAAGAGGGAGATGGATGAAGCAAGAGTCCCTGCTCTAAAATACAGGGGCATGGCTAAAATAAGGCTCCGCCTTCAGACTAAAACTCATGAAAACAGGACAGAATTTTCTTAAAGTTTTTAATGTAAATGTTAAACTCAATAAATCTAAATCATTCAACTTTCAAAAGAAATCAGAAAGATTAAAAAATCAACATTCAAAGAAAAAAGGAAAAAAAATTTAAGTGTTATTTTCACAAGTGTAAATTTAGGGCTCACAGTTTGGGACCGACACCTTCCAATTAAAAGTACCCTATAAGTGCATTATTAGTAATTATAAGTACCCAGTCTGACCTCATTCAGTAAAAAGATCCATGTGTATAAAATTACAGCTACAGTGTTATTTAGTGTTGTTTTTATTATTTTGGCTCCCACATAAAATACTTTCAACTAAAGCATCTAAAAATACAGTCTCATGCAAAAGTTTGGGTGCTCCTTATCAAATGAGATATTTAGGTTTAATTTAATTTTCACAGGCCACATTTTTTTTTGTTTTATATTTTTTTCCGTGTCCATTTCAGTAAATAAGCAGTACTTCTGCAGATGTTTGTTCTCTGTAGATGCTAAATTTATTTTCACTTAGAATAGCGATAAAAAAAATGTAATTTGACGGAAAAATAACAACAAAATAACTGTATATTTTACTGTCTCGAGTTTGTTTCATTCTATGCTGTAAAAGTTGCTATTTTACCTAAAGTAACCGAAGATATTGCTGTATCAGCTGATTCCAGCTTTTTGAAGGACAGTGTTTGTATGAATCATCACTGCACTGCATTCACTGGTCAGCAGACCAGCCCTCGTTAGCCCGCACTTACTGGGTCAGGAAATGGACTTTCAGTGCCTTCAGCTGAGTTTTCTGATAAATGTGTGACCGGTGGGCTCTGAGCCAGAGTTTAGAGTTGCTGACTAGCCCTGCGTCTCTCCTGCTGGACAGAAAGTGCTTAAGTACATTTTTTAGGGCATGGTGTTTCAGCGAGAGTGTCTGCTCAGCGATATTAGCCCACAGTCTCAGTCCAGTTATATCAGCTCGCAGTGCATCAGCCCCCGCCAGAGCAGCTCTCCGCTCCCAGCAGGTCAGCGGGTGATGCATCAAGCAAAAACTAGAAACAGTACATAAAACAAAAACGACAACCAAAGCGGAGCATATATTTCATTAAATGGGGAACAGGAACAAAATCTAGTCCCATTTTAGTCCCATCATTTTCACTGTTTTACTCTTTCTATTTTTCTTCGAATGTTGACCATTTGACAGATTTGGGGATTAAAAATTCATTTTACTTTCATACAGAGTTGTTTTTTCCATTCGTCTCCAGATTTGAACTGGTTACAATTAAATAAAAGAAAACATGACATCATTCTTTATATTTGGCCTATAAAAATAACAGTAACAACAAATCATTCGGTTGAATGTACACAATTATTAAAAGTTGACCAATTTTAACAAAGGTTTGGGTGCTCCTGGTCAAATACCGCATTTTGTTCATTTTGAAGTGAAAATAATTTTCACATTTTTTTGTTTTGTGATATTTCAAACGTGTCAACTTCAGCAAATGAGCAGCAGAGCTGTGTCTCTGTAGAGGACGCAAAATTTATTTTCAACTAGAGAATCAAAAAAAACTTGACGAAAGGCACCAATATGACTGCGTACTGTACTGTTTTTAGTTTGCAATGCTTAGATCTGTGCTGTGGAAGTTTCTATTATGTGTAAAGAAACTAATATTATATTAATGCACCAACTGATTCCAGCTTTTGGACCAATAGTGTTTTGTATGAATCATCATCACTGCACTGCATTCACTGGTCAGCAGACTTTTGTTAAATATTATGAACTTTTTTATTCTGTATATTCAACTATATTGTTGTTATTGTTATTTTTATAGGCCAAATTAGCAAATTAGATGCATTATATAAGATTTGGGGATTTGGATTCTCTTTACAGGACGACTCACAGCAGCGCACACTCAAATTTTAGCCTGATTTTATCCTCCTCAATCAGTAATGATACTTCTATGGTTCTTCATAGCGTTCATACTCCATAAGCTCCATTCAGAAGCTGGGCGTCGTGTGAGGCTGTAGCTCTTCTCTCCAGTCTAATAGACGGTGATGTCATTTTAAACCCTTATAATAAAAGAAGCTGAACTTTGTTTTTCTACTGAAAGTCGACACGTTTTTCCCCAAATCTGGGCTCTAAACTATAAACAGACGGCGTCTCTTCAGTGATCTGCTCTGGAAACATCACTTTTAGAAAACAACACAAAGAGCGACGCAGATTTTTGGCTTTCAGCAGTAAATTGTGAGCGTGTAGTGATATGTGGAGATCATAAAACACACGTTCTGGTAATTTGAGGGGCTTTTACTAAATAAATAAATAAATAAAATTTACATTTATTTCATGCTGTTATTGAATAATTAGCTTTATGATTTGATCACGTGAATTCAGATCGACAAACCAAAATATCTCCTTTAGAAAATCTGAAAAAAACTTACATAGTGCAGCTTTAATAATGTTCTGAACCAACTGAGTACATTTTAAAAATAAAATGGTCACTTTGAATTTTTGCTCTTACAAGTAGCAGTAATGTTGCGTTAATGTTGCATTAGGCTTTTGAATGCGTGTGATTTGTTAGCTAGCCATATTTTTATTGATTTATTTTTTATGTTGTTTTTAATGTTTGATTCTCATATTTAAAAGCATATTTTTCCCCTAATTGTTTATTTTATATACTTCAATCACTGCACTGTCAAACTTTTCTCCTCTGCATCTCCAGAGAGCCTGAAGGACGAGCTGGAGCGGATCTACAGACAAGCGGGCAGCCGGAAGCTTTGGTCAGACTCCAGTCTAACTGTCCATTTCACTCATTTTATCTCTGACCTGAACACTGTGACATATTACTGACCCTCTTCTTCTTCTCAGCTCTAGTCCTGTGGATCTCATACGCTTCACATGTTTGTGCTCGCTCTCGGATTCGACGGCAGCACTAAATGATAACAGTTCTCTATAAATAGCAGCTTAATCATTATCCATTGGTCTAGAAGTGATATGTGAATTAATAAGCGCTACTATTTGAATCATAAGCCATTCAAATAATGTAAAGCACTATAATTAAAGCATTCCAGGTCTACTTAGTCTGCCTTACCTTATTAGACCTAAAATAAGTTCTAAAATTATAGAAATGTATGTCTTTGCGATTGAGATGTCCAGTCAGTTGGGAAAATTGGGCTAATAGGTCCATTTAAGCTCTGCCTGGGTCGGGTGTGGTGGAGCAGGACAATTAAAACATACTGTAGATGAGATCCACAGGATTGGGATTCGGAATAGATATTGGAGTTTTTGTATGGAAAGCTGTTTTAGCTTTTTACCCACAATTCTTTGTGAAAATGTCACTTTTACTAGTAGGATTTTTGTTTTTGCAGGTAAGATTACTTTTCCCACAAGTAAGAATTCGTGAATTTTCCAAGTTGATTTTGGAAAACTTTTTAATAGCACCAGTTCTGCTTGTGTTTTTATGATAAAAATACATTTTGACATGTTGAGGAAAAAAAAAAAAAAAAAAAAATATATATATATATATATATATATATATATATATATATATATATATAATGAAAAAAAAATTAATTCATTCACCTGAACTTCATTCACAAAAATAAAATAAAATAAAAAAATAAATAAATATAAATAAAAAGAGCAAAACAATATTTACACTGTAAGGATATTTTACTCAAATTGCTCATGGAATATTGAATGTGGAGTATTTATCACATTGCACATGAGAATTGTGATGACTTAACAATATAGACATTAATAGAAAAGCAAAAAAACTTTATACTGTAGAGTTATTGTAAACATATTGCACGTGACGTGTTGATTATACTGCATTAATACATTTGCATTGATTTTCATGTGAAAAATTTTACTACATGTAAAAGTAAAATCTTTGATTCTTACATGCAAGTTTTTTTTATTAGTATAAAATCAATTCAAACATGGAATAATCAGAATTTCAACATGTCAGGTTTCATTTTTAAATCATGAAAATTCTATCAGAATTCCCACAGTTGTGTGCGAAAGTTGCGTAGTCGCATGTTTCGTTGATTTTCAAAGTGAAAACGTTTGCACGTCCTCGGCGAGGAGCAAACAGAAATGTGACATTTTCTGCAAAGTTTAGTCTCCAGTTTCTGTGCATTTTCTCATAAATATTGGAATAATATAAAATCTAAAATGTAAAAAAATCTAAAAAAAAACAAATTTTCTTTTTTCCAGTATTCCCAGTTGTGCATTAAAAGGTGTGTTCTGTGTAGACAATCATTTATTTTCACTTAGAAAGGCAACACATTATTGCAGTTTGACCGCAGATGGTCAGTGCACAAACCTTTGCATACAACTGCACTGAACTGTAAAATTGTCCCCCCCTATAAATGAATTGGAGAAAAATGTTATATTTCCGTTTATTGTTATTAATACCATTTGTTAACACTGCTGTAGGTTGGTGTTCATAAGGTTACATGATACCTACATAAGCTTGTCATGATAACTGACATAAACCTCCATAAATCTTTACAAGTGCTTGTTCCAATAAACCTCATTCACTATAAACGTTCTATTTGCCAGTTTTGATCAAAGTTAGCTAAAGTAGCCTTTATTGCAGTTACTGCCTTTTGGATTAAGCATTTAAGAACATTTATGTAGGGTTATGTCAGATGTCATGACGAGCTAATGTAGGTGTCCTGTAGCCTTATGAACAGCACCTGACAGTAGTTTTTACTTTCTTTACTTTCATTTTTACTTTCATATGCAGAAACACAGAATATATTATATTATATTATATTATATATTATAATATATATTATATATATTATAACACAGAAACTGGGTTATAAGCTTAAACAGCTTTGCCACATTTGTTAAATTTGTTACATTTTTACTTGTTTTTTCACTTCTTCTTTCTGTCTGTCCATTCAAATGTCACTTATTTCTGCCAAATCAAATCTTATTTTCGAACATGCAAACCTGGTGTAGGCTGGCGGTCCGTTACGCAGCGGCCGCTACGCAGAAGTTTGCGGGTTCTATAGCTCCTCATATAACCACTCTGTTGGTCCATGGCAAACAGGTAATAGGCTGTTGGTCTTCACTGCCTTTGCATGCGTGGTATTCATACTTGTAGGCTGAGTGAAACATGGCCACCTGACTGTTCATTAACTGGAGCGCACACTTCACTCATCCTCTGTGCGAGTCAGTGGCTCTGGTGGTCTTGTTGTAGTTGGCGGGGTATCAAAGGAATAGTTCAGGAAAAAATCTCATTCACGCAATTTTCTCCTGGTCTCAAATGTAGTCGATCAGCCAAGGTGTGTTTGGTGTGTGAAAATGACTCCTTTGGTTAGTTTTTAGTAGTTTGCCAGTGGAGCTAGAGGTCTGCGCTCCTGTGGATTCCCATGGCCATAATATCTTAAATTCCAGTGACTAAATTCCATTGGTGTGTGTGGGAGTGGGTGGGAAACCAGCCCACTGCAGACGGGAGCGGGACGAAGCACGCATGAAGAGAAATGATTAATGAATAGCCTGAAGTAGGGCCATCACTAAATCACATCAGTGTTGTTGGAAGAAAACCTTCTATCTCCATTTTTGTTGTTTTTCATTTTTTTGGCATAATTTGAAGATGCCTGTTGCTTTTTACATAGTGAGTAACTTTCATGACAAATGGACCAAAAGGAGTGGCCCAAAATGACTTGGGGGGGGGGGGGGGTGTCTGGTTCCAGTGACTGTTTGGTTTCTTTTTCTTGTGAAGTTACCATCTTAGAGATGCAAGGTTTTCTTCCAACAGCTGTGATATACAAACAGTATAAAATGATAACAGTAAAACAATTAAAATGAATGAATTTATTCTAATAACTTGCAAAGCAGCCGATCACATGAATAAGGCACAAGTTCTTGCTCCCAGAGGAAACCAGCTCAAAACATTAAGAACTAAGAGGCAGTAAAACAAACTGTGACAGTGACAGTAACTGAGTCAAGGCCAGAGCCATCAGAACAGGGTAGTTAAGAGCTAACAGACCAAAGTAAATAAACAAGACAGCGTTTACTAATAAACAGAGCAGCATAACCACTGCCAGCCAAACAACTGAGCCGAGAGGCTGCTGCAAGAGTCCCGCCCCTTCTTGGTCTGACCGCGATCTCTGATTGGTCAAAAGGAGACAGTAAAGAGTGACGCTTCGATCCACCTATTTAACATCATGTGAGAGGAAAAAAAACATTGGATTAATTCCTGCTCTGTGTTTAAATGGTGAATAAATGGCGTTTGGTGAAGTTACTTCACAGTGAGCCTGATGACCACGACTGCCGTGTTATTTCAGCAGAGAACAGTTTATTTGTGAACAGTGTCAGATATCGGGGGTCAGTTTGGCCTTACGGAACTGTCAGCAGGGAACGGGACTAAACATTTTGGTTGCGGGTGGGAGCGGGACAAAAGATTCTGTTTTTCCTGCAGAAGTGGGATGAAGCCTTGTGGGCGGGAGCGGGACTGAAAAAATAATCCCAGTCAGACCTCTAACTGGAGCTACGAGGCTAATGCAGCAAACAAACATCTCCAAAATGTAACTTTACAGGAGAAGGAAAAACGTTCTTAACTTTTAATGGAAGTCAATGGAGAAATTGTTTATTTCGAGTCATTTTGGACCTTTTCTGTTGGTCCATTCATCATGAGATGTTGGCACAATGCGAAGGGCAGCTTGAGTTTTCTAATGATGTCAAAAAATGAAAAACAACAAAAACAGACATACAAGGCTTTGAACCAGCAGCGACAAACTGCATTGCAAAGAGCATCAGTTAAACCGCATCACCAATGTTTAGTGATTGAAAACAGTGGAACAACGTTACATAATCACAACTCCTACTAAAGGCTGTGAACATCTCTGATATACAGTAAGGACCGCCAGAGAAAATCTTCGTTTTTTTGCATTCTTTTCTAATGTAATACAAAGTTGTTCATTACAAATGACTGTCAACATTACAATCTGAGTGAAAAGTAGAGTTTTTGAATGTTTACGTGAATTCAGCACAACACACACTAACACACCACCACCACGTCAGCGTTACTGCAGTGCTGAAAATGACCCACCACCCAAATAGTACCTGCTCTGTGAGGGTCCATGGGGGTCCTGACCACTGAAGAACAGGGTAACAGAGTATCAGAGAAACAGATGGACTACAGTCTGTAACTGTAGAACTACAGAGTCCAGCTATACAGTAAGTGGACCTGATGAAGTGGACAGTGAGCGTAGAAACGAGGAGGCGGTCATGCCTGATGAGTGCATGACATTCTTTTCTAATGTAGTACAAAGTGATTAATTACAGTGTGTATGGTCAATTTCACAAATGTCCTTCAGTTTTAATAGTGACCTAGAAACAGAATGTGGAATATTTCTTCTTCGTTCAAATTTCCAACTTATATTGGTTTTATTTCCAGGTTTAATTGGGGGGAAAAAACGAAAAAAGGCCAAACGGTGACTGTTTTACAGTGCTAGCTAGCACCCCTATAGGGTTTCCAATGATGTGCGCATGAAGATTTTTAACCATTCTAGGTAAAACACAGTATTTGAGGCTTATAAACGACCTTTGATATGTTTTACCTGAAGCTTATAGTTGACCTTGTATAGAGTTCTGCAGCTGCTGTTTTACTGAAATTCACGACTCGCCTGTATATTGATATATGAAGCCTGTGATCTACATTAGCCTCGTGGCTCCACTTTAAACCTAAAGAAGGAAACTTCAGACACTAAAAACGCCTTGGCTGGTCAACACGGGGGTCAGTTTGACCTATTCCTTTTAAGGAAGTGGTGTAGTTTACAAATAGTCCCATTACATTTCATCAGTCAGTGTTGTGTAGCCGTACGCTGTCGCTCAGCTCTGTAGATCAATAGCCGAGTGTGCTTCTCCTGTGTTAGTTTCCTTTCCCGTCTTGACTCCATCCTGTTTGGTTTGGTGACGTGTGCTGACATTCACGTGTTTAGCTGTGCAACCTCACCCCGTGTGCTGCCTTATAACACACCCATGATATTTCTATGGTCTTCCCATCTGTCAGAACCTAATAGACTGCCTCAACTAAGGATTCATAAATTAGTGAACATTAAAATACTTCAGCTGAGCCCGTCATCGCGTTGGAGGAAGTCGAGAAGTCGGGGAGCTGTGCTGCAGCAGGATTTGAATTCCCACTGCACGTTTGTCATTCAGAGGCGCTGAGCCGTTCCTGATAAACTCTCGTTCCCCGAGGAGCGAACCTGGGAATACTAATGACTCTAATTCCGTAGTGGGGGTGGCGTCCTGCGTACGGAATAAACCCTCATTTAGATATTTATTCTAATGCGCGTGTGGCTGGGTTCATGCGGCAGATGCAGCAGGCTCACAGGTTCTGTTGGACAGCTGGTGGAGAAACTCCAGGACAAGCATTTGTGGTGGCTTAAAAAAAGTACAGCAGGGTCTTTTGGGAATTGAGTTGCTAATTCTTGCACCAAGACAGTTGGATGATATCGGAGTTTAAGGCTGAGGCTGTGGAGTCGGCCCAGTTAAAGGAATACAACAGCGTTTTTCAACATTGTGTCCGTTTGCCGGATCTGAAGCTTACGGCTGATCACCATTGACAGTAATGCTGGAACTTTGACCTGTGTTTACAAAAAATACAGAAAAGCCACCGATGGAAATTCCATGTTTTGTTGATTTTCTGAGTGAAAATAAATAAGTTAATACATCCTCTACGGAGACACACTTACAACGGACAATGTCCTTCCAGGTTTAGTGCACTGTTTCCGTTGACATATTTTATGCCATGCACAAAAGTATTGGGACACATACACATCACACCCACAGGAGCTTTTATGACTCCCAGTTTAAATCCATAGGCATTAATATGGAGCTGGTCCTCCTTTGCAGCTACAACAGCTTCCACCTTTCTGGGAAGCTTTCTGTAAGATTTTGGAGACTGTCTGTGGGAGTTTGTGTCCAGAAGAGCATTTGTGAGGTCAGACTCTGATGTTGGACGAGAGGGTCCGGCTCACAATCTCCATTCTAGTTTATCCAAAAGGTGTTGGATGGGGTTGAGGTCAGGGCTCCACACCAAACTCACCCAGTCATGACTTTATGGAGCTGCTTTGGTCACTGGGGCTCAGTCATGCTGGAATAGAAAAGGTTCTTCCCCAAACTGTTCCCACAGAGTTGGAAGCGTAAAATTGTCCAACATGTCTTGGTGCTGAGTCATTAAGATTTCCCTCAACTGGAATGAAGGGTTCTAGACCAACCCCTGAAAAACAAGCCCGTATCATCATCCCTCCTCCACCAAACTTTACAGCTGGCACAGTGCAGCCAGGCAGGTAATGTTCTCCTGGTGCTTGCCAAACCAAGACTCGTCCATCAGACTGACAGATAGAGAAACATGATTGGTCATTCCACAGAACACGTTTCCACTGCTCCAGAGTCCAGTGATGGCTTTATACCACTCCAACCGACACTTGGCATTGGGCATTTTGATCTTAGGCTTGTGTGCACCTGCTCAACCATTCGATCCCATTTCGTGAAGCTCCTAACATGCAGTTCCTTTGCTGATGTTGCTTCCAGAGGCTGTTTGGATCTCTTTACTGATTCAACAGAGGATCGGCACTCTGCGGCCCCACTCTGTGAGTTTGCGTGGCCCGCTTCATGGCTGAGCTGTTGATGCTCTTAGGTGCCTCCATTTCACAATAACAGCACTTACAGTTGACAGGGGCAGATCTAGCAGGACTTTCATCCTGTGACAGTGTCATGTTTAAAGTCACTGAGCTCTTCAGTACGACCCTCTACTGCCACTGTTTGTCTGTCAAGACTGTAAGACTTTGTGCTTAATTTTTGCAACCGGTGTGGCTGAAACACCTGAATTCAATAATTAGCCGTTTGTGTCCCAATACTTTTGTCTGCGTATACATATATAGTAAATCAAAGCCTAATTTACCTCATTCTGTTGTTGGTAATCTAACATGTAAGGCCTTCAGTCCAGCTCCTGAAGTCCTAACCAATGGGAGACCTTGCTCAGCTGTATCTACCTAGAGGCCAACCACAGAGAAAACAAGAAAGCAGTGCTGACTGGATCATTTACTGTCGGGCGCTTCAATATCTTAATCCTTATGAAATAAAAATATTACTACAATATTTGTTCAGATAGGACTAGATGGTGATTCTGTTGCCTTCAGTGAGGCTGATGGGTTTTCTGTTCTTCTGTTAAGTAACAGGCAAGGCATCGGAATTGCTGTCCAAGGTAATTGACCGTATGCGACAGATACAGACAGAGATGAGGCTGAAAAGAGATGGAGTATCTGTCCTTGTTCTAAGGCGAATTCTAGCACTCATGCACACACCATCTATAAAGATCCTTTTAGCCTGGACAAATTCATGTAATGTGTGAAGTCCAGGTGTGAGTGTTAACCCGTGTGGGATTATGTGTTTCTGTTCACCAGGTCCGTTGTGCGTCTTGCTGCCAGTCTCTTAACTAAGCTAGTGGACAGCCTCGCTCCAAGTATTACTAGCGTATTAGTGCATGGCAAACAGGTAAGTGGGACCAAAAGGTCAGGAAACCGACCGTTTCAAACGGAATCGAGCTCTAGAGTTTAGAAACTCGATTTTAAAGATACTAAAGACATTTTAATGTTCACTGATCATGTGTGCTTCTGTCATTCCTCATTGTTGACTCCGTTTCCCGTTATTCCATAGCAGAGTGCTTCCGACTGATGGCATGCTTCACTGCTAGCTTGCTTTAAAAGCCCTAATTTTGACTAAGCAGCTAATGTAGCTGATCACCTGTGCAGGTTTTGCCACTGTCAGCTTTATGCTGTGCGTTTGACATCCGTGCACTCGCTGGCCACATTATCTGAAATGCCCATCCCGTAGCTGGACCTGGCAGGTGTCAAATTGGAGACTGTTGGTGCGCAGTTTATGTTGGCCCATTAATAGGAATTCCACCAATTTTCCAACATATCAGCATAATCATGTGGTTAAAATGGCATTTAGGATGGTTTGGAGAGAAACGCTCTGTTCTAGAGAAATTACAAGTCAGACCTGTTCACAGTGGTGGTGATGGGAACCAGACGTCTACCTCTAAAAGCTCTCTCGCAGAAAGTTATTACATATTGTTCAGTCATCATGACCGTTCAGGTAGGATCAAAATTAGGACGATGGCTATTACAGAATAACTTTTCTACTAAAAAAAAAATGTTATTCTTTTAAGGTAAATGTGACTGGCAGCATAACAAGTTCACCATAACTATCACTGTGTGTAACGGATAATGATGTTACATTTATCCATACAGCCAGTTTTACTTATCAGAATGATGATATTCCTATATTTTCTTCTGCTTTTCTCCTATTTTACCGTCTTTAACATTGCGTATAAAATCGGAATCATAATTAGAATCGAGCTTTATTGGCCGGGTCTGCTGCGCATGCGAGGAATTTGGGTTTGGTTACAGGAGCTCACAGAGCGCAGCACCAGACAGACGTTCACACACAGGGAATAAGATCAAATAAATATAAAAGATAATAAAAATATATATATATAAAATAACCCCTGCATTCCCATCATCACTCACTCAGACACACACACACACACAGCCATACCTATAAACCTTACAATGTGCAGTGTATGAGCCTAGAGTTAAATTGCTGAGTGCAGCAGCAGTTAAAGGGTGTATAGTGGCAGAGAAAGGGGTCAGTGAGGTCAGATAAGTCAGATAAGCGTGCTAATATGGCAGGTAAGTAAGAGCTTAGACTCCTGTAGGTTCACAGATGGTCTTGGATAGTAAATAAATTGTCTGCATTTATGTTGTATTAACACCACTGTAATGAAGAGTCACCATTTCATGTCAAACTGCTCTGAATAACTTTGCTTATGTCTGAACCGCTGGTACTTTGGGGGTCCTTGTCCATAAATTGTGCACCAAAAGATGGACCACAGTCTGTAACTGTGGACCTACAAAGTGCGCCTGTATGGTGGGTGTTTCTGATAAAATGGCCAGTGAGAGTAGGTACAAGGTAGGTGTTTCTAATAAACTGGCAATTCAGTGTAGACATGTATTATGATGTATGTATTATTTATTTGGTGTGTTCTGTTTCCTTTATCCTAGCCAGAACTGTGTTTTTGCTTATTTTTTGCACCGTTTCTCAGATTTGTGGTGTTCTGTAGCATCCAAATGTAGTCCTGTCCCCTCAACACCCCCCCAAATAAAGTATACATGATTCATTAGGCTGCATCTCCAGGAGGAATAAATCTGCATATAGATTGTATTCTGGAGACCTAGTTTAATACATTAGTTGCAAAATTAGCTTTTTTTTTTTCTGAAAACGGGGTCACTCCACTTATACAATAGAGAGTCGAACCGTGCAGACTGATGCGCTGGTGGAGTTATTTAAGCCCCCGTAGCCTTACGGAAATAAAAAAATGTAAAAAAAAGGAGATCAAGACCTTACGCTTGCAAATCTACCTCACGTCTGTTTGGACAAATTTCC
The DNA here is from genome assembly GCF_015220715.1 of Pygocentrus nattereri. Taxonomy (NCBI): domain Eukaryota; kingdom Metazoa; phylum Chordata; class Actinopteri; order Characiformes; family Serrasalmidae; genus Pygocentrus; species Pygocentrus nattereri. The sequence continues at coordinate 29,765,513 of NC_051235.1, forward strand.
ATGCGAGTCGTGCAGCGGAGTATGAAAGCGGAGCCGTCCGTCGGGAGCATTAGAGACGGCACATTTTTTCCTAAATGAATATTGCAGATTGTGTAGTTCAGAGAGGAAAAGGCTGCTGCAGTTCAAGGCTGTAATCTTAATGTAGGCCTTTAAGTGCTCTGGTAGAGACGGCAGCCGTTATGGAGTTTTTGTTGTTGCGCTGCCCTTCGGAGCCCGGGAGCGCTTTATTGCTGGAGCACAGCTGTGCTGATAGTGTTGTGCTGACGGAGAGGAAACAGACACATCAGAGCAGGAAGATGCGATTTCAGGTGCAATTTTGCTTTCAGTGGTCTCAGTTTCTTAAAAGCGCTCTGTAGATAATCAGCACTTTCAGGATGTAATGCCTGTCGTCTAAACTGTTGGCTCTCTTATTGGACCATTTTATTATCTTATGTAAGAAGACACATGGACTGGTTTATAAAATAGTATCAATAATAGTAACTAATATTAACTTGATTTAACCTCTTTAAGTCCTCAGGACCACCGGTGGTTCCAAAACGCTCTTCGCCGTGTTCTTCATAACGTTCATATTCCATAAGCTCCATTCAGAAGCTGGGCGACGTGTGAGGCTGTAGCTCTTCTCTCCAGTCTAATAGACGGTGACGTCATTTTAAACCCTTATAATAAAAGAAGCTGAACTTTGTTTTTCTACTGAAAGTCGATCCGTTTTTCCCCAAATCTGGGCTCTAAACTATAAACAGACGGCGTCTCTTCAGTGATCTGCTCTGGAAACATCACTTTTAGAAAACAACACAAAGAGCGTCTAATATTTTTGGCTTTCAGCAGTAAATTGTGAGCGTATAGTGATATGTGGAGATCATAAAACACACGTTCTGTTTTTTTACAAAATTTTACAAAAAAATTAATAATAAATAACATAAAAATTTACATTTATTTCATGCAGTTACTGAATAATTAGCCTTACGATTTCTTCATGTGAATTCAGATGGACAAACCAAAATACAGAATAAGAGAATAAGGTTAAATAGGGCTTAAATATATAGTTTTGCTATATAGAGAGTCCTTCATTTATTTCATTTCTTGTCAAAACAGCCTTTAATTTAGTTTTTTTGGGGGGAGAATATTTCCAAGGAGCACTAAAAATTATTTATGAAGTAATCTAGAGAAACTTTGACTCCTAACTGCCATCTACAAGTGGCTTTCATATGAGAAAAGGTGTTGGTAACACTTTGCTGTAGGGTACAATTCATAAAGCTACAGTACAAGACACACACATGCCTGTCATGCCAGTGACATAGCCCTGCTAATGTTTATGCATGCTTATTCCAGTACATTTGCCAATTTTGATCAAAGTTAGATCAAATTATGACAGATGATGCCCTTTTAGGGGGCAGTCCTGGGCTGGAGGCCTTGTGACCCTAAGGTCACAGGTTCAAACCCCTTGGCTGACAGTACGTGACTGAAGTGCCCTTGATCAAGGCACCTAACCCCCATCTGCTCCCTGGGTGCTGTGGATAGGGCTGCCCACCGCTCCGGGCAAGTGTGCTCGCTGCCCCTAATGTGTGTGTGTTCACTAGTGTGTATGTGGTGTTTCACTGCACGGATGGGTTAGGTGGTGAAATTTCTCCGCCGTGGGACTAATAAAGGATAACTTACTTAACCTTTGTGTAGGGTTATGTCAGTTGTCATGACAAGCTTATATGGGTGTCATGTAGCCCTATGAACTGTACCCTACAGTAAAGTGTTACCAAAGTTTTAAATAACGTATCAGTCAAGCTGTCAAAGTTTATTTTGACTCAGAAGTGCACTGAGGGCCGCTCTCATTTACAACATAGCCGAGCAAGATAAACAGAGACTGAAAATCCATAAGGCTCGAAGATTTATAACGAAATATAAATAACAGCTCCAATAAGAAACGAGCATAAAATAGCAATGAAATAAAAGACATTCCAAATACATGAAAGAACCAACTAAGATAATAAGCAATCAGAAAACCAAAAATCTTAATTATAATAATACAATTATTTATTTAAATGGAAAGTCAAAGTTCATTCACATAGCACTTTTTATAACAGGTGTTGTGACAAAGCTGCTTTACAGAAAAACCCGAGTTCAAGCCCCCATGAGCGTCGCCAGTGGCAACAGTGGCAATGAAAATCTCCCTAAGAGCAAGAGGAAGAAACGCTGAGAGGAACCAAGACTGAAGAGGGGAACCCATCCTCCTCTGGTCCACGCCAGAGAGCAAACAAAATGAACAGAGAATAGGGTTTTAACATTAGTCTAAAATATTAAAATGCAGAAATGCAGGTAAACTGTTCGAGTCTGTGCTGCAGCAGCATCAGGAGGGTCAGTTCATGCAGGTGAGGTTTGCCCAGCGTTGAACAGCAAGATGCTCCATGGTGGTCAAACTGGTCCAGATGGTCGGGGAGCAGTGGGTGCCCTATTAGCATGAGATAAAATAAAAAGTAAAGTAAAATAAAAAGGTGCAAGGAAAAGTTAAACTCAGCTAAAACAGTTACAGGCTGTCTGAAGAGTTTTAGAGACTCCTGTAGTAAAGTCCAGCTCACTGGAGCTAAAAGTAGATTTTCCCAGTTCAGTAAAAACTCCTGACAGTTGATCGTCACTAGAGCTGGTCTGATAATCACTGTTTTTATCGATATCATAGATGAGATGCAAACTATAATATAATATAATACAATACAATACAGGGAGATTAACTTGAAAGGAGCTCCGAATATTCTGCTGTAACTCCCGTTAGGATGAAGCAATCTGAACCAGAAAATACGCCACATACCTTGACGTGGGTGTAATCTGCTATATTACATGTGATGCTGGAAATGATCTCCGTTTTCTGCCAGACACATTTCGACGCAGGGCTTCGTGTTCCTGAACATATCGGCAAGCATTACAGAGGTACAGAGCAACAGCTGTCTGGCGCCTTCCTCATCGCGCAAATGTAGGGCCATCCCAGCTTGTTCAAAGCTGCATGTACTGAAGAGCACACTGCACTTTGTTTTGTTCAGATTGCTTCGTCCTAGAGAGACGAGGAATATTTGGGGCCTCTTTCGAGTGAATCTCCCTGTATACTATATCGCTGCTGTCTGAACAAAACCTCGTACCTCCAAAATGGTAACATTAAAAACATACTTTACTTGTAATGTAAATCAGTGGAACTGGATTTTTTGGTCCGTTGGTCATGAAATTTGCACACTATCCAAAGAGCAGTAGGCATTTCTGAATTATGTCAAAAACCTGAAAAACGGCAAATGTTCCGGCAGCAGCGATAATGTAATACATATTATTTGTAATTTGTAATAAATGTATTTATATCCAAATTAGATCGTAAAATAATTCCAATAATAAACTGGCTTGCTTAATCACAAAAAACTAACCTAATAAAAAACATTGTAAGGCCTGCATGGAGAAGAGACTTTGGCAAAGGGTCAATAGGACCACTTCAAAACTTGGCTTTAAAAATAATCCTCCCCAGCCACTGCACTGAGTCCTACACAGACCCTTCATTAACTGGATCTCAGCCCCTACAGCTTCAACATAACTCCCACACAGTTTGGCTTGTGTTGCTCGTTGCCATAGCAGTGGTTTGGCTTATTAGCCAGGTTAGCTGTGAGATCACTGAGAGGAACATTTCACTGTTTGCCCAGATCATTGTTATGAAAAATGCGCTCCTTTATATCTGCACGTTTCTGAATTCAGTCTCACTGATGAATCGAATACGCTTCTAATATTCATACGATTCTGAACAAGAATGAGCGCAGTTATTCAAACATTAATACAAACATCTTTTAGTGCTGAGGTACAGTCTTTTGTTTGGCCGCACCTGGTCAAATGACTCGTTTTGTTGATTTTTAAAGTGAAAATCAGTGAAAACTTTCTCTACAGAGAACTAAAGAGACCTGCTCGTGGCATTCTGTATAAATCAAAACAGTGAGAGTAAGGCATGGGAACAAGATCCTAATGCATGGCCAAGACTTAGTAAGGCATGGAAACGAGATCCTAATGCATGACCAAGACTTAGGAAGGCATGGATATGAGATCCTAATGCGTGGCCAAGACTTAGGAAGGCATGGGAACGAGGTCCTAATGCATGGCCAAGACTTAGTAAGGCATGGGAACATGGTCCTAATGCATGGCCAAGACTTAGTAAGGCATGGAAACGAGATCCTAATGCATGACCAAGACTTAGGAAGGCATGGAAACGAGATCCTAATGTGTGGCCAAGACTTAGTAAGGCATGGGAACAAGGTCCTAATGCATGGCCAAGACTTAGTAAGGCATGGGAACGAGGTCCTAGTCATGGCCAAGACTTAGTAAGGCATGGAAACAAGATCCTAATGCATGGCCAAGACTTAGTGAGGCATGGAAACAAGGTACTAATGCGTGGCCAAGACTTAGTGAGGCATGGGAACGAGGTCCTAATGTGTGGCCAAGACTTAGTAAGGCATGGGAACGAGGTCCTAATGTGTGGCCAAGACTTAGTAAGGCGTGGGAACAAGGTCCTAATGCATGGCCAAGACTTAGTAAGGCATGAGAACAAGGTCCTAATGCGTGGCCAAGACTTAGTAAGGCATGGGAACAAGGTCCTAATGCGTGGCCACGACTTTTTAAGGCATGGGAACAAGGTCCTAATGCGTGGCCAAGACTTAGTAAGGCATGGGAACAAGGTCCTAATGCGTGGCCAAGACTTAGTAAGGCATGGGAACGAGGTCCTAATGCGTGGCCAAGACTTAGTAAGGCATGGGAACGAGGTCCTAATGCGTGGCCAAGACTTAGTAAGGCATGGGAACAAGGTCCTAATGCATGGCCAAGACTTAGTAAGGCATGGGAACGAGGTCCTAGTCATGGCCAAGACTTAGTAAGGCATGGCAACAAGATCCTAATGCATGGCCAAGACTTAGTGAGGCATGGAAACAAGGTCCTAATGTGTGGCCAAGACTTAGTAAGGCATGGGAACGAGGTCCTAATGCGTGGCCAAGACTTAGTAAGGCATGGGAACAAGGTCCTAATGCATGGCCAAGACTTAGTAAGGCATGGGAACGAGGTCCTAGTGCATGGCCAAGACTTAGTAAGGCATGGAAACAAGATCCTAATGCATGGCCAAGACTTAGTGAGGCATGGAAACAAGGTACTAATGCGTGGCCAAGACTTAGTGAGGCATGGGAACGAGGTCCTAATGTGTGGCCAAGACTTAGTAAGGCATGGGAACAAGGTCCTAATGCGTGGCCAAGACTTAGTAAGGCATGGGAACAAGGTCCTAATGCGTGGCCAAGACTTAGTAAGGCATGGGAACGAGGTCCTAATGCGTGGCCAAGACTTAGTAAGGCATGGGAACGAGGTCCTAATGCGTGGCCAAGACTTAGTAAGGCATGGGAACAAGGTCCTAATGCATGGCCAAGACTTAGTAAGGCATGGGAACAAGGTCTTAATGCGTGGCCAAGACTTTTTAAGGCATGGGAACAAGGTCCTAATGCGTGGCCAAGACTTTTTAAGGCATGGGAACAAGGTCCTAATGCGTGGCCAAGACTTAGTAAGGCATGGGAACAAGGTCCTAATGCGTGGCCAAGACTTCGTAAGGCATGGGAACAAGGTCCTAATGCGTGGCCAAGACTTTTTAAGGCATGGGAACAAGGTCCTAATGCGTGGCCAAGACTTAGTAAGGCATGGGAACAAGGTCCTAATGCGTGGCCAAGACTTCGTAAGGCATGGGAACGAGGTCCTAATGCGTGGCCAAGACTTAGTGAGGCTTGGGAACGAGGTCCTAATGCATGGCCAAGACTTAGTAAGGCATGGGAACGAGGTCCTAATGCATGGCTAAGACTTAGTAAGGCTTGGGAACGAGGTCCTAATGCATGGCCAAGACTTAGGAAGGCATGGGAACGAGATCCTAATGCATGGCCAAGACTTAGTAAGGCATGTTTTTTTTTCTGATATGGTAACTCAGCAAAACTGAAATTGTGCAGTGAAACATGCCATATTTAATTTTGTTCTCTGGGGAGGATGTGCTAACTTTTTTCACTTACAAAATTAATAAATATAATCATAATTGTAAACCAGAGACCACCGTACATTTATTTAGTTTCAAGTTAAAACCGAATGGCTGTTTTGACAGTGAATGAGATGAATGAAGTGTAATCTCTGACTCTCACAGGGTACAATTCTCAATATTTAAATAAGTGAGAATAGGAGAATAGCAGATTCAGGTGTTGAGGCTGAACGTGTGTAGCATTGCAGATATCCAGGAGCAGAACTTTGAACAAGATGTAGGCACTATTGTTAGTGAAGCAACTCGGAAAACAAATGCTTTACAGAAAGCAGCGCAGTGACGCTGTTCTGGGTTTGAACTTCTGTTGCTAGGTGACCCTGGGCCTTTTTGGACATGAGGAGGCGGTGATCTCGAACCCACTGTCTCCGGGGGTCATTAAGGACATCATCTACAGTAAGTGCAGCCCCCACGGAGAGCGTGAGGCCGTCCTGCAGCAGGAACTGGTCATCCACATCGGCTGGATCATCTCTAACAACCCCGAGCTGTTCAGCGGGATGCTGAAGATCCGCATCGGGTACGGCATCTAGACACCTGCTCATTAGGGTGGCAGTGATTTCTACAGTGTTTCCCTTTCCTCAGATGCATGTGGATTCTGACAGTTTGTGACGTACTGTTAACTATGAAAATGGACAAATGTTAACAAGAATAGATAAAAAAGAGAAAAGGCTGGGCTTTTGTCCATGTATTTTGATAACAGCGTCAAAAACCACATAATCAAGTGAAATTGCATCATAATCCAATCACATTTGAGGTTACTTAACCAGTCCACATGGTTTGAGGCGAGTGAGGTGATTGACATACAGTTAGCACCGTGCTAATTGGTGAGGCATAAGCTTCCCTTGCTTGTTAGCTACATTAGCATCATAACTCCAGAAGACGCTGGGGCCAGATTCACGAAAGATTTCTTAAGTAAAAACTTAGTTTTGTAAAGTAAAAGTAAGTAAGTAAGTAAAACTTAGGTTCTGAAGACAAATGCTAAGAAGTTCATAAGAATGTTCTTAAATGCATTTCTTGTCCTCAAGTCCTCAAAATATTCTGAAGATAATCTCAATAATTTCCTTAGATTTTTTAGGAAAATCTTCATTTTTTTTTTTTTACATTTACAGCATTTGGCAGACGTTCTTATCCAGAGCGACTTACAAGAAGAGCTTTGTCTGTCTAGAGAAAGTATCTTTGTTAGTTGCCAGTAGGTTGGAGAGAAAGACGGTCCTGAGCTCAGATACTGCTAGAAACAAAGTCACTGTAGATACAGAGAGAGAAGGAACAGGGTTGAGCACAGAAACTCTGTGCCATTCAATACAATACAGTAAACTACAATACAGTAAACTACAATACAGTAAACTACAATACACAGTGCAGTACAATAAAATATAATACATAAGTGCAGCACAATCTATTGCAATCAATACTTCACTCAATGCTCATTTAAGTGCTGTGTAAAGAGACGGTCTTCAGTCTGCGTTTGAAGACAGCCAGAGACTCTGCTGTACTGACAGCCAGTGGGAGTTCATTCCACCCCCTGGGTCAAGGTACAGAGAACAGTTTCGACGCTTGTCTTCCACACGCCTTGAAGGATGGCAGGTCAAGCTGAGCTGGACTCGAAGCTCGAAGGGCTCGTGGTTCAGTTCCAGATTTCACCATTGCCATCATTGTAGGCAGCATTAGGGTTTTAAATCTGGTGCAGCTACAGGGAGCCAATGAAGGGAGCGCAGCAGTGGGGTGACGTGGCTGAACTTGGGCAATGTGTGTTACATTTTGCTGTGTACTGTAAGCGACTCAACATACAGAAGATAATAATTTCTCATAACTCTTCTTTAAGAATGAAGTCTAGAAAAAACACATTTAAGAAGGTTTTCTTTCTTTCTTTCTTGAATCCCCCAGATTTAAAAATGCCAAACATATTTGACTGAGGCAGTAGCGTGGATTAGATTTTTGGCCAAACTGTTCCTTTAACTCTTGACTCCTTACAAGAAAGTATTCAGTTACTGTGCAAAACTAAATATAGTGTTTAATTTTGCACAGTCACTGTAAAATGAGAGTTTTTGCCTTGAACTGAGGATAACTGCCATGTCTCTGTTGGGTGACCCGTATTTGAATTGTAAATTGTAATTGTTTTATAGTCCTTGATTTCAGGTGACCATAAGTAATTGGACAGTTGACTGCTATGTAGATTATTAGTATTAGCTGTGAATTAAATATCAACATTATGTTCTAGTTTACACGGTTTCATTGTTTTATGAAAGGTGGGTGACATGACTGTGCCTCACAATTTGGGATCCACCGAAATTTTGGCCACCAAAGATTTCCAGCCGAAAGTGGTTAAAACTGGCACTTTCAGTTTAAACAAAAGGCAGATTTTTCAAAAAAAATGCAAAGTTTCAAAATGTAACATTTGACCTATAATCTGACTGATGGTGAAAATGTGAAATAGTGATTAAAAACAGTTTGTTTTGTTTGTTCTCCTGCGCTGGTCAGCACAGATGCACTCCAAGCATATTATTATAAGTAGCAGTGTTTTTATTTATTACTCTCATTTCGTGGTAAAGCAGATGTCACTAAAGTGTGGAGTAGAACCTGCAGCGGCGTCTGGTTTTCTGCCGTCGCCTGGCCAGATTTTGTTTTACTTCATGTTTTTTCTTGAACTCAGTCTGAGCAGTTTCATAAACCTTTAACATGCTTCTTAACATGATTTGATATAATAAAATTTTATAAATGTTTCTCGGCTGGAGAAACCTCAGACTGCTAGATGGAAGTTCCAAAGCCACGTCCACTTTCTTTTTTACATGTTAAAAAACTTTCCATTTTTTCTTGGAAATTCCAAAGAATAGGTGCTTTGGAATTAAGCTCCAGATTAATTTTACAGCTCTTAATACGTCATATTTTAGTATTATATGTATTATTTGGGGCAATAAATTATGACACGATGACATTTTATATAACATATTTTCATAACCCTGACACACTGCAGCCTCCGGAGCAGTGAGGCTCTTCACACGGTTGTCTAGAGACTGTGAGTTTGAATCCTGATGGCATTGCGAGTCCAAGAGAAGATAATTGGCCCTTTTTAACTTGGTATAGTGCTATGACTTTTCATGTAAATGTACTGGTACGTTGTGTCTCAACATATCAAAATAGTGTGGAAGTATTTTGATATTATACAGTATTAATGCATCGAGCGCCGGTAGTCAGATGACATGTTAATTATTTAATTGAGATGAAGCTACAATCTTCTCTACACTGTACTTGTGCTATGTTGTCAACCTCTAGTCATAAACATAAACGTAGAAAGGGAGGAAAAACAGAAAGTACAGTCTGAACTTGCTGTTTTTGGTCCAGGTGGATCGTCCAGGCTATGAAACACGAGTTGGAGATCCGTGCAGGGGACATGCGCCCCCAGGACATCTACCAGTTGTCCCCTAGCGATGTCAAACAACTGCTTCTAGATGTGCTCCAACCGCAGCAGACCGGCAGGTACACACAGCCCCACCGTCTGGCTCCGTTTCCATAGATACCTGCCAGCTCTGCACATAATTAAAATTTAAATGTCTTGTTGGGAGTAATTTGATTTAGTTTTTTTTAAAGGTGAGTGGGGTTAATTATTAATTTCCCTGAACAAATATTGGATTGGCCCCCTTTTTTTGACAATTTCACACTCGCTGTGATGTAATTTCACTGGATCTTTTTATCACTGTTTCACTCTTCTGAGCTGAGTGAGGCCCAGAGACACTTTCCCAGTCATTTAAATACTGGTCTACTTGCCACCGTAGTTCAGTTCTCTTGGCAGGTCTTTGGATACATCTGAGCTTAAATTGCAGATTTTGAATAAAATGAATTTGAGCTTGATTCCTTCTCAGGTCGTGGTTGAATCGAAGGCAGATAGACGGCTCCCTGAACCGAACTCCGCTCGGCTTTTACGATCGCGTGTGGCAGATATTGGAGAGAACTCGCAATGGCATCATGGTGGCTGGCTGTCACCTTCCCCAGGTAATCTGATCTTATAATAAGCAGCCAGTTGTTTAGGTACACCTTATACTTGCTCATCACAGATGCATTCAAACCACATTATAATTTAATGTGACTCCTGGAGACCATATGGAGAGCGTCTCTTCAGAATGTCCTCTATAGATCACGTACACAGTCCACGCAGTTTGATGCTTCAATGCTCTTTAACAGGATCTGATTTAAAAACATTTAATAGAACTTGCGGGGAAATTACACCCCCTGCTGGAGAAACATCACACTGCTAGATGGGAGTTCCAAAGACATGTCCACACATTTTACATATTAAACAGGATGTTTTCTGTCATTATAGCTTTGAAATTCAGCTTTAGAGGCCTTTAGAGACCATGAAGTATTCCATTTACATACTTTTACAGCTTTTAATACTTAATATTATTTTAAGCTATTTAAAATTCAGTACTAAATGGCTTTTAAATGGTCCGGTTCTCTAAGTTGTTTTCCCCAATGCTGTGAAAAGTAATAGCATATAGAATGGTGGCCCACCAAAATACAGTCTGTTCAATTTAACAGTTTAAATATCAATATTTTATTGTATTGTGACAGATTATATCACAGCGTGCCGCAGTACACAATCTCTGTGGATATCTTAGGTACTTAAAAACTAACACTAACCAAGTGCGTTTTTCATTAAAAAAAAAAAAGTACAGTGTGAACAGTTGAATAAAAATCCCCCGAAAGTCTTTGATAGCATTTTTTCACTGCTGGTGGTGAAATATTAAAATATTGTGCATCTAACATTAGAAGAAGTACAACTAAACAAACTCTCCATTGGGATTGTCCTGTTTAAGTTAGTTTAGCCATTTCCAAGGCTGTTCTGGAGGAAGTCCGGTGTTTACAGTCACCATCCAGCACCTAGTTTGTCTAATTAATCCATCAAATTCAATCAGGTGCTGCGGATGGAACTGAACGAATCCATGCGAAGGCTGGAGTGCAGCCAAACTTGTGTTCCTCTAAACTTTAGTTCAAGGATGCTCAAACTTCTTATCTTGCAGTGTTTACTTTGGGTTGAAGGACAAAATACAAAGCAGTTTGAAAAATATATTTACAACCCCAGTTCCAGTGAAGTTGGGACGTTGTGTAACACATAAATAAAAACAGAATACGATGACTTGCAAATCCTTTTCAACCTGTATTCAGTTGAATACACTACAAAGGCAAGATATTTGTATTCAGTTGAAAATAGGTTGAAAAGGATTTGCAAACCATCGTAATATCTGTGTGTTTATTTTGGAACATTGCTCTATATTTTATCTCTAAAACATGTTGAAAATGCCACTTTAAAAGGAGCAAAAGAATTGAATATATGGATATAATTTTATATAGAGAATAAAAATCTGTTCTCTCACTGGGTGAAGGGGTGGGCTTAGGGTAACTTTTTGGGCAGCCCTGCTTTTATTATTTTTGATTTATTTTATTTACCCTTTAATTTAACCAAGCAAGTCATTAAGAACGTATTCCTATTTACATTTTTTCAAAAAATAAAAACATCTTTTTATGTTTATAATGTAGCGTTCTTACTGGCAAAAACACACTTGTTGACAAAATAGAGTTTAAGCTGTTTTTGATTAAGACTTCTGCAAACTACTGTATATGTGATCATAATTCATGACAGTTTCACGCCCTCGATTGGTCTTTTAGAGGTGGCAGGCTGTTTTGTTGTGGGTGCCTTAATGTAAATGAGGTCTGTGCTGATTGGGCACTGTATTGCTCCGCAACACTCCTTATGACTTGAATGGGCGGGGCTATACTGATGTGAGCTGAATAAGCCCGAAAAGTGTAAATTAGTTGCTTTGCAATGCTTTTAAGACACTTGGCATTGGCCGGTCATTGCAAAAATCCAATGCTATGTCCACACTGTCTACTGCCCCATGGGGGTTGGGCTGCTCATATTTCCAGATATTTAACAAGCGTAAATAATCTGGTGGTCTTATCTTGGTCCTTTTCCGTTGATGAATGAGAGAGAGGCGGGCTGGCAACTGCACTAGCAGGTGGGCTACTGTCTGTAACTGTAAACCTACAAAGTGGATCTTTACGTTAGGCGTTTCTGACGAAATGGCCAATAACTACGTCTGTCCATTTGGTCCTCTTGTTTGGGAAGAGAAGAGTACTTCACAGCACTCACGCTGTGATAGAAATTCTACGCCTCAGCTGGAGCTCCATTGCTGCGTCTGCTCCACTGCTGATAATTAAACTCATTTTCTTGTTGTTTACCTGTAGCAACCCACTCTGTCGGATATGACCATGTACGAGATGAACTTCTCCCTGCTGGTGGAGGACACGCTGAAGAACATCGTACTGCCTGAGTACAGGCAGATTATAGTGGAGGTGAGCCTGTCTGCTGCACACACTGTACCTCGAGCTTCACAGCAGTGTCAGGTTTATGCACAGGAGAGCTGAGGCTTTAGCTCGCACTTCTCAAACAAATCAGAGTAGCTGACATTGTGGCTGTCAGAGCACATCCTTATACCTGCAACCCATTACAAGGAAACAACTTTCAGTGTGAATTAGTGTGGAGAGATTTTATTAATCGAAGCTCTAGCATTCTAATCATAACGTTTTCACAGTGTTTGGGGCGAATTATTCTCAGGTTACTAAAAAATAGACAAAAGTTTAGATGCAAGGTTTTTTTCCAATACCAACAATATTTATATTACCTATAAAAATGGACATAAGCATGGACAAAAATTCTTATCTTAAAATTGCTTTTTTTGTTGGGGCATAAGCATCTATTACCTGGCTTGTCCAGTTCAAGCAAACTTCAGACATGTTAGACAAACATGTCTAAGCTGATTCACTACACTTGCTGAACCACTCCTGTAATACACCTGTATCAGGTGTGATATGTTTGTGATGTTCAGCAAAGTGTTTGGATGTTGTAATTTATGTATTTCAGCTGTGACATCATACGCAGATGCCTAAACATATGTATATATGCATGTATGTATGTATGTATGTATGTGTGTGTGTATGTGTATATATATATATATATATATATATAATACTGTTAGAAATAAAGGTACCATGCAGGTTCATGATTTGTTCATCAAGGTACAAACAATGTAAGTGTACCCTCAAAGGTGCACCAGAGGTTTTAAGGTCCAGTTGTGTACCTTAAATAAGTCTTTCCCAGTAGAAAATTAGACATTTCTATCTTTTTATGAACTAATATTTTAAAACTGAACAATAAAATAAAAGCCTGGAGTCGAGACGGGGGGTGTGGAGTCAGTACAACTTAGAAAATATCATTTCAGTGGATTATGGCTCAGTAATGTTCTCTGACTAAAGCTACTGAGATGTATATGATGTACCTCTGAGGGCACCACCACAGTGACAGTCGTACCTTTCTTTCAGAGTGTGTGTGTGTGTGTGTGTGTGTGTGTGTGTGTGTGTGTGTGTGTGTGTGTGTGTATGTATGTATATATATATATATATATATGTATGTATGTTTACCACTGTGTTACATCACCTTTCATTATAACAGCATTTGGGAACTGAGGACACTGATTGTTGAAGCTTTGTAGGTGGAATTCTTTCCTGCTTTGCTCAGCAATCCGGGGTCTCCGTTGTCGTATTTTGAGCTTCATAATGCGCCACACATTTTCAATGGGAGACGGTCTGGACTGCAGGCAGGCCAGTCTAGTACCCGCACTCTTTTACTACGAAGCCTCGCTGTTGTAACACGTGCAGAATGTGTCTTGGCATCGTCTTGCTGAAATAAGCAGGACGTCCCTGAAAAAGACGCTGCTTGGATGGCAGCAGATGTTGCTCCAAAACCTGGATGTACCTTTCAGCATTAATAATCAGAGATGCTGGCTTTTGAACTTTGGAACGTGTTGCAGGCATCAAATTCAAAATGAGTGAATATTTGCAAAAAACAAAGTTTATCCGTTTGAACATTAAATATCTTGTCTTTGTAGTGTATTCAATTGAATATAGATTGAAAAGGATTTGCAAATCATCGTATTCTGGTTTTATTTGTCTTACACAACCTCCCAACTTCATTGGAACATTGGAATTGAAGCTGTATGTATGTGTGTGTGTGTATGTATATGTGTGTGTATATATATATATATATATATATATGAATTTATCCCACTTGCAGCTGCTGATGGTGGTGTCGATTGTTCTGGAGAGAAACCCGGAGCTGGAGTTCCAGGAGTCGGTGGATCTGGACCGTTTGGTTAAAGACGCCTTCGCAGACTTCCAGAAAGATCGCGGTCGACCTGACAGGGCTGAGAAACAGGTTAGTTGTTTCATCATACTGAATAATTATTAATTGTAGTAGATAGATACTTCATTGAACCCAAAGGAAAATTAGTAGTACTGCCTCACAGCACGGACCCGGGTTCAATTCCCTGGCCGGGAAACCTGTGTGGAGTTTAGATGCTCTCCCCGTGTCTCTATGGGTTTACTCCCGCAGTCCACAGACATGCAGTCAGGTCAACTGGACATGCTATCCCACCCAGTGAGCGCTGTGATAGTCTCCAGCCCCCCCACGACCCAGAAGGATAAGGATTACATCATATGTGTTTGGGTATGTGCAGTAGCAGTATGGATGAACCAACACACGCTGAGTTCATCTCATCCAGTGAGTTGATTGGGCCATTCAGACAATCTTTTGCTTTGTATTAACTTGAATTCTGGGTTAAATTTGACTGAGCAGTTGGAGTAGAGGGGGGAGGGGGTGTTTGTGTTTGCTTTGTCACTGATATATTGATCAAGATGCTAACGGGGCTGCAATTCCTGGCCTAATAGTGTAATAAAATGGCCCAGTAAGCTCAACCTAGGACTTGGGTGGAAATACGTCCTGCATTTCAACACTGTCAAAACATAACCTTGTATAATTTATTATTAGAAGTATGCAGAAGAAGATAAACGTTCTTAATTTCCACACAATGACGTCTTTGTTTCAAGTCATTTTGGATCATTTCTATTGGTGTATCTATCATAAAATAATCACATTGTGCACAATGCAAAAAAAATATTATGAATGCCAATTATTTACTGTGTGTTAGAGCTACAACTGGTAGAACATGAGATTTTTTGTAACTTGGCTCTACATTCACCCCTGCACTATCCTACGCCTTTCATCAGCTCCGCTCAGTAAGGCTGCGTGATGTGGGCAACATGCTCAATATTGCAGCCCCTCACTGTAAACACTGTATATCCATAAGTTTGTGAGAGAGTCCAGCATTTCTTCTGAAATGAAGGTGTTAATAGTGAGTTTCTGCTGCAGAAACAGCTTCTACTGTTCTGGGAAGGCTTTACACTAGATATTGAACATTGCTGTGAGAATTTGGTTAGTGTGGTTGGTCAGTGTAGTGGGTAACACCTCTACCTTCTACGCTGTAGACTGGGGCTCAGTCCCCCACCTGGGTAAACACCCTACACTATACCAATAAGAGCCCTTGGGCAAGACTCCTAACACCACCTTCACCCCCCTGTGTAAAATGATCAAACTGTAAGTCGCTCTGGATAAGAGCGTCAGCCAAATGCCGTAAATGTAAATGTAAATCTGATCATTAGTGAGGTCAGGTACTGATGGTCAGGTAATACTAGGTGGTCAGTTCTGGATCACTCCAGCTCTTCCCAAAGGTACTGGATGGAGCTCCATCATTCCAGAGAACACAGTTCCACTGCTCCACAGCCCAATGCTGGGGCTTTTTAATCTTCTTGGCATTGGCCATAGTGACGTAACGCTCTTGTGCAGCTGCTCTAGAATATCCCGTTCTACTGGCACTCCACTGTGTGGTAGTGCTATGAATTAAATTGAAGTATAAACATTGTTCTGGTTGTTTTTTCCATGTAGGAGGACATGGAGGTGTTCTATAACACTCCAGCCTTGGGGAAGAAAGGCACCTCCAGCTACCTGACTAAAGTCGTGATGATCCAGCTGCTGCAGGGCGAGGTGAAGCCCAGCAAGGACGACCCCTGCTCCGTCAGCTAAACGGCCTGCGTCTTCGCCAACGCTGGGCTTTCTCTCTGTGTCTTCAAAACGCCCACCGCTGTCCTAGCGGACCACCGCTCTCAGCTAAATCTGCCCAACGTGGGATTTCTTTTCTGCTTAGGCACTTTTTCACCCCTTGCCCTTTGACAAACTACCATGAACTCTTACATCTATTTTTAAGACTCATGCTCTTTACGCTTCTCTCACTTTTCTCTTACTGTAGGGTTTTTTATTTTAGTTTACAGTAGCAGCACTTTCCTTTTTTAGATTTTACCTCAGACACCATGTGCTGAGTTTATAGCTGAACACGGTTAACAGACTTACACCTTTGCCTTTCGTTGCCGTCGTGACAAAAAGTTCATATTTATGTGAGGAAACTTTGATCTAACAAGATTTTATTCTAGGCAATTTCGACGCATTTCCGTTGCTCCATTCATTATGAAATATTCACACACTGTAAAAAAAACAGTCAAATTTTGGAAAAAATATTTTAAAAAGGGAGTTATGAGGTTATATCATATCATATCATATATACTAAGACAACAAAACTTCTCACTGTGAACAGAAAAAACACTGCAAATGATATCTTGATACATGAACTCATCTTAAATCTAGATGCTATAGCTAATATTTCTATTATGAGGCTTTTTTCTTTCTGGTCTTTTTCCATGTTTTTAGTAACGGTATCTCAGGTGATTTTACATTTCAAGAAATAATGCTTAAAGGAGCTTTTCGTTCTAAAAAAACGCATTGTTATTTGTCATGTTAGTCATGTTACATCCACCTAGCAGCACCCCGGCGACCACCAGATACCATCTAATAACGCCCTAGCAACCACCAGATGTACCACAGCAAGCAGTCAGAAGCTCTATCAGCTCCCTTGGATAACACTGGAACCGTTCAACACCCTGGCAACCACCAGGCATACCATAGCAACCATCTAACAACACCCTAGCAACCATCAGGGTAATCACCAGGGATACCATAGCAACCACCTAACAGCACCCTAGCAACCACCAGGTAGCAACCACCTAACGACCACCTGGGATACCTTCTTAACTGTAACGCTAGTCTTCTGCTTTTTTCAGACAGCTGGCAAAGCTCAGATAAAAGCTATAATAACATGATATTACAATAATATAAAATTCTGTATCACATGACTAATAGATGGTATTCATAGGGCTACATACGCCAGCTTTTCACAACAGACATAAACCTACATAAACATTTATAAAGGCTTATTCCAAGCATCAGGTGTCATAAAGGCTGCTTTTGAAAACCGTCATTTCACCTCAGCAAGTCTTGTGACATCTGTTAATAATAATCCTTTATTAGAGTCTGTATAGGTTTGTCATTTGTTGCGAAGGGCTTATGTAGGCGTCATGCAGCCTTTTGAGCGCTACCCTTCAGTAAAGACCTACCCAACAATGTCACTAGCATTAGGATGATTTCACTTTATAATGTATCATTGATGCAGGGAATATATCCAGCGGTCCTGTAAGGCGGTACATTACAGCTCTGCATGCTTCTTGTTGTGCATGGAGTGGCTTCAGCGTTGGAAATGCAGTTAGTGTAGAAGAAGGATGTGTTTGAACTGTTGTCATAGGTGCACTTGTTTGAAAAGGGGTCACGTAGCCTCGGTAATGGTAGAAAAGGTCGCCGTGCACGTTTTAAAAGGGTTTCGGGCCGTCTTGCCGCAGCGCGGGTCCTTCCTTAGCTGACTTTTTGGTTAGAAGAATAGAGCGGAAATGTATTCAGTGTGTCTCTGTGTGTGTTTGTGTGAGCGTGTGTGACTTTTTCTTCCTATTTTGTTTTCTTGCAATTTACAGTAGAAAAGAAATAAATGCTAATTGCTCACCTGCATAATGATGTGTTCTCATCTCTTTGGAAGTGAAGCCTTAACATCCCTGATATGCACAACTAAAGCATCTGCAGAAAACTATCAAAATAAAGTGTTTCCATTATAACTAAACTCTATTTGGACGCCCCCTTATATCTACCATTAGTGATTAACACATGTCGTTATTGGGATAATATTCTTCTCCATCCTCTTTCATTGATTCATCCCACGGTTTTCAAGATATCATCACCAAACCAACTCCAGATTCTTCTGTCTAGTTTGGGATGTGGGTGTATATTGACTGGACGTACCGTTTCCTTAGGAACGAATGGCGGAACAATGTGGCCAAAGCTTTGTGCGTCCCTCTTTTTATACATATGCACTGACAGCCATGTGGTATACCATAACAACCATCTAGCAACACCCTAGCAACCACCAGGGATACCATCGCAACCATCTAGCAAACCCTAGCAACCACCTAGCCAACACCCTAGGAACTGTGTAATCTACCTTAGCAACCGTCAAGCAGCAGCCTTGAAACAACTTGGGATAGAACCACCTAGCAACACCCTAGCAACCACCTGGGATAACATACTAGCTGCTTACCAACACTTTAGAAACTGAATCTGAAATACCACAGTGCCCATCTAGTAACACCCAAGCAATCACGTAAGATTCTATTACAACCGCCTTGCCATGGCCTCGCAACCACCAGAGATACCATAGCATTGTTGTTTATGCTATGCAGTGAAGGTACAGTCATGTTACCACCACCTAGCAACTACCATAGCAACCAGTTAGAAACCCCGGGATGACATGGGAATCGTTTAGCAACACCCTAGACACCACTTGAAATGCCACAGCAACCACATATCAACATCCTAGCAACCACTTGATATACCATTGCAACCACCAGGGATACCATCACAACCATCTTGCAACATCATTGCAAAAACCTGAGATAACATTGCAACCACCTACTGACACGCTAGCAACCACCTGGGCTTCCATAGCAACCATCTAGCAACACCCCAGCAACCACCAGGGATACACTAGCAACTACCTAAAAGCAACCTAGCAAACACCAAGGATACCATAGCAACCACCTAACAACACCCTTGCAACCACAGTGGGAAATTTCTTCAGCGATTATTCTTTTATTGTTATTATTTATTACATCTTATATAATTGTAGCATATGTACAAATTCACATACACATATATAGAAAATATATGTCGAAAATAAATCAACTCTAACCGCTAAGCGGTAAAGTTTTCTCTTTCCTTTAAAAGGACAGACGCTTACCTGGCTGATACTGACAGAGCCGGTGGAGACGCGTACATGAGGCCGAGCATCAAAGCAGACTTGCTGTGTTTATTCGGGGGTGTGTTTGGCCCTGAAGGCGTGTTTGTGCGGCTGTCACAAACACCCCCTCGTGTCTGAGGAATAAACAGAACTTTCACCTGCTGCATAAAAGAAGAGGAACACGACAGAGCAGAAGCTTCAGCTCCTCGACCTTGAGAACCGACTGCAAACTCCAAATTCGATTCAGAAGCTTCTTTAAAACTCCTTCACCTCAGCGAGAGGTCTCCACCAACGGAATGAAGAAGGTATTTCTGAGGCCAGGTGTTGCTGTAGGGTCACTTGTGGTCATGGCTACAAGAAATGCTCCCCTTCTATGTTTTTATTCCTGTTTTTTTTTTTCTATTTGTGAAACGGAACAGGACATTGACTGGTTTAAAAGCTCCATATCCAACCTTTTGGTGTTATTTTATTGAGTTGCAGTGCTGAAATGTGTTGACCGTCCCACTCGTGTGCATCTGTGATGATTTGTTTATGTTGCAAAACTTTGAATTCATTTTTTATGACCACTTTCACACATCTCTAACAGCGCTCCTGTGACTGTACCTTTAAAACCCCCACACAACAATCAGGCATAACATTATAAACATTATCACCCCCTTTTACCCTGTTCTTCAGTGGTCAGGACCCCCATGGACCCTCACAGAGCAGGTACTATTTGGGTGGTGGGTCATTCTCAGCACTGCAGTAACACTGACGTGGTGGTGGTGTGTTAGTGTGTGTTGTGCTGGTCTGAGTGGATCAGACACAGCAGTGCTGCTGGAGTTTTTAAACACCTCACTGTCACTGCTGGACTGAGAATAGTCCACCAACCAAAGATATCCAGCCAGCAGCGTCCTGTGGGCAGCGTCCTGTGACCACTGATGAAGGACTAGAGGATGACCAGCACAAACTGTGCAGCAGCAGATGAGCTGTCGTCTCTGACTTTACATCTACAAGGTGGACCGACAAGGTAGGAGTGTCTAATAGAGTGGACAGTGAGTGGACACAGTGTTTAAAAACTCCAGCAGAAATGCTGTGTCTGATCCACTTATACCAGCACAACACACTAACACGTCAGTGTTACTGCAGCGCTGAGAATGATCCACCACCCAAACAGGACCTGCTCTGTGGGGGTCCATGGGGGACCTGACCACTGAAGAACAGGGTAACAGAGTATCAGAGAAACAGATGGACTACAGTCTGTAACTGTAGAACTACAGAGTGCAGCTATACAGTAAGTGGAGCTGATAAAGTGGACAGTGAGCGTAGAAACGAGGAGGTGGTCAGAGTGTTATGTCTGATTGTTGGATATTTAAATGAGATCTGTTCTGATTGGCTCCCTGCTTTGTGCCTTATTCAGAAAGTAGGTTGAAGTCCTCCTTATGGCTACAGCATGCATGGGCAGAGTTGAACTGCACTGGGCTGAATGGTCGGGTATATAAAAAAATGCGTTGCTTTTTTGTGAAATCACAAAAAATAGGTTAAAAAAAGGGGGTGATTTTTGCTCAGTGTTACAACGCCACGCCCTTTAAATGTCCTTTAAAATCTGATATTCATTCTCTTTTTCTCTCATTCACTCGTTCATTAGGACAAAAGACCTCTGTCTCCCGGCTGTCAGAAATGGATGATGGTCCGAAGAACATCCCGTAAGGTTGCCAGACTTAATGTAATCAAGTTGTCATCTTCCTTTTGTGTTATCTCACAACGCGCCATTAAACTCCAACAGAACATACCTAAATTAATGTCGGCTCCAGTGTTGCCTAGGAATAAATCAGGCCATCCTCTGGAGGGGGACTATAAAGAGTCTAATGCTTTTCCTTAAAGAACCCTCATAAAAGTTAACAGGGCTTTAAAGTCAAAGCCTGTCTGCCACTGGCAGCATTGAAGCGTTTCCTAATGGCCAATCTGTCTGGAACATTAGGCAATGACTGGCAGTCGCTGTTCTTCCTCTCTGCCCACCATCCCCCCTACTGTTTCTGCTCTGTGGGGGCCGTGAAGGTCACCCAGCAGCGGGAGGACACGTAGGTGACGGAGGCTGCTGTTGTGATTATCTGTTCGACACAGAGGCAGTACGTGTGCAGTCACTAAGAGCTCTGAAGAAGCTCAGCAAAAAAAACACAGGTTTTCATTATAGCTCTGATATTACTGTAGACACCCACCGGCCACTTTATCAGAAACCCTGTCCTTGTAGCTCCAGCTTGCACGTGTTCAGATTGTAGCCCATCTGTTTATACACAGGCTACACACTGTAATTGTACAGCTATATAGTGGACCTGTAAGGGTAGGTGTTTCTAATAAAGTGGCCAGTGAGTAGAAGCACAAGGGAGGTGTTTCTAATAAAGTGGCCAGTGAGTGGAAGCACAAGGTGGGTGTTTCTAATAAAGTGGCCAGTGAGTGGAAGCACAAGGTGGGTGTTTCTAATAAAGTGGCCAGTGAGTGGAAGCATAAGGTGGGTGTTTCTAATAAAATGGCAGGTGAGTGGAAGCACAAGGTGGGTGTTTCTAATAAAATGGCAGGTGAGTGGAAGCACAAGGTGGCTGTTTCTGTTAAAGTGGCCATTTAGTGGAGGCACAAGGAATAAAACAACCAGTTAGAGAAAATAGAAGATAGGTATTTCCAACAAGGTAATAATAATTTATTATATTAGTCCTGTTTTACATGCAGTGGCATATAAAAAGTTCTATGAATAATGATTAATCCAAATCAGAAAAATGTCTGAAATGAGATCCTTTGTTTCTTAATGAGAATGAATTTTGTTCCGTTGTGGAAACTCTAACCCACACAGCAATGAATCTTCATCCCACAGCGAGCCAAACCTCAGTCTTTCATTTTACCTTAAAATCAATGTTATGTTGCAGTGGAAATCGGCTCCATTAGAGCCCTGCTGTGTTTGTTCTACAAATCCTGATCGAGTCCCAGGGCTTTTTGTAGTTATAAGAAAAGCTTGTTTTTTGGCTCAAAGTTGTTATGCTGACCATTTTCTACACTTACTGAGGTCTTGGGAGGTGGACCTGAATACTGAGAAGCAGAGAAGAAAAGCTTGTACCAGTTTAGGAAAGTAAACTGACGTTCTTCACAGTGGGAAACCCCACTAAAGACATAATGATTTCTGGAAAGTGAAAAATGCAGGTCTGTAATTCACATTTATGCAAAAAAAAATCAGTCCAAGTAAAACAAAATAATCTGGGTGTAATTAAAATCTTCATCAACATTTTGACATACAATTCCACAAAAATTAAGACAGTTTGTGAAATGCAGATAAAAACAGAATGAAGTGACTTCTAAATCTACTTTGAATCGTAATTATAAAAAACAAACATTAAAAAAAAGCTATGGCAGTACTTACACAGTCTCTAAAAGCTCGGAAGAAGCTCAGGAAAAAACACAGGTTTTCATTATAGCTCTGATATTACTGAAAACACCCACTGGCCACTTTATCAGAAACCCTGTCCTTGTAGCTCCAGCTTACAAATGTTCAGATTGTAGCCCATCTGTTTATACACAGGCTACACACTGTAATTGCACAGCTATATAGTGGACCTGTAAGGGTAGGTGTTTCTAATAAAGTGGCCAGTGAGTGGACGCACAAGGTAGGAGTTTCTAATAAAGTGGCCAGTGAGTGGAAGCACAAGGTGGGTGTTTCTAATAAAGTGGCCAGTGAGTGGACGCACAAGGTAGGAGTTTCTAATAAAGTGGCCAGTGAGTGGAAGCACAAGGTAGGTGTTTCTAATAAAGTGGCCAGTGAGTGGAAACACAAGGTAGGTGTTTCTAATAAAGTGGCCAGTGAGTGGAAGCACAAGGTAGGTGTTTCTAATAAAGTGGCCAGTGAGTGGAAACACAAGGGAGGAGTTTCTAATAAAGTGGCCAGTGAGTGGAAACACAAGGTAGATGTTTCTAATAAAGTGGCCAGTGAGTGGAAGCACAAGGGAGGTGTTTCTAATAAAGTGGCCAGTGAGTAGAAGTACAAGGTAGGAGTTTCTAATAAAGTGGCCAGTGAGTGGAAGCACAAGGGAGGTGTTTCTAATAAAGTGGCCAGTGAGTGGAAGCACAAGGTAGGTGTTTCTAATAAAGTGGCCAGTGAGTGGAAGTACAAGGTGGGTGTTTCTAATAAAGTGGCCAGTCAGTGGAAGCACAAGGTAAAAACTATACAAAAACAGGACATTTAATGTTCTATCTTCCAACTTCAGTGTTTTTTGGTGAACATCTGCTCATTCTGACATCGAAGCCTGATACATGTTCCAACAAGGTTTAGACAAGGGCAACTTGAGACCAGAAACTTTAAAAAGTGCTCAAAAAACATCTTAAACGAGTCATGCAATCATGCTTGGATATAAAGGGAGAACCCAGGAAAGGTCGAATCCAACACATGATCCGTAATTACATAAATCTAGCCTTAAAAAGCCGAAATCATTTGAGTTTTAGCTCAAGCAAGCGTGAAATGAAAGGCGTTAGCAATGCTAATCGGTGAATGAATTCCATATACTGCTTGTGTCAACCCTGAAATCTGATTTTGTCAGACGCTTTGAGGCTGCTAATCAGTAA
This sequence comes from Pygocentrus nattereri, assembly GCF_015220715.1. NCBI lineage: Eukaryota > Metazoa > Chordata > Actinopteri > Characiformes > Serrasalmidae > Pygocentrus > Pygocentrus nattereri. Next base: position 29,789,267 of record NC_051235.1, read on the forward strand.
CATATGGGTTATTGGTGTCAGGACATGGTGCCAGCTATAGTTGGAAGGGAATTCCTGAGAAATGAAGTGCTTTGGCATCCATCTGTGCCAAGTAGTTCCTGCTCCTTGACTTACCGTCTGGCAAAATGCTCCTTGTTGAGCAGGCTAGCAGAGCCAGACGTGATCTGATACTGAGAACACACATCAGGGAACAACCTAAACGTTGGATACGCCCCCTCTGAAACCACGCCCCCGATTCCCCCAATTACGTGTTGTGTTAATGCCTTTTCTTGGCTCACATTCATTCTCCATAATAAACATTTGAGAAACGCCGCTCAGCTTAGTTTTGTCAGAGGTGGGCTCGAAGGACAAAATCTAATCAATGAATCCATTTCAAATACTTTGAACACTAACGCATGAGAAAGGGGATTTGGCTTGTTCATCATGTTCATTTGGCTATTCAGTAACCTGAATAGTTTAACCCTCTGGGGTCCAAAAACCTGTTTCTATATCTGTTTGTGTTTCTTTGTGATGGTAGAGCCGCTCTTTCCTTTCCATCTTATCACGAGATCCTACGAGACCCACATCCAGAGTTATGAGCCTATGAAGAGGGGCTGAGATACACGTCATCTGCCTCTCACCGTATGGAACTGGTGGATTCGTGTGTCCGTCTACACTCTGTGGGAAGCTGACCGATGGACACTCAGGAAATCATTAAGGTCCAATCCCATTTATTCTTTTTACCCCTACCCCTTGTTTTGGAGTGTCACTCCAAACCCCTTGGACCTGAGTTACAGGGCAGTGGTTGAGATCTTCCCTCTGAAATGAGACCCTCAGATAAAAAGAGCATCACTTCATTAACAGCTACTAGCGCTAGCACTAGAGTCGTGTCACTGGTGTTACGGCATCACAAAAATCTCTTATTTTGAAATAAAAAGTCACACCGATGACGTCACTCGACCACCTTTGACCTCTTTTCTGAGGATCTATGAAGGAAAGCTCGTGGTGAGTCCATTGTGTCTCTCAGTTCTCAGAGATCTTCTCATTCAGCTCATGATCTCATATGAAGCTTTTAGCTGAAGTCACTGGTGTGACCGACTCTATTCTGAGGTCACTGTGAAAAAATAGAAAACAAATGATTGACGGCGTGTGGTTTGATGTCCTGTAGCAGATACTTTGTAAAATGCATTGTTCATTAAAGACGTCTCTGGTGTTTTCTTTATCATGTGTGACACCAGTGGGCAAATAAAAAGCGGACATTTCTGTAGAATGACCCAGCTGCATATGCAGGTCACAACATAGAAATGGGCAAGAAAGTAGCTTAAGGTCATATATATATATATATATATATATATATATATATAGTGAACCAATTTATGGCTCACCTCATAGTCATACCTTCCATCAGGGGACCCCTTAAGACCTCTACCACAATTTAAACCCTGCCAGATACAAACCAAATCCATCATTATGCCATGTGGCTAATAATCAGAGCATATGTACACACAAGAAACTGGTTACACAGTTTTATTACATTAAGCAAATATAAAAGTGTCAATTACACAGCAGTGCAGGATGTTTGGGGTTTACATTTGCATAATACAATAAGACATCACTATTGTTACCTAATCTTCTCCAAAATAAAAAACAAAGGTAAAAATGCCTTAATGAATAAAAATTTCTACATTAACTGGTTGATTCGTTCAGAGCGGTTTGGTGTGAAACGTTCTGTTCCAGAGAGACTTACCGAGTCAGAACTGTTCACTGTGGTGGTGATGGGAACCAGACGTCCACCTCTAAAAGCTCCCTCACATAAACTTCCTACATGAAATGGTTATGAATTCATGGCATTTGGCTGACGCTCTTATCCAGAGCGACTTGCAGTTTGATCATTTTACACAGGTAGGCGAAGGTGGTGTTAGGAGTCTTGCCCAAGGACTCTGATTGGTATAGTGTAGGGTGCTTGTCCAAGCAGGGGATTGAACCCCAGTCTACAGTGTGGAAGGTAGAGGTGTTAACCACTACACTAACCAACCACTGCCTGATTCAGTGATTCACTGCCTGATGAGACTGTTTTGAGTTAGTTTTGAAAAGGTTTTGGCCTTAAACATTCATGATAAAATATTCCCCAAAGAAAACCTCTTTTTAAAGATTTTTACTATTTTGACATCGTCAGCTTTTCAAATAAACACTCTGAACACACATGTAGGTTCACTTTAGGATATTAAACAAAATGTCTATATTTATGTTGTAGTCATGGCGACCCCTGGTTCTTTATATCTTTTCTTATCCTCTTCAACTCCTCAGGACCACCGGTGGTTCCAAACCGCGCTTGGTCATGTTCTTCATAACGTTCATGTTCCATAAGCTCCATTCAGAAGCTGGGCGTCGTGTGAGGCTGTAGCTCTTCTCTCCAGTCTAATAGACGGTGATGTCATTTTAAACCCTTATAATAAAAGAAGCTGAACTTTGTTTTTCTACTGAAAGTCGAGCCGTTTTTCCCCAAATCTGGGCTCTAAACTATAAACAGACGGCGTCTCTTCAGTGATCTGCTCTGGAAACATCACTTTTAGAGAATAACACAAAGAGCGGCAGAGATTTTCAGCAGTGAATTGTAAGCATGTAGTGATATGTGGAGATCATAAAACACACGTTCTGTTCATTTGAGGGGCTTTTACAATAAATAAATGAATGAATTAAATAAAAATACATTTATTTCATGCAGTTACTGAATAATTAGCCTTGTGATTTGGTCACGGAGATTCAGATGGACAAACTAAAACATACTCTGGAGAATAAGAGGTTAAATCGCAAGCGAAGCTGTTAAATTGAGCTTTAATTTCAATGTCAATACAAAAAGAGAAGGTCTGAATCATTTCTGACCGTCCATTCACCCCGAAACGTTTGCACAGTTTAAAGAACGTCCGGCATTTTTAAATAGTGAAAAATGATATGAAAACATTGGTAAAAGTTCCAGATATTTAATAAAGTCTCAGATAGTTTATGCGCATCCTACTGAATTACAGGCTTTCTAAAAAACAAAGTACAGAGGTTAAAGCACAGACCTCGACTCAGCAAAAGGCCGAAGAAGAATCATAAGCCTGTTGACAGTTTTCCAGGGAAAATCCTGAAGTTTGCATTCTTATAAAAAGCACGGATGCCTATTTTTCTGTGCAAAGTAGTCCAACATGCTGGAGCTGATACTTGAGACACGTCCAGCTCACTCCAGTGTCTGTTTGAACGTGGTCTTTCCTGGATCAGCACTGTGTCGAAGTCTCCATGAAGCAGAGAAAGCGCAGAAGTTGAAGGTGCTAATGTCCCATCTTCCCTGCATTCTCCATCCAGTCATGCCCTCCTGTAGCACGAGTTGGCCTACAATGCCAACATGACTGCTAAACCCAGCCGCGTCCACCTCTCAGTCCTGTTTTTTGTTCATATTCCGGCTCTCGTTTGTTGTTATAGTTTTTGTTGTATTTTTTTTTTCCAAACGAAACCAAAACATTGATCACATCATTTAAATCTGACCAATGTGTAAAAACAGGATTTAGAAGAATTTTATAACCCACAGCTCAAAATACAGACATAAACCAGTTTTCTCAAAGCCTCTGTTTATAATACCTGTCATTATAATCATTCAGAGGTTTTTAATATAGAAAATCTTAGACATGCCAGGCAGTATAGCTGAGAGGCTCCGGTTTTAGTTTATGGTACCTTGTAGAACATTTTATTTTAGGGGCACATTATAATGTCATTATAATGGCCTTATTAAGTCATTTTTTACATTTATGGCATTTGGCTGACGCTCTTATCCAGAGCGACTTACAAGTTGATCATTTTACACAGGTAGGCGAAGGCGGTGTTAGGAGTCTTGCCCAAGGTCTCTTATTGGTGTAGTGTAGGGTGTTTTCCCAGGTGGGGACTGAACCCCAGTCTACAGTGTAGAAGGCAGAGGTGTTACCCACTACACTAACCAACCACCCTTATCAAGCCAGTAGCTGGTAATTAATCGTTTCTTTAATACGAAGCAATAACTGTGGTGAATTAAGCATTTACCAGAGCACTTTTATTTACACATTATATCAAAATCTTGTGCACAAGTCTTACTTAAAAAGTCAATAGGATGTGTATATATATATATATATATATATATATATATATATATATATATTATATATATATACTTTCCTCATTTTCCATCAGACATGTTCTATTTCTATTTGCTCAGTCAATTCCAAATAAAGCCAAACTGACTCTAAAGATTAAAGTCTAGAGATTTCTAATTACCACTAAAACCTAAAAGGTGTTCAATTCTATTGTGTAGGCCTAACCTGAGCCTAGCAGCGATATTCACTGTGCTTATTATATAGCTTCCAAACTTTGTCGGTAACACTTTATTTGAAGGTTACCTACATAAGGGCTCCATAATGCATTCATAAGCACTGAATAATGTGTTTATGAAGCACCACTTGAACATTTATTAAGTGCTTATGTTGGTTCTCGCAACCTGACATAAGATGCTTTATGAAATAAATGACATTGTACTGACATAATAAGAATAAACGTTGAACATATTTACAGCACTAAACATTCAAACCCTATGCATAACTATTTATGTCAGCATTCTTGAGATGGAGCTGCCGGGTAGAAGGAGAAGAGGTAGACCTCAGAGAAGGTTTATGGATGTAGTGAAGGTGGACATGGAGATGGTTGGTGTGAAGGTAGAGGAGGCAGTGGATAGGGCAAGATGGAGGCAGATGATCCGCTGTGGCGACCCCTAAAGGGAGCAGCCGAAAGAAGAAGAAGAAGAAGAAGAAGATTCTTAAGACGACATTGTATTGATATCAGGTGAAATATGTCTGGAAACCACCCCCTCTTCGCTCCATGGCGTGGAAAAGATGATTGATGCGATTTTATATCAGATCAGAAGGTAGATTATGTGTGAAGTACTGCTTTTGCTTCATGTCATTCTTCTCCTCTCTTAAACCACATATGTGGTCTTTTATTATTAATGTCATTTATTTCATAAAACATCTTATGTCAGGTTGCGAGAACCGACATAAGCAGTTAATAAATGTTCAAGTAGTGCTTCATAAACACATTATTCAGTGCTTATGAATGCGTTATGAAGCCCTTATGTAGGTAGCCTTCAAATAAAGTGTTACCACTTTATTCTTTGTCTTTGTCTCCTTATCAATAAATGACATGATTATGGTGTAAAATAAAGTAACACTTTATTTGAGGGCTGCTTACCTAACATATGTAACATAGGGTCTTCATAACATATGCAGAAGGACTGAATACAATGCACTACTTGAATGTTTATGAACTGCTTATGCCAGTAATCGCAAGAGGCCCCCTAAACTACAGCGATAGATATCTGTTCCATTTATAACACTGTTAAGAAGCATCATTCCCAAGTAATAGAACCCCAGAGGCCCATTTGGAAACGCTTCACATCAGTTCTATATCTTTCTAATCAATGCAAAGTATTTTTTGGTTTGATATTTTTTCTGTTGTCATTGTACACTAAACCAGCTGTTCCCACCCCTGGGCCTGGGGGACCCTGTGCTCTGTGCATTTTTGTGTTTCCTGCTAAAACTCACCCACTTCAACTCAGTCAGGGCTTATTAATCAGCAGAATAGTTGGATCAGGTGTTTAGGGAGGAAGGCAAACAGTGAAATGTGCTGGGCAGGTGGTCCTCCAGGACCAGAGTTGGGAGCTGCTGGACTTCACAGCGATGAGTGTGTTTACATGCACTCAATAATCTGATCATAATCTGATTTCTGCAGTTATTGGATGATTCAAATGGCCACGTAATCAGCACAGTCTGATTTCTCAGATCGGACTAAGGTCTAGAAATCTGATAAAGAGGCTGGATTTTACAAATGCGTAAGCATCGTTTTAAAAATGCTTATTTAAATCCATATGCATTTTTTATGAAGTGCCACTGTAGGACCTTTATAAAGTGTTCATAGTTTAGTAATGGCTATTAAGGTCATAAGCACTTAATAATGATTAATATGCAATTACAACACAAACTACCAAAACCAACATTGGGCTGTTACATCTGATGACTATGAATGTGGGATTATGCTCCTAAGTCTAATGCTGACTGATAGAAAACCAACCAAGAACATGTAAAATTCAAGAGTATAGATGAATTTGGGCTCAGCGTTTGGCAAGCAACAGGTCTCTTTTGCCTTTTTTATGTATTGTAACTGCTTATTTATAATAACCATTAATAAACATTTTATACCATTTATAAACTGTTTATAAGGAGAGTCATATTGTAAAATTTAGAAAGATGCTTAATTCAGTCTAATTATTGCTTAGTTGTAAAAACAATCAGGCAGTTAGAAGCTATTAGAATGAATGACCTTCATAAGTGCATTATAAGTGCATTATAATGCCTTCCTAAAATAAGTTATTACCTTTTTTAGCATATGCATATATGTAGTCCTTGTTCCAGGATTAAATATGTGGTGGCTGTGGAAACGTCTCTCGTTAAATACTGGAAGTCTGAACGATGTTTGTGTTCTCTGTTTCGGCGCCATGACGAAGACTCCGGGAAGCGAAAGCGTAAAGAAGCGGATTCACGCAGCTGTTGATGAACGTGAAACTTCCAGCAATGTCGCCGAGTGAAGCTGTGAACACCAACACCTTGCCTGATGAGCCTGGGTATGATTGTTTGAGGCAGATTGCAAAGAGTTCCACCAAATTGAGAATGTGGTAGGGCGTCCAGAAAACGAAGAAGGTCACCACGATCCTGGTGACCAGTTTGGTCAACCTTCTGCTCCGGATTAAGGCTTTTTGGGTCACTCTCTTGTGGAGGCAGTAATAGGAGATGACCATAATGGAGCACGGAAGAACAAACGCCAGCAGAGTTTCCAACACAGCAACTACGAGCCTGTATTCATCTGAGGACGTGATTCGTCCACACTCTCTCTTGGATTCTCTCTGGACAATCTCCTGGGTTAGAATCGCTGGAACCGAGAAGGCAAATCCACAAGCCCAGATCATGAAGAGGAGAAATCTCTCACCTGTCTTTCCCAGTTTGGCCCAAATCTCAGGAAAACAGATCTGTAAGCAGCGATGGACGCTCATCAACGTCACCGTCAGCAAACTGGAATAAACACTACTGTAGGCGAGGGAAGAAATGAGCTTGCAGAGTGATCTTCCAATCGTCCAACCGTGCAGCTGATTGTACATCCACACAGGCAGGGTCATTAAGCACAGGATGTCCGAGGCGGCCAGGTTCAGCATCAGATGGACGGTGAAGTTGTCCTTCTTGAACCACCGAACTATGATCACGATCACGGCGATGTTGCCAGGAACTCCAACAGCGCAGAAGAAGCCCATCAGCACTGAACTAACCAGGTTAGCCTGGCTCAGACCAGTGGAGCTCAAATCGCTGCTGTTGCTGAGCTGCATGTTTGCTGATACGCAGTGGAACTCCGGAGTGATGCACAGTCAGGAAGCTCACGGACAAATGACTAAACATCACTGTTCCAGATGGTTATCAGTTTCAGGACATTAGCTGGCACGAGCTTCATCATTGACGTTATGTTACATATGGGATTTGTTGTTTCGCAGAGGCAATTAACCCCCAGTTCTAGAGATTAGTTTGTTTATGTAGCAAAAGGTTTATTTTTGCAGTGTGGAACTCTCAGGTTCTTCATTTATTTAGTAGACTCACGCTTGTATTTAAATTCTGTACTACTTTTGTCTCATGAGTTTGGATGGAAAACATCAGGAGTCAATTCTTAAAATGCCCAGCGGAAAGCCGGAAAAATAAGGATTCCTCTGTGTTTTCCATGTAGATAGAGCCAATCCAGCCCTCCTATCAGCCAGGACTTCAGTAGCCGAAGAGAAGGCCTAATGTGTTATTTTACTATCAGTATAATTAAGTGGCAATTAGGCATATAATTAGGCATATAGTGCTGTCGCCTCACAGCGAGGAGGGCCTGGGTTCGATTCCCCGGCCGGTGACCGGGGTCCTCTCTGTGTGGAGTTGGCATGTTCTCCCCGTGTCTTCGTGGGGTTCCTCCAGGTTCTCCGGTTTCCCCCCACAATGCAAAGACATGCAGTCAGGCCAATTGGACGTGCTAAATTGCCCCTGGGTGTGAGTGACTGTCTGTGTCTGTCTGTCTGCCCTGCGATGGACTGGCGACCTGTCCAGGGTGTATCCTGCCTTCCGCCCGATGACTGCTCCAGGCTCCAGCACCCACCCGGACCCTGACAGAGAAGCGGCTTGGAAAATGGATGGATGGATGGATATAATTAAGTGTAATTAAGCGTAAGTGGGAGATTTAGTCTAAGCACTGGCCCTGTCTTCAGGAGATTGTGAGGTTGATCGCTGGTGATGCTATAGATGTCCATGGCCCGGAGTCCAAGAGAGCGCAATTGTCTTTGCTCTCTCTGGCTGGGTTGGATGGCCCCCCCGTCTTCCCCCTCACACAGCATCATACTAGTCAGTGCAGGTGTCTGTTAACTGATTAGTGGTTAGTGTTCTCCTCAGAGTGCGTTCATCTGCGTTTGAAAAGACGTGGTCGAGCTTCACAGGTCTCAGAGGAGGCCTGTGTTTGCCTTCATCCTCATAGTGCTGGTAGTATCGTCTGATTGGGAGGACTGACTGTTTATCATGGAGGGTTTTGACGTTTGATTGAGCTCTAAAGGTTTGTGGTTCACCACTTTGATTCTTTTGGGCTGCTAGCTGTAAAAAAAAGCTGTTTTGACTCTAATCACATCTAGATTTTCATATTTCATGAGGAGCTGCCTGAGGAGGACTGAAAAATACATGTTAAAACTGCATTACCGCTGAAAGCCACTTGGTCAGTTAAGAGACAAATATATAAAGATTCTTTATTCTTTATAAAAATACATAAAGAAAATAACATAAAACTAACTGATTGAAGATGAATATATAACATGATTCTAGTCTGCTCATCCTACTCAATGTCAGATCATCAGAAAGGGTCGATTAAACTGTACATAAATATGTTAAAATACTACATCGTGTCCAGAATGAAGAGCAGAGCTGTACAAGATGCTGTAATGACTGAGAAATCTCAGGACATTCCAGGATTAATTATAATGTAAAAACAGAGATCAAGTCTCAAAGTAGATAACTTTAAAAAGTAAGAGCATATATGGATAATTACAGGATATTATGTATCATTTTGTTCCATTCTTGTTCACAGAGTTCTTGAAATATTAAATGAAACCTCTAAAAAAACATCATGTTTAAAGTTTGTAATATGTAAATAATTTCTTTGTAAAAAATCCGAAACTTTGCACTGTATTTGCTCCTAATCAGCACGCGGCAATAAACATAATCACCCTGTTTTTTCCCGGTTATTCCTGGTTGTAGTCCAAACAAAAACACTCCAAGTCTGGAATGCTAAACAAGTTGATGATGTTGATGAACGTCCGTCTTGGGCTGAAAGTCTGCAGCTCAGGCTTTGGATCTTCCTTAACTAAAGGGTTTAAATCACTGGTTTTTTGTGACTCACAGCTGATCTGCATCTGTGTTAGCATTAAATAAAACCTCCTGTGGTTGTTTCATTAAAAAGCGAAAATGGCAGGAAGTGACCAATGCAGGGGCACAAAGGATGCAGTGACATCACTGATTTGGTGAGCCACTGAAGAGGAAGCAGCTGTTAAAAATAACCAGCATCGACAAAACTAGAGGCAATATTTGAAGGACTCATATCACAGGAAATCTAAATTTCCCAGCTTTTTCCAGTAAGTGTTTGATGTAATGTGCAAACACTGCTAAAGCTTTAAAAAGTCCCTCTCAAGTCCATCTTTGGAAACTGAGCTCTAGACCATTAAGAATGAATTGTTTCTATGGTGTCTCAAGAAACACTGCATTTACATAGTTTACAGCAGAGTAGCCCCGCCCATTCAGGCTGAGGTTTTCCGGATGTAAAGGTTTTGGTACGTAAACCCACACAGACATCATAAGTGGACCTGATAATGTAAGATACAAGAAAAAACAGTAAGCTATGGGCTGTTTAAACCAACAACCACCACAACACTCCCTGGCCACTTCACGGAAATCCCTCCCTGTTTTTCCAATAAAGCCACAGCATCGTTCAAAGCGGAAATCATGCTACAGAACGTAAGCGAGTTTGTACAGTCACATGCAAAAGCTCAGCTGCACCTGGTCAAATGACATCTTGTTGATTTTCTATGTCCCTATTGTCGGAAGAAAACCTCGTATCACAACTTTGGTATGGTAACTTTACAGGAGAAGGAAAAAACTTCCTTAACTTTTAATGTAAGTCAATGGAACCAGTTTTTTTTTAGGGTAATTTTGGGTCATTTCTTTTAGTCCATTCATCATGAAATCTGTGTACAATGTAAAGGGTCACCGGTATTTTCAAATTATGTCAAAAACTGAAAAATGTCAAAAATGGAGATACAAGGTTTTGTCCAACAGCGATATGTAAAGTTATTTTACACTTCTTCTACAGAGACACACTTCTGCACATTTTAATACACACTTACTGTTTATTTACAACATTTAAAATACTGTGGAGGAATAAAGCTATGATACATTTTATACATTGTGTTTTACTGTTACCAAAACTTTACCACGTTTCAGCAGTACAAAGTAAACCCTGTACTCAAGTTAAAGTCGAGACCCACAAGGTAAATATTCCTCCAGTAAAAGTAGAAGTTCCTCCCTTTAGACCTCCACTTGAGTAAAAGTACTAAAGTATTTACCTTCAAATGTACTTAAGTATAAAGTAAAAGTACTAAAAGAGGAATTCTGGCTCTGATGTCCTGTTATCATTTTTATAACCAGACTGGCTTCATGAACTCATTTCAGGTGAAAGTCCTCCAGCGTCTCTCTTGGTAAACCAGTCTTTTAATAGAACGTCATTAATTAGTGACGCTGACGTCTATTAAAATGATCAGAAGCACAAAACACTGAAGGTAAACAGTTTCCATCAGGGAGAACCGAGTGGCTCTGAAATCACTTTTTACACACAAGCAAAGTTTCAGTTTCAGATTTATTTACAACTTAGTTCCAAGTTTAAGTTGAATAAAAACTGGCTTTAAACTCAGGATCACAGATGAGCTCCTTTACTATGTTGATCTGTAGGCGTCTGTTCATAAACATCAACCAGCCCAAACTCATTTACTATAATATAATATATAATAAATGGACCAAAGGTAATGGCCCAAAAATGACTTGGAAAGACGTCTGGTTCCACTGACTTCCATTAAAAGTAAAGTAGATTTTTTGCATTTTGGAGATACAAGGTTTTGTTCTGACAGCAGCAACATGCATACATACATATATATATATATATATATCGCTGCTGTCGGAACAAAACCTCGTATCTCCAAAATGCAAATTTTACAGGAAAAGGAAAAAACCACACTTGTAGTAAATCAGTGGATCCAGACTTTGAAAAAAATGACTTGAGAGGGTAAAGAACATTTATTCATTTGTAAAAGGAAAATAATGTAGTAGTAAAAACCTAAAGGTGAAATTGGTGTCAGTTAATTGGCAGTTAGTTTATTCACTTCGTCACGTTTCTTCAAACTAATCCTCACTAAAATCGTGATTCTACTTGAGGCCCTGAAGATGCTGAGTGTATGAAGGTGTTAACCGACCTACTGACTCCATTTCTATGTTGGTGAATTTGTCTCAGAGATGAATAATGTGACAGACATAAACCTGTACAAGCATTTCAGGGGCGCTTATGTTTCCTGACACTTCCAAACGACATGCTCTATTTCCACCAATCACATCACAGAGATGAGGACTTAACCAGAGCAGGTGTCTGTGCTGGGCAGGTAATGAAGAACAGAATGCAATAAAGTTAGGAGAAAATTTACATCTGCTGCCTCTTCCAGGTCTGTCAGTCAGAATATGATGTAGATCAGTTCAGTAAATCTTAATTAGCGCTTTACACGAGGCAGTAACTGTTTATTTTCCTGAAATACACTTTTAGTGTTTCTGTCTCAGTTTTGCAGTTTGTATTTGTGTGTGTGAGTTGATTGAGCGTTATCAGAGATAATGTACTTTTCAGCGCACCGGGGTAACTCTAAGGAAGAGGTATTAGCAATATATTTGTTGTGATGTTAATTAGATTTATTTTAATCACAGTTTACAGTTTTTGTTTGGGAAAAATGAATGGCAAAAATCCACTAATATTGCATCCTGTGAAATATGAATATTGCTACATACAAGCAAGCCCAATGAATTGACATCATACGCTAAAATTATTTTAGATTTAATTCAAGTGAGGCCAGCAGTTCCTCAGGCGTTCATGTGGATTCTTTTGTGACTTCCATAACAAGTCATCTCTGTGCTCCTGGAGGGATTTTGGTTGGCTGACCACTTCTGGGAAGACGTGAAGATGATGCTGTTAAGATCCCCAGACTGTAGAAATGATTTCATGGTAAAGAAGAGGCAGATGCCTCGAACATCAATGGAATACTGCAGCATTTTTCTACCTAATCTTTACACGACACATATTCTGGAAATTTGGTGCTGATAGTGAATGTACATTTTATGAAGGAATTTGATTTTTTTGGACAAAATACATCATATAGGCATTTTCCAACAAATTTCAATGACTTGCAGTGAAATTTAAGGGAATTTAAGAATGGTCAGAAAATGCACATGAAGGTTAGATTACAGCCTTATGTATTTTGGCACTATATTAGTTACATTTTACTTAATAATTTGCTAAATATTGTACAAAATGCATCATGTGGAGGCATTTTTGAGTACAATCTGATATTTTGGAGTGAATTTTCAGGGAGTGTATGAATGGTCCAAAAATGTACGCGAAGTTAAGACTATATAGCCTTACATATTTTGGCAAATTGAAGTTACACTTCACATATTAATTAGACTTTTTGTACAAAATAAATCAAATTTGGTGCAAAAAATATACATTTTTTTGAAAGAATCAGACTTTTTTGACAAAATACATCATATGGAGCCATTGTCAAAAAAAATGCAATGCATTGGAGTGAATTTTAAGGGCATGTATGAATGGTGTAAAAAATGCGCATGAAGGTTAGACTATAGACGTACATATTTCAGTACATCATGTGGAGACATTTCCCAACAACTTCTGATGCCATGGAGAAAAGTTTTGAATAACGAATGACTGGTCAAACATGCAAACAGGCTATGTCTTAATATATTTTAGTCAATTTGGTGTAATAATAAATATTTTATGAAGGAATTTGAATTTTTTGGACCAAAACAATCATGTGGAGGCATTTTCCAACAAATTTAAATGCCTTGGAATTAATTTTAAGGGAATTCATTGTCGAAAAACACAAAGGTAAGACGTATTTTGGCAAACCTGGCACAATATCAAATTTACGTTTTACATAGGAATATGCAAACTATTGTACAGACACATCATGTGTAGGCATTTTCCAAAAAAATGTATATGCCTTGGAATGATTTTTAAGGGAATTTATGAATGGTTGAAAAATGCACATGAAGGTAAGACTGTAGCCTTACATATTTTGGCAAACTTGGTGCAATAAAACATACACAGCTTATGAAAAAAATGTACATTTTTTGAACAAAATAAATCATGTGGAGCCATTTTCCAACACATTCTGATGCCTTGGAGTGAATTTTAAGGAAATTGTGAATTGTCGAAAAACGCACACAAATGTAAGGCTATAGTCTTACATATTTTGCCAAATTTGGCACAAAAATAAATATACATTTTATGAAGGAATTTGGATTTTTTGGAGAAAATAGATCATATGGATACATTTTCAAACAAATTTATATGCCTTGGAATGAATTTTAAGGGAATTTATGAATTGTCAAAACACACACAATGGAGTAAGTCTATAGCCTTAAGTATTTTGGCAAACTTAGTGCAACATCCAATTTACATTTTATGAAAAAAATAAAATTTTTTGGACAAAATAAATCATATGGAGCCATTTTCCCACAAATTCTGATGCCCTGGAGTGAATTTTAAAGGAATCTATGAATGGTCAAACATGCAAATGAAGGTCAGCGTAGATCTTAATATATTTTAGCAAATTTGGTGTAATAATAAATGTTTGATGAAAGAATTTTAATTATTTTTACAAAATACATCATGTGGAGGCATTTTCTGACAAATTTATATGCCTTGGAATGAATTTTAAGGGATTTTATGAATGGTCAAAAAACACACACAAAGGTAAGACCATAACATAATACACTTTAGCAAATTTGATGCAACACTGTATGTATATTTTATGAAGGAAATAGAATTGTTTTTGGACAAAATACATCATGTGGAGACATTTTCCTACAAATGTTGATGCCTTAGAGTAAAATTTAAAGGAACTTATGAATGGGCAAAAAACAAACAATGGAGTAAAACTATAGCCTTGCGTATTTTGGCAAATATGTCACTATATGGAATTTACATTTTACATAGGAATATGCAAGATACTGTACAAACACATTATGTGGAGGCGTTTTCCAACAAATTTATATGGCTTGGAATGAATTTCAAGGGAATTTATGAATGGTCGAAAAACAAATCTAAGACTACAGCCTTATGTATTTTAATAAACTTAACTCACAACAGTTAAGTTAATAAACTTAACAAACATACAGTTTATAAAGGAATTTGAATTCTTTGGACAAAATACATCATGTGGAAGAATTTTCCATCAAATATCAATACCTTGGAATGAAATTTATGGGATTTCATGGTTGACAAATGCACAAGAAGGTAAGACTATAGCCTTGTGTATTTTGGCAAACTTGGTGCAACATCCAATTTACAATTTATATAGGAATATGCAAAACATTGTACAAACAAATCATATGGAGGCATTTTCCAACAACTGTATATATTTATGAATGACCGCACATGAAGGTAAGACCATAGCCTTAATATCTTTGCAAATGTTTCAATTTATTGAATTCACATTTTACATAGGAATATGCTAATTTAAATGCCTTGCAAATAATTTTATGGGAATTCATGGTCGGAAAACGGACACGAAGGTAAAACTGTAGCCTTACATATTTTGGCAAATTTGATGCAACACTGCATGTATATTTTATGAAGGAATTAGAATTGTTTTTGGACAAAACACACCATGTGGAGGCATTTTCCTATAAATTTTAATGCCTTGGAGTGAAATTTAAAGGAACTTATGAATGGGCAAAAAATGCACAATGGAGTAAAACTATAGCCTTGAATATTTTGGCAAATTTGTCACTATATCGAATTCACATTTTACATAGGAATATGCAAAATATTTGAGAAAATACATCATCAGGTGGAGGCTTTTTCCAACAAATTTAAATGTTTTGGAATTAATTTTATGGGAATTCATGGTTGTAAAACACACACAAATATAAGACTATAGGCTTACGTATTTTGGCAAATTTGATGCAACACTGCATATATATTTTATGAAGGAATTCAAATTGTTTTTGGAACAATACGTCATGTGGAGGCATTTTCCTATGAATTTTGATGCTCTAGAGTGAAGACATATCTTGAAGTTGGAAGGTGAAAAACCACAAGCCTTTCAGGGGGGACACACTTGAGGGCAAAAGGAAGCCAGCGAGCTAATGTTACTGCTATGAAATCAAATATCATGCCTGTATTTATTAGACTCTGCAAACTCTGTATCTTCATCACTGTGGGGGATTCCCACTGGGTTTATGATGTATTTGCATAATGCATGCTGGGTATTGTAGTCGGAGAATACTGATGGATGACACAAAAGCATTAATTTTGTCAAACTTGTTATTCTGAGACATACAATCCTGCATTACAGAGTATTACACAATACACCAAACAGCATATTACATACTAGATTGACCTGGAATGGTCCTTAAGCCCTTAAATGGCTGGGGCCTGCCGATGGGCCCAATGTTTTATTACACACTTCTATCAGCAAAGAATAGCTCAACTAGTTTGTATCGAACCCTGGTTGCTGAAAAATAAGCCTTAGTTTGTAATAAGCCTGGGATTTTAAGGGGCTAATTGGCTTGGATAGTAGAAGCCCACAATTTGAGTAGCAGTTGCTGTTATATTAAAGCGTTACAAAGGCATATAGTCATAATATTAGACTTACTCTCTTGCTTTGTCAGTTCAACACACAGGGATACACTCCAAAAAATTATATTTTGTCAAGTGAAATGATCCTGTAATGTGCCAGAATGATTCAGATGCTCACAGATGAAAAAAGAGAAAAAGGCTTTACTTGTAAAATCGTGATCCAAAATCGCAAGTCAAAGAACAGGCAATAGGTCAAAGCCAGAAGAGATAATAATACAAACAAACAAACAAACAAACAAACATTACCAGGCAAACAGAGTCCAAAGGGCAATGGCGATGATGGCAAAGTCCAAAACACAGAAAGGTAGTCAGAATCCAGAAATAACAGTAACCAAACTGAACGCTCAGTAGCTCTCGAAAGATACAAAACCTCACCATGAACTAAACTAAAAGCCTGGGCTTTATAACATTCAACTAGGCAAACAAAACAATTGGTGCAGGGTGGAAGGTCATGAATCACATGATCTCCTAGAGGATTCTGGGAGATGGAGTCCATGGAGGTGTCAGGGCTGGAGGGAGTTGTGACAGAACGCCTCCCAAAGAGTCTGGGATGGCCTCGGAACGAGGCTGACCAGGATGACAACCACGCCCACTGATGGAGAATCGGACAGGAGCCCTCCCAGAGCCACCGCCATGCTAGACCGATGAAGAATCTCTATGACAAGACCGAAGGAGTGAGTGAGCTAGAGGGTTTCTTAAGAAGGCGACTCCTAGGAAGAGGAGCAGCCTTCTCCGGATGCTGACTATGAGTCCGCTATTAAGCCAGGATCCAGGACATCTTGTGCGGACACCCAACACTGCTCCTCTGGGCCGTACCCCTCCCAGGCTACTATGTACTGGAGCTCTCCTCCATGCGCCTGGGAGTCCAACAACTGATGTACAGCATACACGGGAGCTCCATCTATCTCCTTCAGAGGGGGTGGTATGATGTCTGAAGTAGCCTCAACCAAAGATCCTGAAACAACAGGTTTCAAAAGAGATACATGAAATATATGAGAGACTCTAAAACGGGGAGGTAAGTCCAATTTATAGGTCACCTCATTTACCCTCTTTAGTATTTTAAAGGGATCAATACACTTTGGATGGAGTTTTATACTTCCCTCCAAGCCTCTGAAATTCCTCATGGATAACCATACACAATCTCTTGGTTGATAGACAGGTGATTCACCTCGATGAAGATCAGCTTGTTTCTTGTGACGCTGGTGGACGACCTCAAATCTTTGGTGTGTCACCTCTCAGACCCTTTCACTTTGCTGCATCCACGCATCAGCGGCTGGGACCTCTGAAGTACCAGTCCATGGAGCAAGAGGGGCTGATAGCCTAAGATGCATTGGAAAAGGGTCAAACCAGTGCTTGAACAGATCAAAGAATTTTGAGCCATACGAGATAACGTGACCAGTCAGCATGATTGTTATAACAAAACAACCATTAGAATTTACCCAATTCATGGCTGATAACCAGATGTTAAACTAGTGGAAGTGCCTACATGTTCAAAAAATGCAGTCCACATTTGTGAAGTAAATTGAGGGCCTCAATGAGATAAGATATTTTCGGGAATGCCAAACAACTGAAAAACTCAGGTGAATAAAACAGTTTGAATGGCAGTGGGAAGTGAAGCAAAAGGTATGAATCGGACCCTGCATGAGAAACAATCCACCACGGTAAGGATAGTGGTAAATCCTTGGGATTCCGTTACAAAATTTAGGGCTACATGTGACCATGGATGAGTAGGTACAGGTAGGAGTACAATTTTCCAGCAGGCAATGTTTTAGGTGTGTTATACTGGGAGCAGGTGGAACAGGGTGCGCGTCTCACCTGTGTGACCCTAAGTGAGGGAAGAATGGGCTCAGGTTATGAGACGATTGTGGAACTGATTGCGGACATACATTTTCTCTGGAGGGCACTGACTTTGCACTTGGGTATTTTCTAAAGCCTTGGAAATCTCATCTATCTCCCAGAGAATAGATGCTATAGTGATGTTGGGGGGAAGAATAAGGTCAGGATCAGACTGGTTTGTTTTAGATACAGTTTCCTGATACATACAGGACAAAACATCAGCCTTAGTATTACAGGGCCCAGGTCGGTAACTTATGCTACATTGGAAGGAAGAGAGACCAGAGAGCTTGTCGAGCATTTAGACTTTTAACACTACAAAGATGCTCTAGGTTTCTATAATCGGTTAGTACGACAAAAGGATGTTTAGCTCCCTCTATCCAGTGTCTCCTTTCCTCCAGTGCAAGTTTGATGGCTAGCAATTCTCTATCCCCTATACCATAGTTTGTCTCCACTGGCATGAGTTTGTGAGAATAGA
Organism: Pygocentrus nattereri; assembly: GCF_015220715.1. Taxonomy (NCBI): domain Eukaryota; kingdom Metazoa; phylum Chordata; class Actinopteri; order Characiformes; family Serrasalmidae; genus Pygocentrus; species Pygocentrus nattereri. The sequence goes on from NC_051235.1 coordinate 29,807,640, forward strand.
ATGCTACAGGGTGAAGTTTAGGGAGGGTTACCAGAGCATTGAGAGTGAACAACCCCAACCCCAGTTTCTCAAGCGTCTACCTCAACAACAAAAGGTTTGGTGGGATCTGGGTGTTTTGAAATGGGAGCTGTGGTAAATGCTTTTTTGAGGGTTTGGAAGGCATTTTCTGCTTGCTCTGTCCAGTGAATTCTTTTGGGGTTCCTTTTCAATAAGGCAGTTAAAGGGGCAGCGATACTATTAAAGCCTCTAATAAAATGTTGATAGAAGTTGGCAAAACCTAAGAATCGCTGGAGCTCTTTGATGAAGGAAGGAGTGGGCCAGTTGACTACAGCACTTACTTTGGTGTCATCCATTACTACTACATTAGAACTAATGATATATCCAAGGAATGATACTGTTTACAAGTGGAATTCACACTTTTCACCTTTCACAAATAGATTATTTTTGAGTAACTGCTGGAGGAACAATCATACCTGTTTGATGTGTGTATCGAGATCAGGAGAATACACACATATATTGTCAATGCATGCAATAACGAACTTGCCAATCATGTCCCTTAGAATATCATTAATGAATGCTTGGGAGACCGAGGGGACATTAGAGAGCCTAAAAGGTATAACAGAGTACTCATAATGCCCCCTTGTGTTCACAAAGGCAGTCTTGCACTCATCCCCTTCTCTAATTCTAATTAGATTGTATGCACTTCTTAAGTCGAGTTTAGTGAAATACTTCACTTCTTTCAGCTGTTCCATAAGTTTTAGTGATCTGGTTAAGTCCCCTGTAATCTGTACATGAACAAGAAGCTGTGGGAGAGGTAGAAGGTCAAATGAAACCCTGATCTTGAATGTAGGTGTCCATCGCTCATTCTTCTTGAGTAAGGGGGTAGATTCTTGATTTGGGAAGGACAGGATTATCTATTAAGTCTATGGCACAATCATAGGGGCGATGAGGTGGCAATTGAGTGGCACTGTTTTTACTGAACATGTCTTTGAGGTCTACATATTCGGGAAGAATGTCAGTGAAAGTTTCTGCATCAGGGCTTTCAATGAATGTAGATCCAACAGTTACTATAGGACTGCTACTACAGGTTTGGTGACAGTGTCTGGACCATTTTAGTACTTCATGTTCTGACCAAGAGATAGTGGGATTGTGTTTTTCTAGCCAGGGTAGACCCAATATAAGTTCAAATTCAGAGGATTCCAAAACCAGAAAGGGAAGAAGTTCCTTGTGCGTGGTACTAGTTTCTAGTTGTACTGGTTCGGTCATGGATGAAATGGTTCCAATTCCAACCAGGGTTCCATCCAAAGCTGCCACATGTAATGGAACTTTCAGGGTCTCTACTGGAACCCGTAGTTGGGCGAGCATGGATGAAATTCCCCTCGGCACCGGAATCTATAACGGCTGAGACAACGAGAGACCTGATGACAGCAAATAACTTCTGGTAATATGAATGATTTTGAAACCAACCCCTCTGTGGGAACACTCATCACATTAGCATGTGCTGTCCAGGGGTCGGCGCTGATTTTTTGGGTGACCTGAATGAGTTCTGAATGAGATGACTGGCACCACCACAGTCTGGAGACAGATGCGATGAATCACACTGCATGGGTTCCTCTACTCCTTGCTGTACAGCAGGAACCGGTGTGAATGACTGCGAGAAATAATTTTCTTCAAATAGTTTTCTTCAGTTTTAGGTATCCGTCGGTTATTAATGAGATGATCGAGATGGATAGACAGTTAGAAGTTGGTCTAGAGGGAGGTTATTGTCTCAACAAGCAAGTTCAGTGACAATTTCAGGGTTAAGTCCTTGGCACTACTTTACCAGTAGCGCTGCTTCATTCCAACTGCTGCTGGCTGCCAATGTGCGGAACTCGATGGCATAGTCTGATTAAGAATGCTTGTCTTGACGTAACTTGGTTAACAGCTTGCCACTGATTTTGCCTTCATAGGGTGATAAAAAACTGTACAAAATTTATTTAAAAACTGGTCATAGGATCTGACACCAGCTGGCAGTGGCCCATTCTAAAGCCCTATCCGATAAATGGGAAACCAAAAACGAGATTTTGGCTTGATCAGAACTAGCAGGGGAATTATCAAAGAAAAAGGAGCATCGTAATAGAAACCCACAACACTTCTGGATTTCCATCAAACTTGTCTGGCTTGCTTACAGGAAACAGGGAACCAGTAGCCTGCATCAGAGGAGATGAAGCAGCAGAACTTACTTCTGGCTCAGTGGTGCTAAGGGTCTGGAGTTGGCTGGTAAGTCCTTTTACACTAGCTCCTTGCTGAACCAGCTGAGCCTGTTGTTCTGACTGTTGACCAGAGACTCGAGCGAATGAGTCACACCTGCCAAAACCTGCTGATGATGACCAAGTAGGTGATCCTGTTCAGCAAGTGCTTTTTGAAAAGGCTCTGGATCCGCCGTCTGCATCATTGCCGAGGTATTCTGTAATGTGCCAGAATGATTCAGACACTCGCAGATGAAAAAAGAGAAAAAGGCTTTACTTGTAAAATCAGGATCCAAAATCGTAATCAAAGAACAGGTAGATCAAAGCCAGAAAAGACAAAAATACAAACAAACAAACAACGAACATTACCAGGCAAACAGAGTCCGAAGGGCAAAGGCAACGAGAAAGGTAGTCAGATAGCAATAACCAAAGTGAACGCTCAGTAGCTCTCGAAGGATTCAAAACCTCGCAATGAACTAAACGAAGAGCCTGGGCTTTATACCACTCTAACCAGGAAAACAAAGACAAGAACAGGTGAAACAGATTAGCATTCAGGGGAAGTTGAACGGTGATTGGTGTGGGGTGGAAGGTCATGAGTAACATGATCTCCCAGATGGAGTCCATGGAGTTGTCAGGGCTGGAAGGAGTCGTGACAGAAATCCTAAATCTTGTCGATACATCTAATATTTCCCATTTTAGTTGTGTACTTATTATGATGGTATGGCTCATGGCCATACCACTCTGAGAACGCTCAATCTCGTTTGATCTCGGACGTTAAGCAGGGTCAGGCCTGGTTAGTACATGGATGGGAAACAGCCTGGGAATACCAGGTGCTGTAAGCTTTACATGAACTTCAAACCTTCCTTTTCCAAGTAAAGTTTTAGAAAAAAGTCGTTTGAAAATCACTAAAGTTCTGCCTTTCTCTCTCAGAGCGATGCAGAGAAACGTACATTTGTTACAGCAGAGTTGATCACTGCAGTGCTCTTCTTGTTGAACTCCCTAAGAAAACAATACATCCTTTACATCTCGTACAAAACGCATCAGCATCCCAACAAAAACAACGCAGAGAGATCAGATCAGTCCTGCTTTAAAAGAGCTGCACTGTCTGTATCATTCAGGATAGATTTTAAAGCTCTTCTATGAATTTTTAATGACCTTAAAGCACCACTTACATCACAGAGTGTCTGTCTCTATATGTTCCAGTGACAGGGGCCTTCTACAGATACCCTCTGTAAAATACACAAAACATGGAGAGACTCTTTCAGTTATTCTGCTTCTAAACTGCGGAACTCAATTCCACCTTTTATTAGACAGTCAAGCTCAGTGCTCACTTTTAAGAGGCATCAAAATACGTATCTATTTAACTTAGCATTTAATTATTATTATTATTATTAATAGCTTATTTTAGGTCATTTTATTAAGTACAATTATTTGATTATACTGGCAAATCATTTTGCTGGTGCACCTTTCTTAAAACAAGCAAAATTATTTGTCAGTGTAATGAGAATTTTATTTAATAAAATTACTTAAAAACTAGTAAAGAAATTCTAGAAATAAGGAAAGTAATCTTAAATTAAATTTACAACAAAACACCATTTTTTGCAGCATATTGAAATGCATGTGGCAATATTAGCATGACCACTTACAGACCTCCAAATTCAGAGGCAGTAGGTGAATTCGGGGTGAATTTACGGAAATCTGCTCCCCCCAAACAAAAACAGCTGACCTGGAGGGCATGTCACTGAGTAAAAACGACATTTGACCTCAGTGATCTTTTATAGAAACCGCTTGCATGCTGCCGGTGATTGGACCACTATCTTTATCTCTGTAGGTTGGGCATATTATTGATGTTTATTTTGTATTTATGCAACTTGTAGCTGAAACGAGCTCTTATAACTGAAGAACATCAGAAACGGATTGAACTGCTTTTCTTATGCAGCTTTTATCTCCAGCTCAGACAGTGAAGCTAATTTCTGACATGCAGTAACATTGTTGTTGTTTCTTGTCACAGACTCTTGGATTTTAGAACAACAAAGTGAAGCTCCTGCCTCTCATGTTGATATAAATCTGCGGGGTGGGACCGGCTGTATAGACTCAATGCCTTTATCAAATTCACAGGCCCGGGACTCTAATAATGTGGAGAAGGCTGTTGTGAAGCTCTGGGTGCTTCGTTCGAGCTGTCATTGCCTCATAAACTACAAGAGGTAAAAAGTCGCTCAATATGCGTGGGGCATCTTAAAGGAATCATATTTAGTATTAAACGTATTAGATGCCGTGAAGATGATGCGTTAAAGGTCCCCAGACTGTGGCTTTAATTTCATGGTAAAGATGAGGCAGACGTGACGGACACTGACGGAATACTCCAGTGTTTCAACACTTCCCTGTTCTTAGCAAAGACAGAACACCTACTGATGGCAACTCAAAGCAGCCTAATAACTTGTTAATAGTCCGATTAATAGCTCAATCGGAATAGAATACCTCCATGTATACACCTCAGTCGGAATAGACTAGTCAAATTGAAACAATTTGGAATTTAAATCCACTTAATCTGTTAGATGGAAGAATAATATCAGTGTAAACGCCTGTATCTGATTACATTCCCTATCAGAAAGTTTAAGCCTGTCTGCAATTTTTATCTTTAAAAGACGGCGGTGGGATGGACATCCAGCTGATGTGTCTCAGGACACGGCGTCTTCCTCTCGGCCTTCTTTAATAAGGACATGTGAAGGACGTTTTCCTGAGTCTGACGTCATTTTAAAGCAATTAACAACACAAATATGCACGGGTGTAATTCTGGATCAGATTACATGCAGTGAGCAGTAAACAGAAATTCTCCTTGAGATGGTTGAGTAGAGTGAGGTATAAACACTTCAGTCTTAATCTATAATTGGAATGCATTCTGTTGGATTGTGAGGAAAACAATAAAAAAGCACAAAGAAGATACTTCCGATTTCCCAAAAATGATCAGGTTTGCATGAGCCTTGCAATACAATCACAATCCAATACAATACAATCACAATACAATCACAATACAATCACAATACAATCACAATACAATCACAATCCAATACAATACAATACAATCACAATCCAATCCAATACAATACAATCACAATACAATCACAATCCAATACAATACAATACAATCACAATCCAATCCAATACAATACAATCACAATCCAATACAATACAATACAATCACAATACAATCACAACACAATACAATCACAATCCAATACAATACAATACAATCACAATACAATCACAACACAATACAATCACAATCCAATACAATACAATACAATCACAATCCAATACAATACAATACAATCACAATACAATCACAATCCAATACAATACAATACAATCACAATACAATTACAATACAATACAATATAATACAATACAATACAATTACAATCACAATACAATACAATACAATACAATACAATCTCAATACAATACAATACAATACAATTACAATCACAATACAATACAATACAATACAATACAATACAATACAATACAATCACAATACAATACAATACACTACAATACAATCACAATACAATTACAATACAATACAATCACAATCACAATCCAGTACAATACAATCTCAATACAATACAATACAATACAATCACAATACAATACAATTACAATCACAATACAATACAATACAATACAATACAATACAATACAATACAATACAATACAATACAATTACAATCACAATACAATACAATACAATACAATACAATACAATCACAATCCAATACAATACAATCTCAATACAATACAATACAATACAATACAATACAACTGCTGGGTTAATAGTCCAATAATATGACCCAATAAACTCAACCTAGCAAAAAAACATATGAGGGTTAGGATTAGATTTTAGGTTGAGGTTAAGGTTAGGGTTAAGATTAGGACCAGGATGAGGGTTAGGCTTAGGTTTTGGATTGAGGTTAAGATTAGGAATAGGACCAGGGTGAGGGTTAGGCTTAGGTTTTGGGTTGAGGTTAAGATTAGGAATAGGACCAGGATGAGGGTTAGGCTTAGGTTTTGGGTTGAGGTTAAGATTAGGAATAGGACCAGGGTGAGGGTTAGGCTTAGGTTTTGGGTTGAGGTTAAGATTAGGAATAGGACCAGGGTGAGGGTTAGGCTTAGGTTTTGGGTTGAGGTTAAGATTAGGAATAGGACCAGGGTGAGGGTTAGGCTTAGGTTTTGGGTTGAGGTTAAGATTAGGAATAGGACCAGGGTGAGGGTTAGGCTTAGGTTTTGGGTTGAGGTTAAGATTAGGAATAGGACCAGGGTGAGGGTTAGGCTTAGGTTTTGGGTTGAGGTTAAGATTAGGAATAGGACCAGGGTGAGGGTTAGGTTTAGGTTTTGGGTTGAGGTTAAGATTAGGAATAGGACCAGGGTGAGAGTTAGCTGTTGGGTAATGGAAGTAACATAAACAATTCATCTACTTAATGTAAGTAAAGAACATCTACGAGATATTTACTTCAGTGTATTCAGATGCTTCACTGCTGCTACTTCACTGGTATGTCATTGATGTGTTATTGATAATCTATTAAGAGTTTATTAGTCATCTATAAGAGACCACTCCAAATAAAGTTTGACCCATTGCAATTAAGAAGGTAAACATTCTTAACTTTAACACAATATAATCTAAAAATGTAAAATCATTTTGGACCATTTCTATTGTTAATCTTATTATGAAATATTAATACAGTGTACAATGTAAAAATATACTCTCACTGCCATTGCTTGTAGTAAAAGGTTGGACCCCCTTTTGCCTTCAGAACTGCTTTAATTCTTCTTGTCAGACTTTCAACAAGGTGTTGGAAACGTTCCTCAGAGATGTTGGTTGGTGATTCGAGTTCCTGTTGCCTTTCTATCATATGGAACCAGTCTGCCCGTTCTCCTCTGACCTCTCACATCAACAAGGCATTTTCGTCCACACAACTGACCGCTCACTGGATATTCCCTCTTTTTCGGACCGTTCTCTGTAAATCCTAGAGATGGTTGTGTGTGAAAATCCCAGCAGATCAGCAGTTTCTGAAATACTCAGACCAGCCCGTCTGGCACCAACAACCACGCAACTTTTTAGTAACTAGGCTCTACGTTCACCCTACACTATGACCAACTTCCATAAACTCTTACATCTATTTTTAAAACTCTGTTGGCTCCCATATCATGACTTTCATCAGGTCCACTCAGTCAGGCTGCATGATACGGACAAAATGCTCAATATTTCAGCCCCTCACTGTAAACACTATGTCCAGCATTCCTTCTGAAATGAAGGTGTAAATAGTGAGTTTGTGCTGCAGTAACAGCCTCTACTCCTCTGAGAAGGCTTTAGATGTTGGAACATTGTTGTGAGGATTTGATTGAGCATTAGCAAGGTCAGGTACTGGTGTTGGATGCTCAGTTCCGGATCACTAACTCATCCCAAAGGTATTTGATGGAGCTCCATCACTCCAGAGACCCCAGTTCCACTGCCCCACAGCCCATTGCTGGGGGCTTTATACCCCTCTAGCCCACACAATGGGCATGGAGACCATAGGCTCATGTGTAGCAGCTCCGGAGAGTCCCTTTATATCAGTCGATGCTTTTGTGTGGTGATTATACAAGCAATCAATTGCCTGTATCAGCAGTGGGTGCACGTTAAAGTAGCTGTAGTCATTGATGGCACAAACCAAGCATGAAGTCACTCGTGATATTATGATTAGTGACTCAATAGCTGTGATATTAAATCAGTGCTTTTTCACATTTACAAGAAAGTGCCTCCTCGTATCATCTTATATCAAGGATTTGGAGATGAAAAAGCCTCTGTAGTGCTGATTTTGGGGCTTTAATCTGAATAGAACTGAGTAGGTGTGTTCAGTTTTGATTTGAGGTTAATACAAGACGAAGCAGAGTTCTGATTTTGTTTGGTTTTGGTGAGCAGACTCAGCTCATGTTGGCATAATCGGAGCATGAATTTGAACATTTTGAATCTCAGATTGCCAGCATTATAGTCTTCACTGCAATATATATATATATATTTTCCCTATTTATAAACATTTTTACTTGTTTTAAGTCAGTTAAGTAAAATTATATTGGCAGATTATTTTGCCTGTTTTAAAAAATGTGCTTTAAACCAGCGAAATTACCTGCCAGTATAGTGAGATGTTACTTGATACTTAATAATGTTGAACCGCAGCTGAAACGCAGCTGGTGTGTTTGGTGACATGATGTTTGCAGTTAGGTAGAAAACTGCTGTCCCAGATTGCTGCTGGGAGTGGGGTGCCACTGCAATTGACGATGCAGTTGTAGTGTTGCTGATTGTGAAATGGGCTAATCTAAATAATCTTGAGGGCTGGATTGGATCGTGCCAGAGGTCTGATCTGGCCCGCGGGCCTTGTGTTTGACACGTGAGTGTTAGACTCATAGATTAGAGAATGTCCTACCCAAGGTTTTATGAACTTTCATCCAACTGTCCAACACTGAGGAACAGTGTACAAAAAAAAATGTGACTTCCATTTTCCCAAAAGTTTCCTGAGATCCATGGCGATCAGAACCTATGAAAGCCCCGCCCCACACTTCCACACAGCGAACGGATTACCACAAATGATTCCCTCTGAATTTAGTCAGATCACTGCACAGACTTACAGCTTTATTTGCAAGTACAATTACAATTACAACTGCTGGGCTAATGGTCCAATGAAATGATCCAGTAAGCTCAGCCTAGGACTTGGGTAGAAATATGTCCTGCGTGTCGTCACTGTCAAAAACAAAAGCTCGTATAATTTGTAGTTAAAATGGAGACACTTTATTTTAAGCAGGTCCTTTTAGATAAAACAAACAGTAACATGTCAAAAATATATGAGGGTGAGGCTTAGGTTTTGGGTTGAGGTTAAGGTTAGGATTAGGATTAGGGCCAGAGTGAGTGTCAGGATGAGGTTTTGGGTTGAGGTTAAGGTTAGGATTAGGATTAGCACCAGGGTGAGGGTCAGGATTAGTCTTTGGGTTGAAGTTAACGTTAGGATTAGGATTAGGGCCAGGGTGAGTGTCAGGATGAGGTTTTGGGTTGAGGTTAAGGTTAGGATTAGGATTAGCACCAGGGTGAGGGTCAGGATTAGTCTTTGGGTTGAAGTTAAGGTTAGGATTAGGATTAGGGCCAGGGTGAGTGTCAGGATGAGGCTTTGGGTTGAGGTTAAGGTTAGGATTAGGATTAGTGCCAGGGTGAGGGTCAGGATTAGTCTTTGGGTTGAAGTTAAGGTTAGGATTAGGATTAGGGCCAGGGTGAGGGTCAGGGTTAGTCTTTGGGTTGAAGTTAAGGTTAGGATTAGGATTAGGGCCAGGGTGAGGGTCAGGATTAGACTTTGGGTTGAGGTTAAGGTTAGGATTAGGCTTAGGGCCAGGGTGAGTGTCAGGATGAGGCTTTGGGTTGAGGTTAAGGTTAGGATTAGGATTAGCGCCAGGGTGAGGGTCAGGATTAGTCTTTGGGTTGAAGTTAAGGTTAGGATTAGGCTTAGGGCCAGGGTGAGTGTCAGGATGAGACTTTGGGATGAGGTTAAGGGTTAGGGTTAGGATTAGGGCCAGGGTGAGGGTCAGGATTAGTCTTTGGGTTGAAGTTAAGGTTAGGATTAGGATTAGGGCCAGGGTGAGGGTCAGGATTAGACTTTGGGTTGAGGTTAGGATTAGGGCCAGGGTGAGGGTCAGGATTAGACTTTGGGTTGAGGTTAGGATTAGGGCCAGGGTGAGGGTCAGGATTAGACTTTGGGTTGAGGTTAGGATTATGGCCAGGGTGAGGGTTAGGATTACCTGCCAGTATAGTGAAATAATGTTATCACCTAAATGATCTAAAACAAGTAAATAATATCTAGAAATACCCTAAATAATAAGAGCACAACCATCTCACAATGAGAAATATTAGATGTATTGACTAGATTTAGGATTTAAGATTCTACTTGCCATTCTACTGCAGTGTTAACAGGAGACGGAATCTTTGATGCTTATATATTTAAAATGCCACATTTAACATATTTATGGCTGAAGACTGGGGTTTGATTCCCTGCCTGGACAAATACACCAGGCTATACCTAAAGCTACATTGGCCAACATCTGGAATATGATTAAACTGGACGTCACTCTGGGTAAGTTGTGCAAATACACTGCAGAAAATGACATCTAAATCAAGCCAATACATTGAATATTTCTCAATATGAGACTGTCGTAAGAACGTTATATAGTTGCTTAACTGATTTTTAGACATTTTGACTTGTTTTGAGTCCCATTGGCATTGTTTGTCATCCCATTGGCAGATAGTTATACTTCTTTGAAGAAATAACACAGACCATTTTGCCTGTGTTAAAAAAGTTAAATTATCCACCAATCGGACACTTCCACTACATAAGACGGCTTAAACCAAGTAAAAATATCTAGAAATAGTTTAAATAATCTTGTGATATTCTTCCGACAGCCTTGTAATGAGAAATATGAGTAGAATCTCTTTCAACGGCGAGATTTAAGACATTTTCACTTGCTTGGATATCGTTTTTGCAGTGTATATGTGAATGTATTTAACATAATAAAGCAGATATTCTTGCTTATATTATGAAATCTTAGTTTTGCTCACTCCCTTTTGGCGGATTGATTCCTAATATGAGCGCCTGGTTTTCCGTATGTTTTCTAGTTCTTGTGAAAGGCTTTTTGCAGCGTGGATGGAAATCTGGCCTGCACAGACCTCAGAGCCAAACTTGGCTCTTGCTTGTTAGCTATTTTACTCACAAAGACACTGTTTAAGCATTAGCACAGAGGAGTGAGTTCACCCAAACAGTTTTAGACAGACAGCTACTACAGCCACCACATTAATTATGAGCTGCAAAATGAATCGCTGCAATCTGGGTCAGTCTCTGACAGCTCAACAGGCCTCGCTGGCTCATTCTGTAGTGGAAAGCAATAATAACATGTGGCCACGATGGAGAAAAGACCAACAAACTGCAGCAGAATCTCTAAGACACCAAATACCGCTCTGCATTCTTCTGCTCGGTGGCTTAGGCCTGCATGGGTCCTTGATTTGTTACCAAGCTTATAGATTGGACAAATATACATAAGAATACAGGCTGCAGGAGACACAATGTGAAGAAAGTGGTCCAGATATCCAGTGCAGACAGTAAGTAATTAGATAGTTATGCTAACAATGAACTATTTGGCAAAAAAGATAAACACGCACATTTGCCAGCAGGGGGCGCGCCAGGCGCCAGTTGTCAGGGTCTGTAGCACCACTGCAGATGTTTTACACAAACACCGGCTCCAGTGAACGAACATTTGCTCCTGCTGAGCTCTCGCTCTCACATACCGACAGCTTTAGAGGGAGAACATGAAAACTGTTCCACTGAAAGCGGCTGCGGCAGCTACTTTAAAGCACCACCTGCACGTTAACGTTAGTCAGCAGCGCTGAAATGCAGACACAGAGGTTCTTTTACTCCGTATGTCAGTTTATTCCTCTGCACAAACTCATTTCTCCTCTGATGATTATCCGCTGACAAACCACTGAAACTGAGATGAGGCTGTTTTTGCTTTAAACTCCAACACTTGCGACTACTTCCAGGAGAAAAATGTGGAAGTCTGAAAAGAAACGATTTCCTCCAGCATATTGGATCTCAAATGAAAAACGACTGCGAGGTAAAAGTGCTTCAGCTTATACAAGGAGATTCACTCGATAGAGGCCCCAAATATTCTGCTGTAGCTCCTGTTAGGATGAAGCAATCTGGACCAAAACAATGTGCCGTGCCTTGATGTGTGTGTAATTGACTGCATTACATGAGAATTACATGCTGGAAGTGATCTTCGTTTTCTGCCAGACACATGAAGGGGTACGGGCGTCGGCACCCTGAAGTCGCAAATGGAGGCTAAATGTTGTGACGGCTTTCTGGCGCCTACCTCATCCCTCCGACGCAGGGGCATCCCAGCTTGTTCGAAGCTCCATATGCTGAGGAGCACATTGCATGTTGTTGTGTTCAGATTGCTGCGTCTTAGCGAGAGTTATTACAGAATATTCAGGGCCTCTTTCCGGTGAATCTCCCTGCATAATATGCAGCATTCACGGCTTGTAGACTGAAAAATTGGCTGAATATCTCAGAATGTCTAACAGAGACTTTTCCAGTCAGGTTTGTTTTCTCTGTGGTATCCAGGTACATACAGCCGAGTGAGCTCTTTCATTGAATGAATAACCGGCTCTAAATGTAGGTATTGTGATATAAACCGAGTCCGTTCTACAGTTTCTCATTAGACTGAATGAATAACCGACTCTAAATGTAGGTATTGTGATATAAACCGAGTCCGTTCTACAGTTTCTCATTAGGCTGAATGAATAACCGGCTCTAAATGTAGGTATTGTGATATAAACCGAGTCTGTTCTACAGTTTCTCATTAGGCTGAATGAATAACCGGCTCTAAATGTAGGTATTGTGATATAAACCGAGTCCGTTCTACAGTTTCTCGTTAGACTGAATGAATAACCGACTCTAAATGTAGGTATTGTGATATAAACCGAGTCTGTTCTACAGTTTCTCGTTAGGCTGAATGAATAACCAACTCTAAATGTAGGTATTGTGATATAAACCGAGTCTGTTCTACAGTTTCTCATTAGACTGAATGAATAACCGGCTCTAAATGTAGGTATTGTGATATAAACCGAGTCTGTTCTACAGTTTCTCATTAGACTGAATGAATAACCGACTCTAAATGTAGGTATTGTGATATAAACCGAGTCCGTTCTACAGTTTCTCATTAGGCTGAATGAATAACCGACTCTAAATGTAGGTATTGTGATATAAACCGAGTCCGTTCTACAGTTTCTCATTAGACTGAATGAATAACCGACTCTAAATGTAGGTATTGTGATATAAACCGAGTCCGTTCTACAGTTTCTCATTAGACTGAATGAATAACCGGCTCTAAATGTAGGTATTGTGATATAAACCGAGTCCGTTCTACAGTTTCTCATTAGACTGAATGAATAACCGGCTCTAAATGTAGGTATTGTGATATAAACCGAGTCCGTTCTACAGTTTCTCATTAGACTGAATGAATAACCGACTCTAAATGTAGGTATTGTGATATAAACCGAGTCCGTTCTACAGTTTCTCATTAGGCTGAATGAATAACCGACTCTAAATGTAGGTATTGTGATATAAACCTAGTCTGTTCTACAGTTTCTCATTAGACTGAATGAATAACCGACTCTAAATGTAGGTATTGTGATATAAACCGAGTCCGTTCTACAGTTTCTCATTAGGCTGAATGAATAACCGACTCTAAATGTAGGTATTGTGATATAAACCGAGTCCGTTCTACAGTTTCTCATTAGACTGAATGAATAACCGACTCTAAATGTAGGTATTGTGATATAAACCGAGTCCGTTCTACAGTTTCTCATTAGGCTGAATGAATAATCGACTCTAAATGTAGGTATTGTGATATAAACCGAGTCCGTTCTACAGTTTCTCATTAGGCTGAATGAATAACCGACTCTAAATGTAGGTATTGTGATATAAACCGAGTCCGTTCTACAGTTTCTCATTAGGCTGAATGAATAACCGACTCTAAATGTAGGTATTGTGATATAAACCGAGTCCGTTCTACAGTTTCTCATTAGACTGAATGAATAACCGGCTCTAAATGTAGGTATTGTGATATAAACCGAGTCCGTTCTACAGTTTCTCATTAGGCTGAATGAATAACCGACTCTAAATGTAGGTATTGTGATATAAACCGAGTCCGTTCTACAGTTTCTCATTAGACTGAATGAATAACCGGCTCTAAATGTAGGTATTGTGATATAAACCGAGTCCGTTCTACAGTTTCTCATTAGACTGAATGAATAACCGGCTCTAAATGTAGGTATTGTGATATAAACCGAGTCCGTTCTACAGTTTCTCATTAGACTGAATGAATAACCGACTCTAAATGTAGGTATTGTGATATAAACCGAGTCCGTTCTACAGTTTCTCATTAGACTGAATGAATAACCGACTCTAAATGTAGGTATTGTGATATAAACCGAGTCCGTTCTACAGTTTCTCATTAGGCTGAATGAATAACCGACTCTAAATGTAGGTATTGTGATATAAACCGAGTCCGTTCTACAGTTTCTCATTAGACTGAATGAATAACCGACTCTAAATGTAGGTATTGTGATATAAACCGAGTCCGTTCTACAGTTTCTCATTAGACTGAATGAATAACCGGCTCTAAATGTAGGTATTGTGATATAAACCGAGTCCGTTCTACAGTTTCTCATTAGACTGAATGAATAACCGACTCTAAATGTAGGTATTGTGATATAAACCGAGTCCGTTCTACAGTTTCTCATTAGGCTGAATGAATAACCGACTCTAAATGTAGGTATTGTGATATAAACCGAGTCCGTTCTACAGTTTCTCATTAGGCTGAATGAATAACCGACTCTAAATGTAGGTATTGTGATATAAACCGAGTCTGTTCTACAGTTTCTCATTAGGCTGAATGAATAACCGACTCTAAATGTAGGTATTGTGATATAAACCGAGTCCGTTCTACAGTTTCTCATTAGACTGAATGAATAACCGGCTCTAAATGTAGGTATTGTGATATAAACCGAGTCTGTTCTACAGTTTCTCATTAGACTGAATGAATAACGACTCTAAATGTAGGTATTGTGATATAAACCGAGTCCGTTCTACAGTTTCTCATTAGACTGAATGAATAACCGGCTCTAAATGTAGGTATTGTGATATAAACCGAGTCTGTTCTACAGTTTCTCATTAGACTGAATGAATAACCGACTCTAAATGTAGGTATTGTGATATAAACCGAGTCTGTTCTACAGTTTCTCATTAGACTGAATGAATAACGACTCTAAATGTAGGTATTGTGATATAAACCGAGTCTGTTCTACAGTTTCTCATTAGACTGAATGAATAACCGGCTCTAAATGTAGGTATTGTGATATAAACCGAGTCTGTTCTACAGTTTCTCATTAGACTGAATGAATAACCGACTCTAAATGTAGGTATTGTGATATAAACCGAGTCTGTTCTACAGTTTCTCATTAGGCTGAATGAATAACCGGCTCTAAATGTAGGTATTGTGATATAAACCGAGTCCGTTCTACAGTTTCTCATTAGGCTGAATGAATAACCGACTCTAAATGTAGGTATTGTGATATAAACCGAGTCTGTTCTACAGTTTCTCATTAGACTGAATGAATAACCGACTCTAAATGTAGGTATTGTGATATAAACCGAGTCCGTTCTACAGTTTCTCATTAGGCTGAATGAATCAGTCTAAAAAGGTATGATCCATAACAATTGGCCCTTTCTTGTGTCCGTGACTGCATCTTCGTCATGGTCATTTTAATTGAATAACAGTGTAAATGTCTTATTAGGCATCATCATTACAATGTCAGTGACCGCTAAGCTTTGGACAAACAAGTTCCAGAGATCATATAGAAGCCTCCGCATTCTGCAGCGCTCGCGTGATTGAGATAAACTCAGTGCGGTCTGTGGGAAATGATGTGGGAATGTAAACAGTACACTCTAATCTTTTTCCTGTGAAAACAGCATTCTCTCCCATACAGATGATTACTGTTTCCTTATCTTTCAGAGTATTTAACAATCACTGGCCTAAAATCTGCGGGACCACCAGGACACAAACACATAATATGAAGAGAACGTCTAACCATCTATATAAGTTCCCATTTCCAAACACAACATTTTACAGATTGTTATGTAACACTGCTCTGAATGCGTATTGATTTTTTCCTGATGGTTTGAGGCCATCTCATCCATTACTGTCGTCTTATCTGTCCCATCTGAAATGGCATGTATTGAGCTTGTCCCTTCTGCAGCGGGAGTGGAATAGGCCCAAGAGACAACACATAGGAAAATGATGCTAAATCAACAGTTGTTTCTACATCACCAGATGCTTTCATTCAGCGTTCAGCGAAAAGTTGGCATGCTGTGCAAATGATGCTCAAATTATTTTAACCCTGTATAATAAAATTGTACAAAGTCAATATATCAATACTGACTCTGATATATATATATTTTTTTTTAAATATATGTGCATTTTGGATTTGATGCCAGCAAAAAAGTTTTCAAAAAAGTTGAGATGGCAGCATGTTTAGCGCTGTGTGGTATCACCTCTCCTTTTAGCAACACTTTTTAAGCATTTGGGAACTGAGCAGCCACTGTTGTAGTTTTGACAGTGAAATGTATTCTTACTCTTGTTTGATGTAGGATTTCAGCTGCTCATCAGTTCGGGGTCTCTATTTTGTCATATTTTCTGTTTTATAATGTGCCAAATGTTTTCAATGGTGACAGATCGGGACTGCAGGCAGGTCAGTTTAGCATCTGGACTCTCTTACTACAGAGCCATGTTGTTATAATACATGCAGAATGTGGTTTGAGATCGTCTTGCTGAAATAATCAAGGCCTTCTCTGAAAAAGACGTCATCTGGAAGGCAGCCGTCTGAGGGCCCAAAGATCATGGCCAGCAGATACTGGTGTTCAGCCTCGTCCCTCACAGACAGAGATTTCTCCAGATTCTATGAGTCTTTAATGATATTCTGCACCGTAGACGATGAAAAGCAGAAGCTCTTTGCTGTTTTATGTTGAGGAACGTTCTTCTTGAATTGTTGCTCTATTTGATGGTGCTGTCTATCACAGAGTGGTGACCCCTCCTCCTCTTTACTTCTGAAAGACTCCGCCTCTCTGAGAGGCTCTTTATACCCAATCATGTTACTGCCCTGTTTCCACTTAACCTAATTAGATGTTCCACCTGGTGCTTTTTAGCATTACACAACTTTACCTTTAGTCTTTTGTTGCCCCATTCCAAGTTTTTTGAAACATTTTACTTCCATCAAATTCAAAACGGGCGAATATTTTTCAAAAAACAATAAAATCTCTCAATGTCAACATTTGATACATTGTCTTTGTACCATTTTCAATGAAATATAGGGTTCAAATGATTTGCACATCATTGCATTCTTTTATTTACATTGCTGCAGTTTCCCAACGTCTGGGAAACGGGGTTTATATATAGTGCACAGTTACTGTTAATTTACTGAGTTTCCTTGTTACTTATTTTCAAATAGACAATCAACAAAACATAATTTGACCATGTGCACCTAAACTTTTGCATAGACTGTTTTTTAAAGAAATAATTCCGTTATAAAAAGCTAATGTTGCTAACAATAAATGAATGGAAACAGCCAACAATTAGCATTATGCAAAGAGTTATGCTAACTGTGGTAACTTTTTAACTTTGCTGCATAACATTGACATAATCATGCTATTAACATGTCATAGCAGATGCCATATACTGTCATGAGTTGTAATGACAGATTTTGTTCAGTAATATCACAGTCCTACCATTAATTAATAATCATAACAGATACCACAACGTTTAATAGCAATAGCGGCTGATGTCACATGCTGTTTATTCCCTGTGTACACAAGTTAGCCTTAATGATATCAAACATTAAAAGATCTCTCATGACATTTAACATGCATGGCAACATAATATTGTTACATTACTGGGTATAATCTGTTATTACAACTCATGACAGCATATAGCATCTGTCATAATGTATTTACAACACTGTTATATGCACATTATTGTTCAGGTCAGCTGTTAGCACAATTGTTTGCTGCTAGTTTCCATTCATTATTGGCAATGCAACAATATTTGGATTAATGTTAATTCTGTGCATGTTTACTGTGGCTTGGTGCTCAGATCAACTGGTCATATTCAAATGTTTGTGCACCCCTGGGTCAAATGATATGTTTTGTGAAAAAGTAAGTTACACAGCCTCCATTTGCTGAATTTAACATATTGGTAAAAAAAATAAATCACAAAATGTGTGCAATATTTTTGGCACATATTATCATTTTGTTAGATTTATTTCATCAATATGTCGAAATGAACAAAACATGTCATTTGATGGGGGCGCTCAAATTACATGTATTTGAAGTGCAGTTCTTGATTTGGTCTTTTTTAACAACATTTTTCATTTTAATGCTAAACAGACACACATACACATAAATGCCCCTGCCCTGAACTCCCTCCCTCCCACCCATCTGCCCTCAGGTGGAAAACCATCACAAAAGAGTTAATATAGAAATAAAAGATAAAAACACCAAATCAAATATAACTTAGGACCCATCCATCCATCCATCCATCCATCCATCCATCCATCCATCTATTTTCTAAGCCGCTTCTCCATCAGGGTCGCTGGAGCCTATCCCAGCGGTCTTTGGGCAGAAGGCAGGATACACCCTGGACAGGTCACCAGTCCATCACAGGGCAGACAGACAGACACTCACACCCAGGGGCAATTTAGCATGTCCAATTGGCCTGACTGCATGTCTTTGGACTGTGGGAGGAAACCGGAGAACCCGGAGGAACCCCACGCAGACACGGGTAGAACATGCAAACTCCACACAGAGAGGACCCCGGTCACCCGGCCGGGGAATCGAACCCAGGGCCTCCTTGTTGTGAGGCAACAGCGCTACCCACCACGCCACCGTGCCACCCATAACTTAGGACATACATCCATATATAAATATATACACTACACTCAAAAAGTCGGGGGTGTTTGGCTTTCGGGGTGAAATTTCAGGATGAACCTAAAAGGCACTCCAACTTTTACAGGTGAACTTAATGTGACCTTCTCTAAACTTTTGACTGCGCATGTCCAGCTGTTCAGTGTTTCAGTACTTTCTGCACAACTTGCTGTTCTCTAACAAGGAGCTTAACGGCGAGGTGGTGGTGGTGGTGGTGTTGCAGGTGGCATCATTAGGGAACGGCTGCTGGAGACCAGGGCACCTCAAATGGAGCGGCCTGCACTTTCTCCAGACCTGAATCCCATAGGAGACCTACGGGATCAGCTGAGTCGCCGTGTAGAGGCTCGTAACTCTGTACCCCAGAACCTCAATGACCTGAGGGCCGCCCTTGAAGAAGACCTCAGCTCAGCAGACAACGAGTCGACTTGTGAACAGCAGGAGACGTCGTTGTCAAGCTGTAAGTGATGCTCAAGGGCGCATGACGAGTTATTGAGACAGTGAGATTTTTTGTTGGCTTTTGTTTCGATAAACTGAGGTGAAGAAATCACCACCGCATGCTTCTACTTAAATGCCCTCATGATATAACATCACTGCAGGGTGAACCTTTTACGTTTTCCATAAATTTCACCCGAAAGCCAAATATTAATTTTTGTGAGTAGCGTATATAGACAGATCTATGCCTTCAAATCCCCCCAAAACACACACATAAATATATATATATATATCGCTGTTGTCAGAAGAAAACCTTGTTGTGTCTCGAAATTGGTAACTTTACAGGAGAAGGAAAAAACATACTTTACTTTTACTGGGAGTCAGTGGAGCCAGAAACATCTCCAAGTAATTTTGGGACGTTTCTTTTGGTCCATTATTCATGATATTTACACACAATATAAAGGGCAACATGCATTTTTCAAATCATGTCAAAAAACTGAAAATTGACAAAAATGGAGATACAAGGTTAAAGAAAAGCTATTTATAAAAATACCAGAAGAAACAGACCCTCTTTCGTCTTTATGTCTTTAGAAAACATGCATTTCCTTATCTCTCTCTGAGCCAGTGCAGCCTTTTCCTGTCTGCTAGACCAAACCTCTCCCACATACACGACCACTGAGCTTCCCCTGATAGTAAAGCCTATATACACTACGCTCTGTCCAATGAGGGAGGGAGCCTGATTTTTTTTTCTGTGTAGAAAGTCAGCAACACATCAGCAAGTAGCACTTAATTGAACCTTCTTTTTTATAGCTGTGAAGAAAAAGATGGTTCATTCCGGAAGGAAATTAATAATTGATCTCTAATCTAAAATAAGATGGATCTTATTCCCTCATGAAAATCATATGATAGTAAAATTTAAAATAGACTTTAATCCCTAAAATCCCAGACTTGCTACATACTAAAACGTATTATTCAGTGCCTACAGGGACGTCAGGGCAAACCGGCTGAGTTATTCTTAGCTTATGGAGGTGTGTAGTAAAACTTTGGGTCCCCCAGTGAGGCCTGAGCATTTAAGGGCTAATTTAAACAGCACGGTACCTGGGGAATGCAATGCAAGCCATTCAATCAATTCACCAACAACTGCTGTCTAAGGCCTAAGACACAGATTTGTATACCTTGAATGATGTCTGTTAAAGATTATATATGATGGTTGTTCAGAAAGTCCCTGCTACTACATGTGTGTGTGTGTGTGTGTGTGTGTGTATCTATACCCAGTTTATACCACTTTGTCTTTACACTGACTTACATTTAAAGTTAAGACACTGTTTGTCTTCTCCTGGAAAGTTACCATTATGGAGATACGTATTTGATGAGGGTCTTTAAACCGAATTGACAGACTCTCTGTAATCCATCTACAACACTGTTCTGAAGCATCATGTCCAAACAGTGGAACTTATAAAGGCACAAACACAGGTAAGAACACTATATGTCAAATCTGTATGTTTGAGTTTAAGGATAAAAGCTCTCATTTGTCTTATAAGGAGATTTATGAGATAAGACGAATATACAGGAATATGTTTTTAATATATCACAGACAAAATGTTACACTTATGCACATTTGTGGTGTCCAACCAGGTCATGGACACCTGTTATTACCAGGCATGTGCACATACAGTCGACTGGGCGGGGGGCTTAGACTGCCCTCAGACTGTAGCAATGCCTGCATGCTTTACTAAGTTGTGGCCCTTAGTTTACTACGTCGTTCACACAGCTTACTACTTATTGACCATGACTTAGTAAGTGGTGACTTAACTACACTAATCAGGCATGACCACCTCCTTGTTTCTGTCCATTTTATCAGCTCCACTTACTGTATAGCTGCACTCTGTAGTTCACCCTGTTCTTCAGTGGGCAGGACCCCCGTGGACCCTCACAGAGCAGGTACTATTTGGGTGGTGGATAATTCTCAGCACTGCAGTAACACTGAGTGGATCAGACACCTCAGTGACACTGCTGGACTGAGAATAGTCCACCAACAGCGTCCTGTGGGCAGCGTCCTGTGACCACTGATGAAGGACTAGAGGATGACCAACACAAACTGTGCAGCAGCAGATGAGCTGTCGCCTCTGACTTTACATCTACAAGGTGGACCGACAAGGTAGGAGTGTCGAATAGAGTGGACAGTGAGTGGACACAGTGTTTAAACACTCCAGCAGCACGGCTGTGTCTGATCTACTTCCAGTACCAGCACAACACACACACTAATGCACCACCACCATGTCATGGGGGTCCTGACCACTGAAGAACAGGGTAACAGAGTATCAGAGAAACAGATGGACTACAGTCTGTAACTGTAGAACTACAAAGTGCAGCTATACAGTAAGTGGAGCTGATAAAGTGGACAGTGAGCGTAGAAACGAGGAGGTGGTCAGAATGTTATGCCTGACCGGTGTATAAAGCAAATGTTCAGAAAGTCCCTGTGTGCGTCTATGTACCAAGTTAATGCCACGTTGTGGGGACCAAAACCTGTTTATACACTTACACTGTGGGGACCTTTTCATCTCCAGCTTGTGGGACCCACAATATAAATCAGTAGGGTTGGTAGTTCGGGTTAAAGTTGGGTAAATCTCCAGGAAATGAATGGAAGTCTATGAAACGTCCCCACAATTCGGTGTTACTGACCTCAGGTTGAACTTATACACCTTCTATTCTTGTAGTGTATGTGTGAAGTATGTATATTGCTGATGACCTCGGGCTGAACTAAGTGGCTGTGTGTGTGTGTGTGTGTGTGTGTGTGTGTGTGTGTGTGTGTGGCGTACATGTGCTTGTTCCATTCCGCAAGAATCCCATTTCTAATTGAACCCTTACAGTTCAATTATCTATCATATACACAACTGATTTCCCACTGAACCCAACTGAACTGTTCCACCTGCACATATTTCACGGTCCCACATTAGACTCTTGCAACATCTTTTATTTGCCCTCCAGTCTGACCTCTGGATGTTCTCCAAGGCCTTCACGTAACAGCAGGCCATGAACAGCATCCGTAGCTCTTTGTCTCCACCAAGTGGAATCAAATCCAGACACTTCCACAGCTTTACTTCAGATAAGAACCTGTACAGTGTCTGAATGGACCACAGACAGACTCTAAAGGCCTTTTTCCATGTTGAAATGAAACATCACAAAGATTCTGGAGGCTTTTTGGTCACGAAGCGAAGAAAAGATGCCTCAGGTTTTGTATAAATCTTGTTTTCATGATGGCCTTCAGAGAGAAGAGGTATAAATAGTGGGCAGGACACACAGAAAAGGACTGGCACAGCTATTAAACGTTCAACAGGCTCTTTATAGTGACGACAGTTATTCAGAGAAATATTCTCAGTCCTTTCAGGTGAAAGGCTTTACAGTCGTATGCATAAGTTTGAATGCCCCACTCAGATTACAGAGTTTTGTAAAGAGAAGCTAACATCCTCTACAGAGAACACACAGACATGTTATTTTTCTGCACATTTTATTTATGTGCTGAGGTTAACAGACTGGAACATAAACAAAGCATAAAAAAAAAATATCAACAAAAGAAAAAACATGTTTAACCCATAAGCCCGCCAACAGGCCCAAAGTTTCATTACACACTTCTTGTGAACAACTTAATTTTTTAATTCTATACAAAAAAACAAGATGCATGATGACAATGAAGATACAAATAAATGCCCCCCCACCCCCTTGAACTCCATCCCTCCCACCCATCCACCTGCAGCTGAAAAAAACACAGAATTAACACCGAAACAAAAGATAAACACCAGAAATCGAGGAAAGCTTAGTATAATTGCTGTTTTCAGGACAAAACCTCATATCAACACTTTTGTCAATTTTCAGTTTTTCACATAATTTGAACATACCTGTTGTTGTTTACATTGTGTGTTAATTTCATGAAGAATGGATCAAGACAAACGGCCCAAAATGTCTTGGAAAAAAAATCTGGTTCCACTGACTTACATTAAAAGTAAAGTAGGTTTTTTCCTTCTCCTGTGAAGTGACCATTTTGGAGATAAGAGGTTTTGTTCCAACAACAGTGATATGCATCCATATATATATATATATATATATATATATATATATATATATATATATATATATACCCTTAGCAACACATCTAGGGGGAAAAGAAAAAAAAAATCATTGGACTTAATTTAACAGAGTTTAGGTCTATAATCTAAGAATAGCTCCCTTAGTTTACATTAAAGTCCCTGTAGTTACTGAATAATAAGCCTTTGTATAAATTTACCTGGATTGTTAAGGGGTTAATTCAGTAAATAAACAGTAACCTTGCATTAGTTAATCTCACTTTAATCAAGAAAACACTGCACCTGGCCAGAGGAGCCTAACCTTTTGTATACAGCTGCCCTTTAGGGTTACTGTAAGAATCCCCCAGTGATGACCTTCACTGACCCAGTCACTAGTACAGACACTCACTGGTTTCTGAGTAAGAGTCTTAGTTCATACCTTATTGGAAGGCTATCCATCATCATATCCAAAGGTTTGTGGACGCCTGGTCAAATTCCATGTTGTTGTTGATTGTTACTGAGGTCAGCATTTTGGAAAAATTCTCTTTTTTTTTGTTCTTGCAGAAAAATGCCATATTTCAATGTGTTCCGTGTAGAAAATGCATCAACTTATTTTTATTTAGAAAATAAACCAAATACGTCATTTGTCTGGGTGCCAAAACTTTTGCATAAGACTGTACACACAGACTTTGTAACTCATGCATAAGCATTGAATAACATTAGTAAAAACTATGCTTAAGTGTTTGAGTATTTACAGCTTATGCTAGTGATCTCATTTTGTGAATTAAGATGTTGCACTGACAAAACATCGTTGTCCAAAAAAAACAAAACCAAACAAATTTCACAATGAATGACCAATAGAAAAAACTCCAAAATCTTGGATATAAAACTTCTAGCCTCACATTATTTGGATAGTCCACTATCGACCCCTATAGATGATCTACAGATACTCAAATTTTTAAACTATCTGTTGAAACTCAGTTGATTCTAAACAGGGGTGGGGTTAAGATTTGGACCAGGGTGAGGACAAAGACCAGGGTGAGGTTTAGGTTTTGGGTTGAGATTAGCGCAGGTTTAGAGTTAGAGAGTTATGTTCAGTTTAGTACATGTTCAGCTGAATGTAACCTGAAAGTAAAGTAATTATCTACAAAGAATTTAAAGTGTACTGTGCAAATAAAGTGTGACCAAAATTACATTGACTTACATTGAAAGTTGGGACTCTTTATACCTTCTCCTGGAAAGTTGCCATTTCGGAGATACTTCTTTGATGAGGGCTCTTAAACTGAAGTGATAGACAGTCTGTAATCATCCTACGCCACTTTTCTGAAGCATCATTTCCAAATAATGGAACTTTCAGGGGACAAATAACAGTAAAGTACTCGATCAGTTCTGTAGGCTTTTTTTAAAGTTTAAGAACAAAAGTTCTCACTTGTCTTATAAAGAGATTTATGAGGTAAGCAGAATATACACATATATCGCTGTTGTCAGAACAAAACCTCATATCTCCAAAATAGTAGATTTACAACCTTCTTTATTTTCAATGTAAGTCAATGGAACCAGACTCCTCCTTGAGCCCCTTTGCCCTCAGATCGTAGCAGTGCCCTCTAAGTTTCCCTCTGTAAAAGCTGTTTTATCTGGCCATCTTTGGACAAGCCTTACTAAGCTGTGGCCCAGACTTATCCATGTCATTTCCATGGCTTAATAAGTGATGACCCTGGCTTAATTAACTCAATCTTCAGTGGCTAACTTACTAAGCCATGATTTAACTATCTTGATGACATGGCTTACAAACTTGTGGCTGACATACGAATCTTGTTCTCACACTTTACTTAGTCTCAGCTATGACTTAATTATCTCAATCCCATGCCTTACTAACTAAGACATGGAATTGAGAGTGGGGCTCAATAAGTTAGATAGCACAGTGCAGGGGTCAGCAAACCAGAGACATTTTGTCCTTTCAACAAAAATCAAACCAGCTTCAGAGTCACATTTTATGTCCATTTTACCACTATGTCTCAGTATGTGCTGATGTCCTAGTATAGGCCATCTATCCATCTTCTAAGCCGCTTCTCCCTCAGGGTCTGGGGGGGTGCTGGAGCCTATCCCAGCAGTCATTGGGCAGAAGGCAGGATACACCCTGGACAGGTTGCCAGTCCATCGCAGGGCAGACAGACACAGACAGTCACTCACACCCAGGGGCAATTTAACACGTCCAATTGGCCTGACTGCATGTCTTTGGACTGTGGGAGGAAACCGGAGAACCCGGAGGAAACCCACGCAGACACGGGGAGAACATGCAAACTACACACAGAGAGGACCCCGGTCACCCGGCCGGGGAATCAAACCCAGGCCCTCCTTGTTGTGAGGTGACAGCGCTACCCACCATGCCACCATGCTGCCTCCTAGTATAGGCAAAACATCTAAAATAAATGAAAAGCTTTCTTAGTTGGCTCTGCTTTAATTTTTAGTTCAGCTATAGCTGCTTTTCTCACATCTCTGGCAGGAAACTTTTCCTCAAAACGTCGGTCAATGTTGGACTTTTATTAGGTTGCTTCTCATTTCTCTGCTTTTTCTTTGACTTTTTCTTATGTTCCACCTTAAACAGTGCCTGAGCCACCAGAACATAACTGCTGCACCATTTAAGGTGGAATAGGACCATTCGAACATGAAGCTGGTGAATGTGAAGCTGACTTTGTGCCCTGTGACCTTAATGTTTGTCAGTTTCTCGTTGCAGATTAAACATATCAGGAAACCGGCTGGAGTGATTATAAACACTAATAAGTCCATTCAATCAAAATTATCAATCTTCTTCTTCTTCTTCTTTCGGCTGCTCCCTTTAGGGGTCGCCACAGCGGATCATCTGCCTCCATCTTGCCCTATCCACTGCCTCCTCTACTTTCACACCAACCATCTCCATGTCCACCTTCACTACATCCATAAACATTCTCTGAGGTCTACCTCTTCTCCTTCTGCCCGGCAGCTCCATCTCCAACATTCTTTGCCCACTATTCCTCCTCAACACATGTCCAAACCATCTCAACCTGGCCTCTCTGGCTTTATCTCCAAACTGCTCCACCTTCACCGTCCCTCTGATCTGCTCGTTTCTAATCTTGTCCATCCTTGTCACTCCCAACGAAAATCTCAGCATCTTCATCTCCGCCACCTCCAAACCACAGTCTCCAAACCACAGTCTCCAAACCACAGTCTCCAAACCGTACATCATAGCAGGACGCAATGAAAATGATCAATGTTCGTCCTAAAACTCTCGCTTTGCTGTATCGTTAGCTATTAGCTATGCGAGACTGTTTTCTGTGTTGCTATGGTGACCAGCAGTCTGCGCTGATCTTCAGGGTGTCAGTCGTGGGCTGGAGGTTAGGGAACCAGCCCTGTTACCTGGAAGGTCACTGGTTCGATCCCCAGTGCCGACAGTCTGTGACTGAGGTGTCCTTGAGCAAGACACCTAACCCCCAACTGCTCCCTGGGTGCTGTGGATAGGGCTGCTCTCTGCCCCCTAGTGTATGTTCACTAGTGTGCATGTATGTGGTTGTTTCACTGCATGGTTGTAAATTCTATTCTGAATTAGCAGTTCTACATTAACTCCAGCGTTTAAGACCATTTACTGTTAAACTGTGTTGAAGGATCAGCAGAGCTTTATTTTACTGTAGAGGAGGATTATTTTATTATTACCTACTGATCTGATTCAGCTGTGGAGCCTCAACAGGGCAGCAAAAGATAAAAGACCTCCAGCACCACATGTTGCTGTCCCCTGGTATTGTATGTAACGTTACAGCCTTGAATGCTACAGGAAGGGTTCAAATCCCTACTAAGGTGGCAACTATTTTTCAGGCTATTTGGTTTCCTCAGAAACAAACTGTTGAATTCATGTTCTGCTTGAGCCCCTTTCCCTCTGCAATTTCTGTACACACACACACACACACACCCCTGTTCATAACACATGAGGCGTCCAAGCAACGTTCATCTATCTTGTTTCACAGCTTTGGCGAAGACTCCGTGAAGCGAAAGCGTAGAGCAGTGGATTCATGCAGCTGTTGATGAAAGTAAAACTCACAGCAACGTCGCCAACCGAATTTTTAAACGTCAGAAGTTCATCCAACAAACCTGGGTATGAATGTTTCATTGCAATCCCAAAGATCTCCACCAAGTTGATCAGGTGGCACGGTGATGAGAAGATGAAGGTCATCACCACTATGCTGGTCACCATTCTGGTCAGTCTTTGGCTGTGAAATAAAGCTCCTTGAGTCACTCTCTTGTGCAGGCAGTAATAGGAGGTGACCATGATGGATAATGGAAGAACAAACGCCAGCAGAGTTTCTAACACAGCAACTACGAGCCTGAGTTCGTCTGAAGAAGTGATTCGTCCGCACTCTCTCCTGGACCCGTTCAAGACGACCTCTCTTGTGAAGATGGCTGGAATGGAGAAAGCAAATCCAAAGACCCAGATGGTACACAGCAGGAATTTCTCTCCCTTTTTACCAAGTTTGGACCATTTCTCGGGGAAGCAAACGTGTACGTAACGATGAACGCTGATCATGGTTACTATCATCAAGCTAGCAGATGCGCTGCAGTAGACGAGGGAGATGAAGAACTTGCAGGGCCATCTCCCGATGCTCCAGTCAAAAAGACGGTTGTACATCCACACAGGCAGGGTCATCAAACACAGGATGTCCGAGGCGGCCAGGTTCAGCATCAGATGGACGGTGAAGTTGTCCTTCTTGAACCACAGAACTATGATCACGATCACGGCGATGTTTCCAGGAACTCCAACAGCACAGAAGAAGCCCATCAGCACTGAGGTAACCAGGTTAGTCTGGCTCCAAGCAGTGGAGTTTAAATCGCTGCTGTTGCTGAGCTGCATGATCACTGAAACGCAGCGAAACTCTCGAGAGGAAGCGCTGAGAAAAATGACCCAGCGTTCCTGTTTGTGGTTATCAGTTTCAAAAATTTAAAGTATGAATTTTGGGGGGGGGGGGGGGGGGGGGGCTCAGAGAGCTTCATGGGCTTAACTCCTTAAACTCTAAACGGCTGGATGCTTATGAAGTTTCTGACACCGAATGATACACAACTGTCTTTAAATATAGGCAAAAATACTTTGCATTGCAAAAGCTGGTCTGAATGAATTAAACAGCGTTTAAATTAGAAGAGCTTGTAGGATTTCTGTATTTCTACAGTTCACAGCACCTTCTGTGTCCACAGCTCAGTCACTCAGACTGTGTAAAGGCATTAAATGATGAAACAGTAAATCCACAGACATTCACTGTCGTCCAAACTGTATCAGACAGCATTTGAGTCTCATTACAGGAAACATGTCAACTTTAAAGTCTAATGTGAAAGAAATGAACAGAACTTTATAGATTTCAGCCGTGATCAAATTCCCTGCTTTAGAGTTTCTATTCACTCCCAGCTGAACTGCTAATTACAGCAGATGTTTATGAGCCCAGCGTTCCTATTGCGGTGCGGCTCTCAGGCTGACCACCACGCCGGTCAGCAGCTAACGCTGTCAGTCACTGCGTGCCATGCTAACATGTCGAGGTCACCTACAGTTACAGAAACCATGACCTGCTGATTTGAGTATTAATGGGATACAACTTTATATTCTGATCCACGATAAATCCCTGCCATCGTTTATTTCATCTACCTTTTGTACCCGTTACCATGACAGCAGGCCTAGCAAGGATGCTAGCTGGCTAGTTCGCTGGTGTTTGTCTAGAGTTTCTCTCAATATAAGCGAAATGAAACCATTAATATTTGGACAAAAACATTAAAAACACAGATTAAGTTAATGAGCATCACTGTTTCATTGCAGTTGCACTGAATAACAAAGGATGGCAGCAGATTGTAAAAATAAACGGATTTGTTTCATTTCCATCACGCCAGCTGAAGCAGTTTCCTGTTTGATGATGCGTTTCCTGATACTACTGCACAGGCGCACGGCCTCCTAAATAAGATTTAGTGGAAAAATCTAAAAGGTCTTATACAATTCAGTTAAACCAGTTCTGGATTCATCCAAACTGGGCTGTTACTAATGGAAATAAATCAGTATTTTTTGTTTTTTAAATAAGTATTTTGTAATATTTGCTTAATGTTCATGATGGTCACCAACAGTTTTTTTTATGTAATCAATCGATCAAATATTTCTTATTTTGAGATGGTTCTTCCAGCTTATTCATAGATAAAAAAAAAAATTTACATAATTTAATTAACTAAAATTCTCACCATATTGGCAGATAATTTTGCTGGTTTCAAGCACTTTCTTACAATAATCAAAATTGTCTGCCAATATGGTGAGAATGTTTTACTTAATAAAATGATTTAAAATAAGTAAAAACTGTCTAGAAATAAAGCAGTGCAAGAAAGCAAGCAGGTCTGGGTTCGATTCCCCGGCCGGGTAACCGGGGTCCTCTCCGTGTGGAGTTTGCATGTTCTCCCCGTGTCTGCGTGGGTTTCCTCCTGGTTCTCCAGTTTCCTCCCACAGTCCAGGGACATGCAGTCAGGCCAACTGGACGTGCTAAATTGCTCCTATGTGTGAGTGAATGTGTCTGTCTGCCCTGTGATGGACTGGCGACCTGTCCAGGGTGCAACATGTCTTTCGCCCAGTGACCGCTGGTATAGCCTCCAGCATCCCCCACGACCCAGAATGATAAGCGGTTTAGATTGTATGTGTGTTAATTAAGCTTACAACAATCTCAGCAGGAGAAATTACATTTCTACCTAGATTTAAGATCATTTTACTTTTTTTGCAATGTAAATACTGAAGCCTCAGTT
Source organism: Pygocentrus nattereri (assembly GCF_015220715.1). Taxonomy (NCBI): domain Eukaryota; kingdom Metazoa; phylum Chordata; class Actinopteri; order Characiformes; family Serrasalmidae; genus Pygocentrus; species Pygocentrus nattereri. The sequence goes on from NC_051235.1 coordinate 29,837,751, forward strand.
TTCTGTCCATGTCCAAACCACATAATCCGAAACCACATAATTCTGTTAGCTAGTGTAATCTGTTAGTAGAACTAGCAGTTAGCATTCTCCTCCAAGCCTTTTCGGGCTCCAGTGACGACATGTTAGCAGCAGTTTGAAGAAATAGGTCTTAAGGATGAACATCGAAGGCCTCAGCCTCCAAATGGTAGCAGGGTTTGTTAGATGGAGATCTAGTGGGCCGAACTGACTTTGGGGAAAACTGAGTAAATCAGACTCCGAATGTCTTGAATGATGAACTATAGTTGGATAACTGGGTCTGAAGTCTGATGTATTGCTTTTGCATCTGGCACATATATTTTTGGTGGTAATCTTACATCAGAAGAGCACATTGTGTAATTAAATAAAATCATACTTTATTTAGTTTTAGTCTGTGGTGTTTAGACTTTTCTGCCCTTTATAGATTTGTAGCTTTTGTACAGAGAGTTCATTACACATGCATTGCATGGAACCCACCACTAGAGGGCAGCAAGTGCACCACTGTAAAAGAAGTTCCATTCATTTTTGTACAAGGTCAACTACACAGCATTGACTCTCAATAAACACAATACAAACTCACATGTGATGAGAGGATGATATCTTTTCTTTGTTCTCTAAGCCAGAATCAGCAAAAGGTTGTGTGTCCCACCTGAAATCTTCTACAGAAAACACATTTTACATTGTATTTTTTGCAATGTGTTGATTGAAATTGTGCACAAAAATGTGCAAAAACAACACCATATTTACAGAACAGCAGCTGAACCTATCAGTCCATTCAGCATCTATTAGTATAGGAACTGAACTTTGCTGGACTGTACTTTTCTCTTTGGTTCCGTTTTGTTTAAAGTGCTGAGGAGCTGAACCAACACAGAATGAAATTAAACTCCAAAAAGAGAGAATTAGGTGTAAATTACTAAAATAGAAATGAAGTTACTTCTATACACTATAATAGAAGGAATAGCATCATTCGACAAATCCATCAGACCTAAGTTTTGAGTAAGCGCAACAAATCCAATTTTTAAAAATGTTGACACAGGAGGAAAAAGTAAGTCCAGCAATGATCTGCAAATGCTTTTTGATCCGGTTTCAAATGAAACTGAAATCAGTACAAAGATCAGATTTATTTCATTTTGTATTCACATGCTTGTTCTAAAATGTGATGCCTGCAACATGTTCCAAAAAGGTGGGGACAGGAGCATGTGTACCCTGTGATCCATCACCTTTCCTTTAGACAGTGTTCAGTGATGGGTAGGACACTAAATACTGCAGTTGTTGAAGTGGAGTTTACCCATTTTTCTTGTTGAGAAGCTGAAATGTTACATCATTCTGGGATATCCATTGTTGAATTGTGCTCCCTAATGCACCACACATTTCAAAGGGAGACCGGTCTCACTCTCTTCCAACAAAACTACACTGTAGTCTTGCTTAAATAAGCTTAAGTCCTTAAAAAAAGACAGAAGCTGCTCAAAAATGTGCATGGACCCCTCAGCATTAATGCATCCTTTACAGATGTGTATGTTACCCACTAACACATCCCCATACCATGACTGATGCTGGCTTTTGAACTTACATTGGTAACAATCTGGAAAGTCCTTATTATTTACAAAAACAACTTGAAAGTTGGATACGTTTCGACTTTGTGTCAGTCCTTCTCAGAATAGCTTCAGCCCAGAGAAGTTGGCGGCGTTTCTTTAGGTTGTTGATCTAGGGCTTCTGCTTTGCGAAGAGGAGCTTTGTAGATGTGGCAATGACCTATGTCTACTGATAAGAGTTTCCGAAAGAATTCCCACACCCACACGCTTTTATTCATTAAAGAAGGATAGTTTTTAATGCAGCGCTATATGAGGGATCAAAGGTGACAAGCAGGCAATTTTGGTTTTCAGCCTCGCCCTTTTTACTCAGAGATTTATCCACATTCTCTGAATCTTTTAGAAATGCTATGGATGGTGAAATCCTGAAATTCCTTGGACTGAAGGATTGGGAAATGTTGCTTTTAAACTGTTGGAATGTTCACTCAGACAGATTTCAGCTGTTACCTATTCAACTGTTTACCTGTGAAAAGTTCCAGATCACAAGTCTTTTGATCACGTCACAAACTCCCAAACCTTACATTTCTCCCGTTTTTTTTGGAATGTGCTGCAGGCATCAACTTTGGTATATATTAACAAAAATCAATAAAGTTTATAAGGTAAAATGTTCCATCCCTCTTATTTGTGCTCTTATTAGTTAAATTGCAGTTAAAGTTTACAGTTTATAAATCACTGCATTCTATATTTATTTGTAATTTCCAGTGGTGGACAGTAACTGAGTAACTGAGTAAATGTAATTAGTTTCTGGACTTTAGTATTTTGGTGTATCTGTACTGAAGTTTCTCCGTTCTGGACTTTTTCCTTTCACTCCACCACATTTCAGCGTCTAATATCCGACTTTTTCCTCCTACATTTTGAGAAATCTGTCGTTCCTTTTGGTTTCTGTGGTTATAAAAACGTCACATGTCAAAATGAAAGAAGCGCAAAGCCAGAGCACCAATCAGGGCCCAGCGGTCACTTTGTTTAGAGCTGGTTTTGACCTGTTGGTCATACCGACCCAGTGCAGCACGCGGTTCAACGTCAGCGCAGCAGCGTAAAACTTTGGGAGAGTCTGTTCAACATAAATGATGAACTAACCTAACTTTGTGTAAATAGAGCTCAATATAGAAATATGTCCACATATGCAGTCGAGACTGACGCGGCTTTTTTCTGAATTTCTACAAACACCATTTCATTTTATAGTAAATGAGTTTGGGCTGGTTTATGTTTATGAACAGACGCCTACAGATCAACATAGTAAAGGAGCTCATCTGTGATCCTGAGTTTAAAGCCAGTTTTTATTCAACTTAAACTTGGAACTAAGTTGTAAATAAATCTGAAACTGAAACTTTGCTTGTGTGTAAAAAGTGATTTCAGAGCCACTCGGTTCTCCCTGATGGAAACTGTTTACCTTCAGTGTTTTGTGCTTCTGATCATTTTAATAGACGTCAGCGTCACTAATTAATGACGTTCTATTAAAAGACTGGTTTACCAAGAGAGACGCTGGAGGACTTTCACCTGAAATGAGTTCATGAAGCCAGTCTGGTTATAAAAATGATAACAGGACATCAGAGCCAGAATTACACTTTTAGTACTTTTACTTTCTACTTAAGTACATTTGAAGGGAAATACTTTAGTACTTTTACTCAAGTGGAGGTCTAAAGGGAGGAACTTCTACTTTTACTGGAGCGATATTTTACCTTTACCTACGACTTTAACTCAGGTACATGGTTTGTCCACCACTGCTAATTTACCCACAATCCGAACTTTTTTCGCAGTTGACAGTCAAGACAACTTAAAGCTTAAGACAACTGCAGTCATGTCTGTTGTAAAAGCATGAGGAGAAATATTGGAATATCATGAGATCCTTTAATAGATTCCTTATTTAATGGAACTAGTCACAGTCCACAGCTGACACACACTTCCAGCCCGCAACAGTCATAAAAAAACGAGAGTGAACATAAACAGATGTCGTGTTTCTCGGCTTCGGACAGACCGAGTTCGCTTTTCTGTGGGATAATCTTGCGAGGTGACGGCGTTTGGGGGCTGGCATTGACCCCTGTTGGACTTGGCCTGAGCTGACAGGCCTCAGTGCTGCTGTTCAGGGGGTCTGGGGGTTTGTGGGTAATTTATGATTCTGTGGACAGATGAGCTGTGAATATAGGACCCCTGCATGCTCTCTTTATCCAGGAATGCAAGAGGGACACCCTCAAAAACAGAGGACGTGTGATACGTCAGTGTATGTAGCTAGAAGAGATAAAGGCTGCTGTTGCTGTAGCTGATATTGAGCCACAGCTGATATACTTTCTTCTGCTGCTCATGCTTTGCTCAAGTGATGAACGGCCCATGAAAACTCAGGACTTGAAACAAGCCATTTGTATGTTATTAATTAAGGTTAAGAGACCCTTATTAGTCCCACATTGGAGAAATTTCACCTCTGCATTTAACCCATCCATGAAGTGAAACACCACATACACACTAGTGAGCACACACACACACTAGGGGGCAGTGAGCACACTTGCCCAGAGCAGTGGGCAGCCCAATCCGCAGCGCCCGGGGAGCAGTTGGGGGTTAGGTGTCTTGCTCAAGGACACCTCAGTCATGTGCTGTCAGCTCTAGGGATCGAACCGGCGACCTTCCGGTCACGAGGCTGGATCCCTAACCTCCAGCCCACGACTGATTATTGTTGTAATAAAACCTCTCCAAAAAAAGAGGGTAACTTTATAAGAGAAAGAAAATGAAACAAACATTAAAGAGGAATTTCTCAGATTATTTGAAGGTCTGCCTTATTAAAGGATACGACTGAAGTCCTTCTGAGTGGTTTGGTACGAAATGCTCACTCTAGAGAAACGTCCCAACTCAAAATTGGTCACAGCATTGGCGATAATGCCATAATAAGCTACCTTGCGTAAAATTATTTCGGAAAATGGTCATAAATGTGATGTCTGAGCTTTGGGCCTATGAATTTTTCATTAAACCCATTCAGGTCAGAGAGATACATGGAGGTGAGGCAGCATGAGCAATATTGTACCATCATCAATATTCCATACAAACTCAGGAGACTCGTGTAGGTTCACCGATTGCTTTGTGTGGTAAATAAAACGTCTATATTTGCGTTGTGGCCATGGCGACCCCTGGTTCCCATCACCACCACTGTGAAGAAATCTAAGCCTGCAAGTTTCTCTAGAGGAGCATTTCACAGTCACTCTGAACGACTTGTTTACATTACTTCAATCTTACAGAATCCGTGAAATTCCCTTTTATTGTCAATTACAGGAACCGGATTTGAATCACTGATTACGTAACTTCATATTGTTACATCAAATGTACATTTTTTTTTTTAAGTTAAGCCGTTTCTTCCTTGAAATGTCCATTTTGGAGAAAAGAGGCTTGTTTACAGAACTGACCGTATGGTAGTGAGATAGCAGTTCAGTGCTTAAATGGTAAATCGTGTGGGCTGGAATGACCATTTAAATAAAAACCGCAAATGAACCAATTTGCTTTTTTAAACAAAATAAGCGATTCATTATATTCGCCCTGTGATCATCCAACGTTCCCTAAATACACCTTATGACCATTAAGGTCACCTTGTAACCATTAAACGTTACTTAAACCCACGTATAAACATCAAAATCTCCTTAAACTTATTTCAAAGCCATTAAAAGATCCTCAAACTCAATTTGTGGTCGTCAATGTTCCCTACACTCAACTTCTGACCATCAAAATTTCCCTACACTCACCCAAAGACCATCAAAAGTTCATTTGACCCACATTATGATCATTAAAAGTACCTTATGATCTTCAAAATTTCCTTATGCTCACCTTATAAGCATCAAGTGTTCCTAATATTCGTCTCGTCTTTGAAGGCTACTTATACTCAACCTATGAGCATCAACATTTCCTTAAACCTACATCAGGACCATCAACACTTCCGTATGCTCACCTTTGACCAATCAACATTTCCTTAAACCTTCTCATTGGGTGACCATCAAAACTTCATTAAAACCTACATGATGTCCATCAAAGTTTCCTTATGCTCACTTCATGATCATCAAAACTTGATTAAACTTGATGTCCATAATATCAGAATAAGAAACCTGATCACAAGGTGAGTAAACAAGTTCTCATTAACCATAAAGTGACTAAACTAACCCATTTAAATGGCCTTCATCTCAGATACAATAGTGAAAGTATTCAGCACAGTCGAAACTCAGAGAATAAATTACCATCAGCTTTGAGACAGTACATGTGACAATTACACCCCCCCCCCCTACCACCACCACCTCCACCCACCCCTCCACCCACCCTCAAAGCAAACACAGACTAATTTCTATCAATTAGTGCATTTTGAGTCCCTGGCATGCTATTGTGCTTGGCACGTCGCTGCATCGCTGCTAACAGAGCATGCAAGTGTTGTGGCAACAGAGAGAACAAATAGCAGGGGTTTCTAAAGTGTCCCAGCTTAGAAGCTTCTTAGAAGGTCCGTAAGGTCTACAACGAAACAGCCGTGGCCATAAGAAACCATAGATGCCTATATGGTCAGCATAACAATGTTTTTGGTGGTCGCAGATAGTTTGATGAGCTTTCTATGACAAGAAAGTGAGTACGAGGAATTTTTACAGACCCCAAAGTATAAGGGTGCAAAGTTATTGAACATTTGATAACCATAAGGTGAATATTTTGATGGCCACAAAGTAGTATAAGTAACTTTTGATGGCCATGAGTTGAGTTTAAGGACATTTTGGTGATTATGAAGTGTGTATCAGGAACCTCTGATTACCATAAGATGAGCATGACCAACTTTAGTTCTCCATAAGGTAAAAATAGGTACCTTCTAATGATCATGAGGAGAGTTTGAAGAATTTTGAAGGCACAATGTTAAGTATAAGCAATGTTCGACGGTCATGAGGTGAGTAAATATCTTTTGATGACCCTAATGTAAGTTGAAGACCATAAGATGAATGTAAGATGCTTTTGAAGATGATCAAGTGAGGATTTTGATGTCCACAAGGTAGCATAAGTAACTATTAATGGCCCTGAAGGGAATATATGGAATTTTGATGGCCATAAGAAACTTTGTGGTCAAAAGGCGAGTATAAGGAGTCTTTAATGACCAAAAGGAATATCTGCTTTTACAACGACTTTCTGATGGCCTTTTGATAACCATAAGGTGAATATAATGACTGATGACCTCAGAGTAGTATAAGGAACATTTGATGGCCCAAGGAACCTTGGATGACCACAAGGTGAGTCTAAGGGACTTGTGATGGACATATGAAGCGCAGGGATCAGTTACTTCACCTTTGTGAGGGGGTCGGTTTAGGTCACTACTCAGGTTATGTCATACAATATGTGTCCGTCTTCACTCACTTCCAACGTACTAGATTATATATCTGGTTGGAACTCAACACTTATGTTCAAAGTATGTTGATGACCACAAGGTGAGTATAAGCCGTTTTAATATTTGATGACCATAGAATGAGTTTCTTATGACCTTTTGATAATCACAAGGTGAGTATAACAATTTATGTCCACAAAGTAGGATAAGGAGCCTTTGATGATGGCCAGAAGGTGAGTATTTTGATGACCATACAGTAGTTTAAGTAACTTCTGATGGCCATGAGCATCAACATTTCCTTTCCCTCACCACGTGACCATCAAAGGTTCCCAAGACCTACATTATTATCCATCAAAATGTCCTTTACGAACATCCAAAAGTTACTTATACTGAAAGGAACCTTTAATGACGGCCTGACGGTGAACATTTTGAGTAAACTTTGATGGCCATTAGAGGAGTTTAAGGACATTTTGGTAATTATAAAGTGTGTGTCAGGAACTTACGATTACCATAACATGAGTAAAACTTTCAGTGACCATAAGATGAGTATAACAAACTTCTGATGACCGTAAGGTGAGCATAAAGAACTTCTAATGATCTTAAGGTGAGTTCAAAGAACGCTGATGGCACTATGGTTAGTACAAGTATTTATGGTCATGAAGTCTCCTTTGATTACCATAGTGCAAGTTTAAGGAACATTTGATGACCTTAAGATGAATGTAAGAAACTTTTGGTGGTGATACAGTGAGAATTTAGATGTTCACAAGGAAGTAACAAAAGTGTGGGTCAGGCATGCTCAGGGAACGTTGACTTCATATATGTGAGGTACATTAGGTTAATATCACGGTTGTGGATATACTGCACTGATATAAACCTGTTTGCTTTGGAACTCAACACTTCAGCCAACTCTTATGCTGTTATCTGCAACCATATACACTCACCAGCCACTTTATTAGGTACACCTTGCTAGTAAAAGGTTGGATACCCTTCTGCCCATTCTCCTCTGACCTCTCACATCAACAAGGCGTTTTCGTCCACACAACTGACCGCTCACTGGATGTTTCCTCTTTTTTGGACCGTTCTCTGTAAACCCTAGAGATGGTTGTGCGTGAAAATCCCAGCAGATCAGCAGTTTCTGAAATACTCAGACCAGCCCGTCTGGCACCAACAACCACGCCACGTTCAAAGCCCCTTAAATCCCCTTTCTTCCCCGTTCTGATGCTCGGTCTGCACTTCAGCAGGTCGTCTTGACCACCTCTACATGCCTAAATGGACGGAGTTGCGGCCGTGTGATTGGCTGATTAGCTATTTGTGTAAACAAGCAATTGTACCTAATAAAGTGGCAGGTGAGTGTATATATTTATATAGCCTGGTGTAAAGCTACCCGTCAGTACAGTTTTATCAGGATATATCATGATGTTTGCACCAACTCCATCATCAAAATCACTTCAAGAACATTAAGCGCTTAACTGTTGTTTTTTGTCCTGCTTGCCTTGACCTCTTGACCCCTCATCAAAGCGAAGCTACTGTTTTCTCTCTCGGCAGATGGATTTGTTCCCACAGCGCCCCTGCTCTGCACCCCTGCACTGTGTAAATCATTAGCCCTGGGCCAGTGCTACTTGCTTTATCTCGGTTGTGTTTCATCTAACAGAACAAACAGTGAGGCCATTTCAAAGGCAGCTCCCTTTGACCCAGTGCTGAGTGCTCGCCAGTAGGGTTTGCATGAGGTGCTGGGGTTTGCTGACTGAAAATAAAGAAGATAAAAACTTGATGACCCTGCTCCAGCATTTTGGGCTTGCTTTCCCCTGCCATGGTCTCCAAACGCCTCCGACAGCGCGATTATTCACCAGCTAGCTCCTAGCCGGAGTGTGATTAGAGTGGCCGCTAACCATGATTTACACGCTGACGGAGCCCATAATCCTCCATGAGCATGATGTCATTGGTGTGTGGATGGATCCAGAGATAAGACGGCGTAGGCCATCAGCAAAGCGCTGTTTGGGGAAATCTTTCAGCCACATTGAACGTGTTTGACCCTTTTGTTTGTCGTCTGTTGGCTTAGCTTCAACACGAGCAAGTTTCTCAATTTCCTAAAAGCTCAGCTAAATCACACGGTGGGTATTTATTCCTGACAAGGCGAAAACATTTTAACCGTTCTCCGTGGACCAACAGAGGCTTAAAAGGCAATGAAACCCATCTGAAACATGGAATGCTACACAGAGCGGACGATGAGATGTTTACGGATGCTAAAGGGCCACTTATGGAAGCTTGTGGGACAGCATGGTGTTTGTGTACGGTTTCATAAAATCGTCTCTAATGTTTTCCAGGTTTGCTTTGGCGACTCTTCCTCATATTTATAGAGATTTACAGCAGCTGCGGCCATGTAAATTACCATATCTACCAAAAGACAGAGTTAATGAGATGCAGTAAGCCCTAGCTACTGTCTATGGTGTTCCGCAGGGGTCTGTATTTGGGCCACTTTGTTTTTTTTCTTTTTTCTACGTACATGTCAAAATACTCCCACTCAGTCAGGGAAACGTAAATCTACATTTGCACAAAATGTGATTTCATCCACTTTGAATGCGCTTTATTATAACCATTTCATCAAGACGAAAGCACAGAAGTTTCTTTAAAAACAAAAGGAATTATGATTGGGCCCATCTATTGTGCTAGCGTATGCAACCCAGGCTATCGACAATAAAAGGGCTAAAAGTCTTGGTAGAATTCGAGCAGCAGATAATTTCAAGTCTTTTGGATTTATTTTGAAAAAATATTTAGTGATGTATATTGTCAATTAATTCGAGTGTGTCTGTACTGGATTTTCATGGATAGCAACATCAGCATTTGTATATGTATTAGAGATATGGGGAATGTGTTTCAAGCACACACACACACACACACACACACACACACACACACACACACACACACACACACACACGCAATTATTGAGCCTGATGCTAAAGTTGCGTTTCATAGGTTAAAGCATTGTTATGATAGGATTTGAAAGGGCCTGTAATTCATAAGAGGCTCATTTCCGTCACTGTAGAGTGAAAGCATCGGCTCGAGTAGAAACAACCCTGTTGCTCAGCAGTCTTTCCACATGTAAACAAGTTTCAGAGGACCGGTAAACAACCTTCAAGCCAAGCACGAGGGAGACCCAGCAGTCATGAACACTAGCCAACAGTGGGAGTGATGCAAGAGGTCTCCGATTAAGAGTCAATCCCAAACCCCACAGGGCTGCAGCTCTCAGCTCCTCATTCCCTGCTGCTTAATGATTAGTTTGATTTGATTCTGATGTTGCCAAGGAGAAGCAGGACAGTGCTAGAATACATACTGTTGAAAAAAGCATCAGCGGCCTGGTTAGCTGATGTTACTGTAGCAAACTCTTTACAAAGTGATCATTAAAAACAATCAACAACATTTTAATATACTTTCCTTTTTAGTGCACTTCATGTTTAAAGGCTTTATCCTCACCTGGAAGAGTATAAATATTAGATAATTTGATTATAAAGTTTGTTTCTTAATAACGTTGGTTACTGAAGACAAACTCAGTTTGAGCTCAAACCACCGCCACTCACCGTTCGGGCTCTAGAGCTTCGACCGACTAACGTCAAACCACCGCCACTCACCGTTCGGGCTCTAGAGCTTCGATCGACTAACGTCAAACCACCGCCACTCACCGTTCGGGCTCTAGAGCTTCGATCGACTAACGTCAAACCACCGCCACTCACCGTTCGGGCTCTAGAGCTTCGATCGACTAGCGTCAAACCACCGCCACTCACCGTTCGGGCTCTAGAGCTTCGATCAACTAGCGTCAAACCACCGCCACTCACCGTTCGGGCTCTAGAGCTTCGATCAACTAACGTCAAACCACCGCCACTCACCGTTCGGGCTCTAGAGCTTCGATCAACTAACGTCAAACCACCGCCACTCACCGTTCGAGCTCTAGAGCTTCGATCAACTAACGTCAAACCACCGCCACTCAACGTTCGGGCTCTAGAGCTTCGATCAACTAACGTCAAACCACCGCCACTCACCGTTCGGGCTCTAGAGCTTCGATCGACTAACGTCAAACCACCGCCACTCACCGTTCGGGCTCTAGAGCTTCGATCGACTAACGTCAAACCACCGCCACTCACCGTTCGAGCTCTAGAGCTTCGATCGACTAACGTCAAACCACCGCCACTCACCGTTCGGGCTCTAGAGCTTCGATCGACTAACGTCAAACCACCGCCACTCACCGTTCGGGCTCTAGAGCTTCGATCGACTAACGTCAAACCACCGCCACTCACCGTTCGGGCTCTAGAGCTTCGATCGACTAACGTCAAACCACCGCCACTCACCGTTCGAGCTCTAGAGCTTCGATCGACTAACGTTAAACCACCGCCACTCACCGTTCGGGCTCTAGAGCTTCGATCGACTAACGTCAAACCACCGCCACTCACCGTTCGGGCTCTAGAGCTTCGATCAACTAACGTCAAACCACCGCCACTCACCGTTCGGGCTCTAGAGCTTCGATCAACTAACGTCAAACCACCGCCACTCACCGTTCGGGCTCTAGAGCTTTGATCAACTAACGTCAAACCACCGCCACTCACCGTTCGGGCTCTAGAGCTTTGATCAACTAACGTCAAACCACCGCCACTCACCGTTCGGGCTCTAGAGCTTCGATCAACTAACGTCAAACCACCGCCACTCACCGTTCGGGCTCTAGAGCTTTGATCAACTAACGTCAAACCACCGCCACTCACTGTTCGGGCTCTAGAGCTTCGATCAACTAACGTCAAACCACCGCCACTCACCGTTTGAGCTCTAGAGCTTCGATCAACTAACGTTAAACCACTGCCACTCACCGTTTGGGCTCTAGAGCTTCGATCAACTAACAACGAAACGCTACTCACCATCGCCCTCTAAAGCTTTAACATCAAACCAGTGCTAAAGCTTTAACTAATTAACATCAAACAAACTTTAAATTGTTTCGTCACCATCACCCTCTAAAGGTTTTATTAACAAAGTATCAAATAAACAAACTTTTGCTGTTATTTGGCCCACAAAGTGCCTTAAACAGTAAAATGTGCGTTACCTGCTTCATTTAAAACTTCTTTTCAAAACTTAACTTAGTAGTATAAGAAAAACATAAGAACTTCTTTCTGATTTGTCTAATCTAATTTTGGCTTAGGTTCACTAACAAACTTCCCGGTGAAATTCAATTGATTATCAACAACAATATGGTTAAGGCTAGGAACAGATTTAATAAACTCTCATACTGAGCTTGAAGTTCAGTTTCATTTAATAGTTTTTTGTTGAATGCTATTTGAAGACAGACTGAGTATTTAGAAAAGACATAAAGTGGACCATCCAAATAAAGTGTTTTACATCGCTGTTGTTGGAACAAAACCTTGTAAATTTTACAGGAGAAGGAAAAACATGCTTTGCTTGGAAAAAATTTTGGTTCCATTGACTTGCATTACAAGTGTTTTTGTGTTTGTGTTTTGTCGTTTGTAGTCCATTAATCATGAAACTCCCACAAATGTATAGAGGAACAGGCATTTTCAGACTGTCAAAAACAAAAACTACAAAAACAGAGATCTAAGGTTTTCTTCCAACCATGATTGTGTGTAATATATATACACGTGACGTCACACACACACACACACACACACACACACACACACACACCCACACACACACACACATGATTGAATTCAGGTGTTCCAATCACTTCCATGGCCACAGGTGTGTAAAGCCGAGCCCCTAGGCCTGCAGACTGCTTCTACAGACATTAGTGAAAGAATGGGTCGCTCTCAGGAGCTCAGTGAATTCCAGCGTGGTGCCGTGATCGGACGCCACCTGGGCAACAAGTCCAGTCATGAAATTTCCTCACTACTAAATATTCCACAGTCAACTGTCAGTGGGATTATAACAAAGTGGAAGCGATTGGGAACGACAGCAACTCAGCCACGAAGTGGTCGGCCACGTAAAATGACAGAGCAGTCAGCGGATGCTGAGGGGCATAGTGCACAGAGGTCACCGACTTTCTGCAGAGTCAATCACTACAGACCTCCAAACTTCATGTGGCCATCAGATCAGCTCAAGAACAGCGTAGAAAGCTTCATGGAATGGGTTTTCATGGCCGAGCAGCTGCATCCAAGCCACCATCGCCAAGCACAATGTAAAGCGTGGAATGCAGTGGTGTAAAGTGCCGCCACTGGACTCTAGAGCAGTGGAGATGAGTTCTCTGGAGTGACCAATCACGCTTCTCCGTCTGGAAATCTGATGGACAGGTCTGGGTTTGGCAGTTGCCAGGAGACGGTACTTGTCTGACTGCGTTGTGCCGAGTATAAAGTTTGGTGGAGGGGGGATCATGGTGTGGGGCTGTTTTTCAGGAGTTGGGCTCGGCCCCTTAGTTCCAGTGAAAGGAACTCTTAAAGCTTCAGCACCAAGAGATTTTGGACAATTTCATGCTTCCAACTTTGTGGGAACAGTTTGGGGACGGCCCCTTCCTGTTCCAACATGACTGCACACCAGTGCACAAAGCAGGTCCATAAAGACACGGATGAGCTAGTTTGGTGTGGAAGAACTTGACTGGCCTGCACAGAGTTCTGACCTCAACCCCATAGAACACCTTTGGGATGAATTAGAGTGGAGATTGCAAGCCAGGCCTTCTCGTCCAACATCAGCATCTGACCTCACATGCACTTCTGGACACACTCCTAACCCTTGTGGAAAGCCTTCCCAGAAGAGTTGAAGCTGCTATAGCTGCAAAGGGTGGGCCGACATCAATATTAAACCCTATGGATTAAGAATGGGATGTCACTCAAGTTCATATGTGTGTGTGAAGGCAGACAAGTGAATACTTTTTGCAATATAGTGTGTGTTTTTTTCTATTTTGGAATAATTGGTTTTGCCCTTTGACCACAATACTACATTTATAAAATAAGTGATATTAAAGTTTATATGTCACCAGTTTTTTCTCTTGAAGAGTCAAACTAAAACTCTCTAGCACCGAAAGCTGCTCCCCCCTTTGACTGCACCACTGGCTGTGGCATTAAACCATTCATGCCTGTGGCTGCCCAAGCTAGATTAATGACCAGGTTAGCAGATACTTTCCCTCCCTCTCCTGGGTGCTCCGTGTGAGGAAAACTTGTTGAACCAGTTGTGATTACACAGGATCACTTGGGATTATGAGGGTTCTTTTCGGTACCCCTTGGCCGGGTTCCACATGGCTCTATCTTTCTGGGGTAACCTTACTCTAGCTGGAGCTGGCCAGGGAGAAGAAACATGGTGATAATGTTTTCTGCACATGTGGAGATGGAGATGTGGAGGATGCAGAGCAGCAGGGATATGGGGAAGCTCCCCAGCAGGAGAGGGGCCAGGGCTGGGGCCAGGGCCAGGGCTGGGCACGATCAGGCCCGTATGGACTGTGGACAGAAATGGAAGCCTTGTTTTCTGCTTTCATCAAGACAGGATGGAGGATGAAAGAATGCAGGGAACAAAAGATGTGAGAAAGAGGGCATAAACACAAATACAGACATCTAGAGACAAACAAACAGACTCTTGTTTGATGACGTGCTGTTCCAAGCTTTGCTCAGCAAAAAGTCTACATACATAATGTTCTCTTTGTTCCGAATGTAATCAGCCAAGGCTTGTTTGGTGTCTTGTTTGGTTCTTCGGTTTTGACACTGTAGGACATTCTGTTACCTATAAAAATGGACAAAAGTAAGTGGCATGGCTGAAAACAAATAGCATCCATCCTGAAGCCTGACGGGTCTATAAATGGGGTCAAAAATACAGACAAGTGTCATGCAGTGTCGGAAACAACACAAGTAATATTAAAACATTAAAATGTATGACCATATGAAACACACACCTCAAAGCGACTTCTCCCTCTGGGTCAAGGGGGCAGGGTGGTGTTAGAGCCCATCCCAGCGGCCATAAGGCAGGATACACCATCTAGACAGGTTGCCAGTCCATCGCAGGCCTGGTGAGACAGACAGACACACCTAAGGGCAATTTAACATGTCCAGTTGGCCTGATTGCATGTCTTTGTACTGTGGGGTGAAACCAGAGAACCTGGAGGAAACCCACATAGACATGGGGAGGACATGCAAACACAGAGAGGACCCTGGTCACCCGGCCGGGGAATCGAACCCAGGTTTGTGAGCTGTGAGGTGACAGCACTACCCGCCGTGCCACCATGCCGCCTGACAATATAATCAGTGTTATATTAAACAAAAAAGCTTTTTAATGAAAAACAAGCTAGAAAAAATGATAAAACATTTATAAATAAAACAAAACAAAGTTTATTTGAGCACTGTTGGGTTTGGTCATAAAATCCTAAAGAGGGTACTTGATTGATATCCTCCTGTCCAACACTAGTCAGTCTGCTATCGCCACTGAAGCAGAATGAAACCACAGAACTGTCCACTTGCTAAAAACATTGACCAAAAAAAGAAAAATAAGACGGCAGTGTGTGCAAACGCAGTGGCTTCGGCCTCTCCTGAATGGACAGTTGTGAAGATGCCATGATACCTTGTTGTTTTAATGATAATGACAAAGTCCTTTTGAATTTTGACCTTCAATGTGGCGACGTCTAAAAGAAAGTGAGGTTCTCTTAAAACAGGTGAATTTTGGCTGAACACATTTAGAGGACATTTGGAAATTATTTGTAGAACATACCATGTACATGTACACACTTAAAAGAGATGGTTCTTCAAGGGTTCTCAAGTATAGAAAATGGGTTTATATAGAACCATGAACACTCAAAGAAACCTTTGCATGCAAAAAAGGGTTCTTTGCATCACTAAATGGTTTTTCTGATTGATTGACGAGTGTGTTTTATATTGTTTAAATAGATTTCTTTTTAAAAAAGGTTCTATACAGCACCAAAAACATTCTATTATAATTGTGTGAAGCTAGTGTGCAGTTGGATGACTGGATTGATGGGAAAATGAAAAGATGGATGACAACCAGACCAATGAGCTCAGTTATGCCTACTACTTGTTGAGCTTTCGCTTGGTGGTTAGCTTTCGCTTGGTGGTTAGCTTTTGCTTGCTGAGTTTCTACATCAGAGAACATCTGCTGTTTGGACAGGACAAACCACATCCGGCCTTGTGATTGGTGAGGATACTGCTTATGCAAAACTTAGCCAAGATTAGGACCACCCAGTTTAAACAA
Source organism: Pygocentrus nattereri (assembly GCF_015220715.1). Lineage (NCBI taxonomy): Eukaryota > Metazoa > Chordata > Actinopteri > Characiformes > Serrasalmidae > Pygocentrus > Pygocentrus nattereri. The sequence continues at coordinate 29,853,849 of NC_051235.1, forward strand.
AAACAGGTGAATTTTGGCTGAACACATTTAGAGGACATTGGGAAGTTATTTGTAGAACATATCTTGTATACTTTGTACTTGTCCACACTTTAAAAAAGATGATTCTTCAAGGGTTCTTTAGTAAAGAAAATGATCCTACATGAAGCCAAGAACACTTAAAGAACCCGTTGCCTGACTAAATGGTATGGTTCTATATAGAAAATGGTTTGAAAAGGTTTCATACAGCACCAAAAAGGGTTCTTCTATTCTTATAAGCTTGACATCGTAAAGATACAAGAATTATTTTTGGGGCTACATAGAATTATTTTCAAAAAGGTTGGATTTAAAACGATATACAGCACTTTCGCCATCAGTCTGAAGAACGATCTCATCATTCAAAGAGCCATTTAAGCATACAAATTAGTTTCCACTAAAGAACCCTTAAAGAACCATCATTTTTAACAGTGAGTCAAAATATTCCCACAATAGGGCCAACGCCTATAGCACATCCTCCACCACTTTGAAAAAGAGCCACTTAATGATGCAAAGAGAGCACATTACTCCAGTTTTAGCATCTTTACACTGGCTCCCAGTGATTTACAGAATCCAATCTAAAACGGCATTGATGGTTTTTAAAGCTTTGAATGGTCGGGCACCTGCATATGTTGAGGACATGCTTTGTATATATGCGCCCTCAAGATCTTTAAGGTCTGTCTCAAACACTTAACTGGCCCTCCAAGTGACATCAGGCGTGCCTCATCTGTGACTGGTTTTAAAGTAAAGCTTAAAACACACTTTTATCAATTAGTGTTTAGCAGTCGTTGATCTGTGGACTGAGGTCTGTACATTGTTGTGTGAACATTGCTGTGTGATTAGGTCTGTACATGGTATGATAGTGGTGTTCGGAAGGTGGGAATTCTTTGTTTTCTTTTTTGTTGTGAAGCACTTTGGTTTTAAATGTGCTCTATAAATAAAACTTACTTACTTTACTTAGTCATGAAAAGGGTCCTTTGACTGTTCATGGTTATATATTCAACCACTGGCTTTACCAAATAACCCTTGAAGTACCGTCATTTCTAGGAGCGTCTGGCCTTTAATGACGATGCAGTTTGAGGCAAGAGTGCGATTGTTTAGGCACGAATGCTAAATGTGGTGGTACAAACTTCATTTAGCCTAATTATTAGCTACATTAGCCTCAGAGATCCAGTGCAAAACTGGATAAGCAGAGCGTGAAGTTGGCCTGCAGAGCCTTTTCGCCTCCACCATTCGCTGTGCTCTTCATGCACTGACATGTTGGAGCTGGAAGTGTTTACACAGGGTCCGCAGCTCAGCTCCTCTGGGGCTGTAAAGCCACCTTTGACACCTCCATCTTTACCGACAATAGAGAATGTTTGACAGAGCGTAAAAGTGAAAATTAGAGAGAGAAAGAGCTGCGCTCTGGGTGAGAGAGAGAGGGATGAAGAGGAGAAGCAGGGACTCAATGTGGGTCAGGTGCATGTTTGACCCCAGGTTGCAGATGTTGCGCACTTTGAAGCACATTCTTACCGTTCTGAATGGAGTCTACTAGCACTAACACAAGTAGCTGATCAGCCAATCACACGGCCGCAACTCACTGCATTTAGGCATGTAGAGGTGGTCAAGACAACTTGCTGAAGTGCAGACCGAGCATCAGAACGGGGAAGAAAGGGGATTTAAGGGACTTTGAACGTGGCGTGGTTGTTGGTGCCAGACGGGCTGGTCTGAGTATTTCAGAAACTGCTGATCTACTGGGATTTTCACGCACAACCATCTCTAGGGTTTACAGAGAACGGTCCGAAAAAGAGGAAATATCCAGTGAGCGGTCAGTTGTGTGGATGAAAATGCCTTGTTGATGTGAGAGGTCAGAGGAGAATGGGCAGACTGGTTCCAGATGATAGAAAGACAACAGGAGCTCAAATAACCAACCAACATCTCTGAGGAATCAACGATATATTTATAGCCAGTGTTGGAAAAGAGAGTTTCAGCACATTAATCTGGCCAATGTAAACTGAGCAAGGCCGCATTAATATGCTGAAACTCTCTTCTCCAACACCGGCTGCTGCTGTTTGGAGTTGGTTTTAGAGAGAGAGCAGCTGACAACCAGCCAGGAACATGAAACAGTAGCCCAACATTACATAAGTCAAGAGAGGACACTGGTAGCTATGTAGTCCGGACTGTTATCTTGAGATCCCAGCTTGGTTCAATTGTAATTTCAAGATAACAAACATTGGTTATTTGATATCACAACGTGTTTGTCCTGTGATCTCAAGAAGAAAAAAGTTGGTCTCGATAACAAAAACAACTTTTGGAAAAAAACTTTTGTTGTCTTGAGCTCACAGGACAAATAATTTGTGATCTCGAGAAAAAGACATTATCAATAAGTTGTCTTGAAAAAAAAAAACGTTTTTTTTTAGATCACAGGACATTTCATGATCTCAAGATATAACATATCAGAAAATTGTATCTACCTAAAGGCCCATTGGGGTCCATCTAACATAGTAGTTATGAAAGCATGAACTAATTTCTCAGCAGCTTTTTGGCTGTCGGACCAAAACCTTGTATCTCCAAAACGGTGACTTTACAGGAGAAAACAAAATCTGTTTTACTTTTAATGTAAGTCAATGGAACCGGACGTTTTTCTGAAGCATTTTGAGCCATTTGTTTTGGTCCATTCATCTTGAAATTTAAACACAATGTAAGGAACAACAGACACTTTTGAATTATATCAAAAACTGAGATTTTTGGATTTTTTGGAGGTTTTGTTCCGACAGCAGCGACACGCTACTCAAAGTTGCATTCTTACAGATGTAACTAATAAGACTTTATCCTCGCCTGGAAGAGTAAACATGACAGCATGGCCATTTTTCTGTATTTATTTTTGGCTTCAACTACAAGTGTTAGCAAAGACATTAATGGCAACAAGGAGAAAACACATCAGGCAAAATGCACAACAATTAAAAAGGTATACAATAAAGTAATTAAATTCTAAGGGATCTAATCAAATAACAGCTTTTTAAGAATAATCTCAGCTGAATGGATGGAAGATTTCTTGCATCTTCTTGCAGGCCACTAGAACTGAAGCCTAGTCCCATTTGCATGTAGGCTCATTGGTCTAAGGCTATGATTCTCAGTGTCAGCTGCAGAGTCCGTTTTCATTTACGGCCGCAGTCGTTGGCTGGAGGTTAGGGATCCAGCCCTGTGATCGGAAGATCGCTGGTTTGATCCTCTGAGCCGACAGTATGTGACGGAAGTGCCCTTGAGCAAGACATCTAACCCCCAAATGCTCCCTGGGTGCCGTGGATAGGGCTGCCCTCTGATCCGGGCAAGTGTGCTCACTGCCCCCTAGTGTGTGTGTTCACTAGTGTGTATGTGGTTCACTGCATGGATGGGGTAGATTGCAGAGACTAAGGGTCACTTAATTTGATTCTGGACTATACTTTCCTTTCAATGGAAAATCTCCATTGAAAATGCTGTTTAGTCCAAGACTAGGCTTAATCCATCCAAGATTTTCACTCAACTTGCACCTGTATAAATGTGATGTGACAATAAACCCGATTTGATCTGAATCCCTGTCTGGAAAACTGGCCCTAAAACTACAGCATGAAATGCTGAGTAACAAGAAATGCTGAGAAACTGAGCGGCCTCCTTGTTGGAGGTTGAGACATGTCCAGAAGCTGGAGTTGTTTATCTCCTGTGATCTTATTGGCCACCTTGAAGAGAACCCTTGTGACTCTCACAACCTGTCTGGCTGCTCTGGGCCCAGCGGTGTGTGTTCCCTCCTAAAACCAAACACACTCTACACACACACACACACACTGTCTGCAGGAGTCCGAGCTCAGCCGCCTGAATCCAACACGCTGAATCATGAAATGTTTTACGAGTGGGGTCATCTCGTCAGAGGTGTATTATACCAGCCGGTGCCACTAGGGGGAGGTAGGACGCACGTGTGTGTGAGAAGAACGAGAGATTGTTCTTAGATTTTAAGCTTTCTAGTCAGTCCGGAAGTTCCGTGAATCAACTGGCATCGGCTTATGATGAATAATGCAATATACATACATGACATGCCAAGGTCTACTGACTCTGTTAGGTTCTCTGTTTTCTGATTCCCCTCAGTTGGAATTCTATGTTGTAAAGTACATGATAAAAAGACTTGGACTTGAATTGAGTTCAAGTCTGACATCAATTCGGTTCAATTCAATTTGATTTCTTTCTATAGCTCTTTCTACAGCAGATATCAGCCACAGCAGCTTGTCCAGAGATGTGGGTGCATCTCCCTTACAAGCCTCACTGAACAAGACAAAATCAGCATGAGCATGAGGAAGACTGTGAAGATCTGGACGATCTACTGATTGTGTGCAGAGAGAATAGTGGAAGAAATACAAGCTGGTAGACTTAGAACTTGGTGGGACATACTGGATGGTACATTTAGTACATAGAACACATACTGGATGGTAGACACAGAACATGGTGCTCCCCCATACATAATGGTACATATAGAACATGGTGGAAATATACAGGATAGTAAATGGTGGACATCAGTGGTAGACAAAGTACACAAACCACGTACTCAAGTTAAAGTCGAGACCCCCAAGGTAAAATATTACTCCAGTGAAAGTAGAAGTTCCTCCCTTTAGACCTCCACTTGAGTAAAAGTACTAAAGTATTTCCTTTCAAATGTACTTAAGTATAAAGTAAAAGTACTAAAAGAGTAATTCTGGCTCTGATGTCCTGTTATCATTTTTATAACCAGACTGGCTTCATGAACTCATTTCAGGTGAAAGTCCTCCAGCGTCTCTCTTGGTAAACCAGTCTTTTAATAGAAGGTCATTAATTAGTGACGCTGACGTCTATTAAAATGATCAGAAGCACAAAACACTGAAGGTAAACAGTTTCCATCAGGGACAACCGAGTGGCTCTGAAATCACTTTTTACACACAAGCAAAGTTTCAGGTTCAGATTTATTTACAACTTAGTTCCAAGTTTAAGTTAAAACTGGCTTTAAACTCAGGATCACAGATGAGCTCCTTTACTATGTTGATCTGTAGGCGTCTGTTCATAAACATAAACCAGCCCAAACTCATTTACTATAAAATGAACTGGTGTTTGTAGAAATTCAGAAAAAAGCCGCGTCAGTCTCGACTGCATATGTGGACATATTTCTATATTGAGCTCTATTTACACAAAGTTAGGTTAGTTCATCATTTATGTTGAACAGACTCTCCCAAAGTTTTACGCTGCTGCGCTGATGTTGAACCGCGTGCTGCACTGGGTCGGTATGACCAACAGGTCAAAACCAGCTCTAAACAAAGTGACCGCTGGGCCCTGATTGGTGCTCTGGCTTTGGGCTTCTTTCGTTTTGACATGTTACGTTTTTATACACACAGAAACCAAAAGGAACGACAGATTTCTCAAAATGTAGGAGGAAAAAGTCGGATATTAGACTCTGAAATGTAGTGGAGTGAAAGGAAAAAGTCCAGAACGGAGAAACTTCAGTACAGATACACCAAAAATACTAAAGTACAGAAACTAATTACATTTACTCAGTTACTCAGTTACTGTCCACCACTGGTCGACATCTAGAACATGGAACACCTACAGGATGATAAATATTATTTTATATTTATACACTCTTAAAACCAAACAAACATTCTTAAGTATTGAACACATAGTTCTAGGAAAAACTTTAAATTTTATAGAATCTTTATGTATTATGGAGGTTTTTCCACACACACACACACACACACACACACACACACACACACACACACACACACACACACACACACACACACACACACACACACACACACACCCCTTAATTCCAATTGCTCTTTAAAACTCCATCCACTGAAATGTTCCTTAGAGACTTAGAAGTGGTTTTTCAATAGCAACACTCCAAAGAACCCTTTTGTCATGTTTACATTTAAGCATACAACTGTAATCTGTAAACTTCCCATGGAGATAAAGCATAAAGAACGACTGTCATTCCCGCACACCTTAGTGAAAACACGAAACCCAGCCAGACTCCTCTGTTCTGATGGTGTGACAGACAGTTAGAGGTTGTATCCTCGTTTCTCAGGTCGAACAAAATCCCAAATCTGTCTTCTTTTGATCTGATGAGTGACAGCAGGCTTAGTGAGATCTCTCCAGGCTTTAATAATGCCTCTAGGTGTCCCGGTCTCTATGGGAAGCTTTCCGCTTAATCTTTGCGTTCTGGTGGCGTCAAATCCTCCACGCATGAGGACGTGCATGTGCCTCCATTATCAGTAAAGTTCCACTTAAAAGTTTGGACAGACTTAAAACAAAAACAATCAAGAGTATCATTTGTAGTCTGGAAACACTGTTAACCTTTTCCAGAACACTTCCATCAGTGTTCACCTCCATTTTCATACAACTAATCATCCAGCAATACGATGATGTAATAGGCCTTTCGAAAGCTTGAAGTCTCAGGAGTCGATTCCCACAAACCATTTTATGATCCATTTTTCACAGCAGTTATGATCGCCTCGTTTGCAGCATAAGCACAGAACGAGCAAATGTTAGCAAATCTCTGGCCTCACCTTCAAAGCCTCGCCAGAGCCAGTTTGTGAAGAGCCTGGCCGCTTCCTATTTCCTCCGTTATATCAAAAACAGGACGGCAAACCTCTGCGAATGCTGTTCGTGGTACTGACGGCATAGGAATTTAAACTCCTATAACTCAAGTCTAAAAGATCTTAAAAATATAACAGCGGCGCTATTTCTTTTATGCTGTTTTGTGTTCAGGAAATTATTGCATTTTTTACCTTTAAAATTATAAAACATTCATTAACTATAATTTTACTCACATGCTCCTTACTAACCCATTCCATTTGGACTCACTCTGGAGTGCCCTCTAGCGTTTGAGAAACCCAGAAGATGTTCCAGAGTAAGAATTCTCCTCTCTACAAGTTCTCTGGCCTCGCTGCTCTCCTCAGACATCATAATCCGAAACATGTGGTCTGATAACACGGCAAGAGCCAGAGATCAGTTTAGAGATCTGCGAGTCAGGAGGACAGAAACTCCTTCGTTCTAGACTCTGTTACTCTGTGTCAGTAATAAATACATTCATTGTGACTGTTGGGTGTAAAAAATATGACCGCATTAACTTTCAATCTTGGAAGCACAAGGTAGGTGTTTCTAATAAAGTGGCCAGTGAGTGGAAGCACAAGGTAGGTGTTTCTAATAAAGTGGCCAGTGAGTGGAAGCACAAGGTAGGTGTTTCTAATAAAGTGGCCAGTGAGTGGAAGCACAAGGTAGGTGTTTCTAATAAAGTGGCCAGTGAGTGGAAGCACAAGGTAGGTGTTTCTAATAAAGTGGCCAGTGAGTGGAAGCACAAGGTGGGTGTTTCTAATAAAGTGGCCAGTCAGTGGAAGCACAAGGTAGGTGTTTCTAAGTTTCCATTGATCCTTAACAGGTTTGATGCCTTTACTGTTTTTCTAAAATGTGTAAAATAGTGAAAATGAAGAAAATCCAATTTGAATTAATGTGAGTGAATCTTTTCACTGGTGCTGTATGTCTGAGAGTTACCTGCTTGGGTCTGGACTGAAAAACGAATGAAGCCCTAAATCTCAACTTTAACAGCTAGATGCTCCTGAATGACCCTGTGTGAGGCCTGATGTAGATGTGAATGTATAATTTTAGCCGTCCAGCAGTAAGGTCAGTATTTTGCCCTGCAGCTTAAATGACCATCATTACGCTGTGAACTGCAACACTATGCTAATGTTCTGTTTTAGTAAACCTTCAATTTCGCTTATAGCAGAACACAGAAGGAACTGATGAAGACAAACCACAACATCAGAGCCGTTTTCTCTGTTGAAGTCAAAGGTTTTTAAACCACACATGTTGGAGCTTTCCTTACTGGAATGAAGCTGTAAAATTAATTCCCCTAATATTTACCACAGGCCTGTTTTCCCGACACAGTTGAAGCCTAGTCTTAGACTAAATTACATAGTCAATGCGGATTCTCCTCTGAAAATCCTCCTTGAATACTTTTTTAATCCATGCCCTCTGGACAGGATATTATTTCTGAGGAGCAAAGGCTTTTGAAATGTGTCACAGTTCTAGAGCAAACAGGTTGTTCTCAGACTCAGTGACAGTCCCTGTCCACTTCATCAGAAACCTCTCCCTTGTAGCTATTTCTAATAGAGTGTCCAGTGAGTGGAAGTACAAGGTAGGTGTTTCTAATAAAGTGGCCAGTGAGTGGAAGTACAAGACAGGTGTTTCTAATAAAGTGGCCAGAGAGTAAAAGTACAAGGTTTCTGTTTCTAATAAAGTGGCCAGTCAGTGGAAGCACAAGGTAACCGTTTCTAATAAAGTGGCCAGTGAGTGGAAGCACAAGGTAACCGTTTCTAATAAAGTGGCCAGTGAGTGGAGGTACAAAATAGCTGTTTCTAATAAAGTGGCCAGAGAATAAAAGTACAAGGTAACTGTTTCTAATATAGTGGCCAGTTAGCCGGAAGTACAAGATAGGTGTTTCTGATAAAGTGGCCAGTCAGTGGAAGCACAAGGTGGGTGTTTCTATTAAATCCCCCTATTTAGCTCCCAGAAAACTCTGATGGGTGCTCTGTTTTAATTCCACCGTAGGTCTCATAACAGCCCTAATGAAAATGAATGCACAGCATTAATGCACAATATTGTACAATATGTAATTCACTTTTTTATGCAGATTTTGTGCATTTTTTTTTTGCAAAAGTGTGAATCAGATTTTCTGTCTGAGCAGAAGAAGCCTGTGTCTGAGCGCTCCGTCTATCTGTGGCTGCAAACCTTTGCTCCAGAAAGCCGAACCTGTGCAGATGTATTATAATCCTCAGAATCAAGAGTAGAGCTGCTGATGCAGTGTTTACACAACACACTGAGCAGACGGAGAGAAAGGAGGGGATTTATGTTATCAAAGAAAACTCTGACAGCTATAGAAATTTCTGCAAACAGGATTAGAGCTCAGGTTTCTCTGAGTGAGATCATGCCAAGTCCAAAGGAGACAATAGGAAGTACTGTGGTGTTTATAGTGTCTGAAAGGAAATTGAGTGAGTGTGTATTTGATTACCAGGCACACTCAGTCTTTATTACAGTCCCCCATTACTTCAGACTTGCTTTAAATAGCGCAAATAAACGTGCAGGAATGTCTTTCCTCACGTCAAACACTCAGTGTTAGAAGTTGGTTGCATTTTTTTTTTTTTTGCTTTGCATGTTTTCTTTTTTGTCTATTTCCTTTTTTTCAATAAGAGCTTCTTGACAGTGACACATCTTTTCAGACCCATAGCATTGAGCTTCTCATTGTCTTCTCACAGTAGAAGAAAGAATCCATCCATCCATCCATCCATCCACCCGTCTGTCCGTCCGTCCATCCATCCGTCTGTTCGTCCATCCATCCATCCATCCATCCATCCATCCACCCGTCTGTCCGTCCGTCCATCCATCCGTCTGTTCGTCCATCCATCCATTCATCAATCCATCCATCCATCCATCCATCCATCCATCCATTCTGTGAGTTATGGGTCAGAAGGTCAGAATTCCCCGAGGAGTCTGCGTTCCATGGTGTAAATGCTCCAACATGAAGAACAGGTCACTCACAGTGCTGTCAGGTTTTGGAAGTGAAGGTGGTGAGATCGACGTCTGTCACTGGTTTAAAAATGTCTCATCTAAAAGGCCATCGCTCTGCCCTTTACCCGGGTCATAGTGGGTCACTATAACACCCCACTAAACAGCATAGTTGTTAATGTATCAATATTTTGTCGTAACGTCTTTTAAAAGAACACCAATAACTTCATTGCCTATGGCTGCTACTCCTGAACTTTTCCAAGACTCCTGGAAAACAGCCAAACGTGATCTTTAAGCCTAGTCCCATTTCACCTCTTGCCCCTACCACTCAGCCTTTAGCCCTCTGTTTTGCATGTCCTAGGTGTAGGGTGTCCCGATTCTTGTTGAGATAGAGGGGTGGGGTGAAGTGTTGGGGCTACATGACCCTCCAAACGGAGGTTTTTCAGAGACTCCAAACGGAGAGTTATGAAAAAAAAAAGAAAAACATCAAGATGGCTGTGCGAGCGACTAAATGTCAGTTTTTGTTTTGGTTTTTAGTCCAGCCCCCTCGTTTTGTGACTCCACCCCTGATTGTTTCCACCTGTGTCTTGTGATCTATCCCTTCTATCACCTATCCCTTGTTTTTGCCTTGGACTGTGTTGGTCTTTGTTGTTCTGGGTATACTGTGTGTTATTTGATTGTCTTGTTTGTTTGAAGTGTTTTATATTGTTTCTTCCGGCCTCCGTTGTTTGTTGATCCTTTTTTCATTTTGTCATGTCTATCCCTCCTTCTCTCCGTGTTGGCTGTTTGACCCTGGACCGTTGTGACTATGACCCTGGATTTGCCCCTAATAAATCTCAGTATATGCGTCCGCCTCCTCAATCCACGCCACAATAAACAAACCATTAAACATTTATAATGACCACTGTATTATCTTAATTTAATGTCATTTCAATGTATTGTGGGTGGCACGGTGGTGCGGTGGGTAGTGCTGTCGCCTCACAGCGAGGAGGGCCTGGGTTCGGTTCCCCGGCCCTCCTCGGTGATTGGACATGTTGCATTGCCCCTGGGTGTGATTGACTGTCTGTGTCTGTCTGTCTGCCCTGCGATGGACTGGTGACCTGTCCAGGGTGTATCCTGCCTTCCGCCCGATGACTGCTGGAATAGGCTCCAGCGACCCTGAGGGAGAAGTGGCTTAGAAAATGGATGGATGGATGTATTGTGGTCATTTTCTTCATAAGAACTATAAAAAGATTGCTAATAGCATGCAAATGTCTCGGTAGCTTATTTTCCCGGTTCCACCTTAAATAGTCAGGACAATTTGAACAAGAACCTGGTGAATATCTGACTTCAGCTTTGTATCACCAATGAATTAGGGGTGGGCATCAATAAATGATAGTCTTATATCCCCTATTTGAAGACATACGTTACCCTAAGTGTAGCTAAAGCCCAGCAGCGAGGAGCTGAACTTTACTCTCCTCTTCTATCACTGAAGTTGGGTCGGGTCGCGTTTGAGGGTCCCATTCCGCAGGGCAAGATTTTAACCATTACCTCTTGTAACTCGCTTCTAAGGGGTGAGGGTGACACTCAAAAACAAAGGGAAGGGGTAAAAAGAAGAAATGGGATTGAGCCTTAAGTTTCAACCATCATACCCATTTTATCCTTGCTTCTCTGTCTGTCGGTCTTTATTAATGTGCCCCCACAATAAACGTGGATCTGTCCAAAGCACCTTCAGGAGAGGAAGCACAAGAAGAATCACATTCACAGCAAATACCCAGGCGTTGCAATTCATGGTCATATTTAGAGCATTTAGCAGACGCTCTTATCCAGAGCGACTTACAAGAAGTGCTTTGTCTATCTAGAGAAAGTATCTTTGCTAGTTATCAACAGGTTAGAGAGAAAACTGGTCCTGAGCTCAGATACTGATAGAGACAGAAGTCCATGTTGATTCCAGAGAAAAGGGGGATTCCAGAGAAAAGGGGGACATAGGTAAACACAACGCAGTGCAACACATTACAATGAATATTTAACTCAGTCCTCACTTAAGTGCTGCATAAAGAGACAATCTTCAGTCTGTGGTTGAAGATCGCAAGAGACTCTGCTGTTCAGACTACCAGTGGGAGTTTGTTCGCCCACCTGGCTCCAGGACAGAAAAAGTCCTGAAGCTCATCTTTCACACATCTTGAAGTGGTGGACAGTAACGAAGTAAATGTAATTAGTTTCTGTACTTTAGTATTTTTGGTGTATCTGTACTGAAGTTTCTCCGTTCTGGGCGTCTTTTTCCTTTCACTCCACTACATTTCAGAGTCTAATATCCGACTTTTTCCTCCTACATTTTGAGAAATCTGTCGTTCCTTTTGGTTTCTGTGTGTATAAAAACGTAACATGTCAAAACGAAAGAAGCGCAAAGCCAGAGCACCAATCAGGGCCCAGCGGTCACTTTGTTTAGAGCTGGTTTTGACCTGTTGGTCATACCGACCCAGTGCAGCACGCGGTTCAACGTCAGCGCAGCAGCGTAAAACTTTGGGAGAGTCTGTTCAACATAAATGATGAACTAACCTAACTTTGTGTAAATAGAGCTCAATATAGAAATATGTCCACATATGCAGTCGAGACTGACGCGGCTTTTTTCTGAATTTCTACAAACACCATTTCATTTTATAGTAAATGAGTTTGGGCTGGTTTATGTTTATGAACAGACGCCTACAGATCAACATAGTAAAGGAGCTCATCTGTGATCCTGAGTTTAAAGCCAGTTTTTATTCAACTTAAACTTGGAACTAAGTTGTAAATAAATCTGAAACTGAAACTTTGCTTGTGTGTAAAAAGTGATTTCAGAGCCACTCGGTTCTCCCTGATGGAAACTGTTTACCTTCAGTGTTTTGTGCTTCTGATCATTTTAATAGACGTCAGCGTCACTAATTAATGACGTTCTATTAAAAGACTGGTTTACCAAGAGAGACGCTGGAGGACTTTCACCTGAAATGAGTTCATGAAGCCAGTCTGGTTATAAAAATGATAACAGGACATCAGAGCCAGAATTACTCTTTTAGTACTTTTACTTTATACTTAAGTACATTTGAAGGGAAATACTTTAGTACTTTTACTCCAGTGGAGGTCTAAAGGGAGGAACTTCTACTTTTACTGGAGGAATATTTTACCTTAAGGGTCTCTACTTTAACTCAAGTACATGGTTTATGTACTTCGTCCACCTCTGATGACGGGTGAAGATCATTGCCATCAGGAAGGGAGAGGCTGGTCCATTTTTGGCTTTGTAGGGAAAAGGAAGCCAGTGAAGGGGCGTGACTGAACTTCTGGATGAGTTGCAGAGGCTTGAGTTTGTGGAGCAAACACTTTAGCATGGCTTAGAGCCGTTTGCTGCTCAAGCCTTCCTTTTGGATTTTCAGTCGATTTTGGAGCAGTTTCTCTCTTTTGTTTTTCCGGCCTGCTTTTCTTTTCTTTTTGCTTAAATACCCACCTGGGCTAAGTACCGTACCGGGACTGTGACAAAGGGCTGCTGTCTGCCAGACCCTTAAGTAGAGGAGTCCACAGGTGTGCCAGATTGGGCCTAATCAGCCTGACGGCTTCTGGAAATTGGAGTTCCACGAACTTAAAGCATCTCGCCGCCATCGCCCTCTGCAGGCATTTGTGCCATAAGGTTAAGGGAACACTGATTCCCAGAAGCTCTCGGGCCCTTACACAGACAAAATATATTAATGCAGTCATGACTGTCAACAAAATACATGCTCACATGTCATTTGGCCATTCATTCATATTACCAGTTAATATGGCTCAATTTCTTGTATTTAACATTGAGGTACCTGACGGAGAGAAAGAACAATCTCAGCCCCCTGAGGGTTCTCTGGCTACTATAAAAGCTGATGCTGGATGTGCTGCCATTCCTGGAGGAACAAGTTCAGAGAGACGAGATCAACCCACACACACACACACACACACACCGTCAGGGTCGTGGGGTGAGATCAACCCACAAAAGATATTTGTGCACATTTCCACTTTGGCTATTACATGTTTTTATATTAAAGTTCCCAAAGTCTACACAAAGGCCCAGTCCCATTTCTTCTGTTTACCCCTACCCCTTGTTTTTGAGTGTCACTCTAACCCCTTAGAACTGAGCTACAGGGCAGTGGTTGAGATCTTCCCTCTGAAATGAGACCCTCTAATAAAAGAGCATCACTTCATTATCAGCTACCAGCGCCGCTCTGTAGGCGACCCTGCCCGTCTGCAGGGACAGCAGAGGAGGGGAAAGTTCAGCTCCTCACTGCTGGGCTTTAGTTACATTTAGGGATCATACGCCTTCAAAGAAGGGGGCAGTTATTTATTATCACACCCCCCTAATTCTTCAGTGATATGAAGCTGAAGTCGGAGATTCTCCAGATTCTTGTTCGAATTTTCCCGTTCCACCTTAAATGGAGCAGCAGTTGCATTCTGGAGCTTCAGGCATCAGAGCTGCTGGACTATTTAAGGTGGAACGGGGAATTTAGCTAGCTAGCTACTGAGATATTTGCATGCCTTTAGTGATTTTTTATGCTTGTTATGATGAAAATGACCAAAATACACTGAAAACACATTAAACTAAGATAAGGATTACAGTGATTATCCTGCCAGCTTTTCCTTTTTTCTCATAATTCTCCATTTGGAGTCTCTGAAAAATTTCCGTCTGGAGGGTCATGTAGCCCCAACACTTCGCCCCACCCCTCTATCTCAACAAGAGTTGGGACACCCTACACCTAGACCTGAACGCGCAATACAGAGGGCACAGAGTGGTAGGGGCGAGTGGTGAAATGGGATTCTTGATGACAGGGCAGGTCTACTGACCTCAACACACCCCTTAACATCAGGCCTGGCTGCTTTTCTTTGCCATCAAATTGATATTAGACAGTTCTGAGCCGGGTCCTTATTTTTGTTTTTGATTTTTGCTGAAGTACTGATGCAGCGCATGGAACAGACCGGCAGAAGGATGAGTGAGCTCTGCTCTTCTGTATCAGGTGTATAGATACTGTGTGCTTGCCAAGCCCACAGGAAGGCTGAGCTCAGTGAGATGATTTACTCCGGGCCGTTTCTGCTCTGCTACCTTTCTGAAGGATCACTCTGTGTTAATCACATACCTGCCTGCAACTCACGCCATCAATCACCCCCAGAAATGTTCACTCCATCCACAACACGTTCACTCTGCACTGCTGACACCAGGAGAGACGGTGAGCTTGCAGAACGTCTGCTAAATTCAGAACAAGTAGGAGGAAGCCTTGTATTTTCATTGTATTTTCATTGTGTTATCCTAAAAACTACTTAAAGATCCAAAAACACAGTGTTTCTTTGGTGTTTATCTGCAGTAATAGACACAATCCAACGAAGCCTTTATATTTACAATATTTCGCTGTTATATTTACAATCCAAACCTAACCCTTTATATTTACAGCTGAGCTGAGTCAGGTGTTTTAAACTGGGAGAAAAGAAGCTTAGAATCAAAAGTGATGTAGACATTCAGGACTGGAGTTTTACTAATTTAATTCCCGCACTATAAAGCTTGTCACCTCTAGCTGAATAATAGCCTTTACCAGCTGCAATGGAAGCACAATGTAGGTGTTTCTAATAAAGTGGCCAGTGAGCGAATGCACGATATAGGTGTTTCTAATAAAGTGGCCAGTGCGTGGAAGCACAATGTAGGTGTTTCTAATAAAGTGGCCAGTGAGTGGAAACACAATGTAGGTGTTTCTAATAAAGTGGCCAGTATGTGAATGTGCAATGTAGGTGTTTCTAATAAAGTGTCCAGTGAGTGGAAGCACAATGTAGGAGTTTCTAATAAAGTGGCCAGTGAGTGGAAGCACAATGTAGGAGTTTCTAATAAAGTGGCCAGTGAGTGGAAGCACAAGGTAGGTGTTTCTAATAAAGTGTCCAGTGAGTGGAAGCACAATGTAGGAGTTTCTAATAAAGTGGCCAGTGAGTGGAAGCACAATGTAGGAGTTTCTAATAAAGTGGCCAGTGAGTGGAAGCACAATGTAGGAGTTTCTAATAAAGTGGCCAGTGAGTGGAAGCACAATGTAGGAGTTTCTAATAAAGTGGCCAGTGAGTGGAAGCACAAGGTAGGTGTTTCTAATAAAGTGGCCAGTGAGTGGAAGCACAATGTAGGAGTTTCTAATAAAGTGGCCAGTGAGTGGAAGCACAAGGTAGGTGTTTCTAATAAAGCGGCCAGTGAGTGGAAGCACAATGTAGGTGTTTCTAATAAAGTGGCCAGTGCGTGAATGTGCAATGTAGGTGTTTCTAATAAATTGGCCAGCGAGTGAACACATAATGTTGGTGTTTCTAATAAAGAGGCCAGTGTACAAACACACAGTGTAGGTGTTTCTAATAAAGTGGCCAGTGAGTGGAAGTGCAAGGTAGGTGTTTCTGATAAAGTGGCCAGTGAGTGGAAGCACAAGGTAGGTGTTTCTGATAAAGTGGCCAGTGAGTGGAAGCACAAGGTGGGTCGGTGTTTCTGATAAACTGGCTGAATTGTCCTCACAGAGGTCAGTCTTTTAATTCCAAATGTTCTCAAATTTGCTTTCCATTGCTTGGAGCTTTGGCTTTTTCATTCACTGCAATGAGCTCATGCATTTCATTGTGTTAAATATAAGTAGTTCAAGAACAAATCACTTTGGCCACAGCTGGACATAATAGCAGATATCCGGTTACTGTAAAGGAATATGCTTCCCTCATTCAGCCCAATTGCACACCGACTCTGACATTTGATAATTCAGTTGTGTAAAAGTCCAAGAGAGCAAAACACACACATTTAACTGGATTTCAGTTCTTCGGTCCCGAATGTCGGAGGTGATGATGACTTTATGCCTCAGGGTGATTTGCTCCTTAGTTTTTCAGACTGTTTTACAGTAAATTAGCTTCGCATTGAGGTTTATGGAATACCGTCAAGTATTACTGCCTGGAAAACATTCTGCTGATGAAATACAAAAGTAAAACACGCTTTTTGAAAATATAATATTTTTCTGGTTATGCTTGAAGTGCCAGTACTGAAGTTCTTGTTCAATGGATTGAATAAGGAGTCAAATAAAGATGTATATTTGTTTATCTACCACTATTATTCCTTTTCTTTGGTTTAGAGCAATAATATCCTGCACAAACAACAGACTCCAGTACCCAAGCTAAATACAAGGAAAATAAATCTTATTTTTCAATATTTTTTGTGTCCACTCTCTCTCTCCATTCCAGCTTCCACTCTTTCCAGGACACTCACTTTCAGCTCCTCGGAGAACCTGCAGACACGCCTCCAAAGCTCAGTCTGAGAAGCTGGTTGATGATTTTCTGAACTAATCAAGCCTATTTAGTGGTGTTGAGGTCTGGACTCTGGGGTGGTCAGTCCATTGTTCAGCTTCTTCGTCTGGTGTGTCCGTCTCCTTTTCTCAGAGAGGTTCTTCTTGATCAGCTACACATCCTTTCAGACCCACAGCGCTGAGTGGTCTTCTCACAGAAGAAGGATGGACAGAAACACCTGTGGATGTTTTCAGATCTGAAGCAGCTTGATGTTCTCTTCTCTCTCAGAGATCAAAGCTTTCAGTGCTGATGGGGGCAGTTTTGGTGTCTACCAGGTCTTCCAGGTGGTTGTTAGGAGCCACATTTTCTCTGGAGCTTTTAATCAGTTTTTGAACTGCGAACTGAAAAATTAATAGTTTATATTTATTATATATATATATATAATATATGGCTGGAATGTCATTAAATGAATACTGACTAACGTTTGTACAGTCCTGCATCTACACTTAAGCAGCATTAACTCCAGCTTTGAGGGGTTACCACACCTGTTTCAGCTTATCAGTAAACGTCAAGCCCTCTGTGAGCTGAATTGTGTGTGTTAGAGCAGATAAGCAGTAAATTCTCTGCTCTTGTGGTCCTTCAGGACTTTACGAGCTGCTCTAAAGTCTGAACGTGTGCGTGTGTATGATTTCTCTGCTCCACAAAAGCACCTGGGCTTCAGTCCGCGCTCAGAGCTCCAGCGGCCTACGTGTCTCCAGCACGTAAATATTTACCGTGTGTAAAATGATGTCACGTCTCGTGTCGGCGGCTCATAATGTGCTTGGGCTCTGTTGTGGCCAGGCCGGCCTGGGCGGCCGAATCCAAACAGAGCACCTCCTCATTCTCACCAATCAGGGCGGAAAATCGGAGACAAGGGGCCTTCCCTCGGACGTCCAGCGACGGGCCACTTCCTCTCCCCCTCGGAACCCATGGCAGCAGGGTTGCCAGGTCTGTGGCTTTCACACTAAATTGAGCTAGTTTAGAAACAAGGTTAAAAGTTTACGAAGGAGAAACATGCAGTGGACTCTTTTCACACAGCTTTTGTTTTGGGCCCCCAACACTGGCCGTGTTTACATGCAAAGATTTTTGTCAATCCTATTGAACACATTCCATTTACAGATTCAGACTGAGGTGTTTGTTCTCATTCTATTCACCAATCTGATGAAAATCTTCGTTTACATGCTCACTGCAAGTAATCCGATCCAAAATCTGATGAGCAGCAGTGAGCAGTGCTTGTGTTTTTAATAACTTTAAAATGATGAAGGCCGAGGACGGTATAAACTCTCACTATGACGCGACGCACATGCAGAACGGACTTAAACTTTCCGATAGGGAATGTAATCAGATACAGACGTTTACACGGATATTATTCTTCTGTTTTACGGATTATTTACAGAATTACCCACCTCGTTCAGTCAGATAGAAACTGTAGTCATATAGACAGACAGACAGACAGACAGACAGACAGATAGATAGATAGATAGATAGATAGATAGATAGATAGACAGACAGATAGATAGACAGACAGGTAGGTAGGCAAATGGAAGGATGGATGGACGGTTGGACAGACAGACAGACAGACAGATAGAAGGAACTGAACATGAACAGACCATCAACCTCCTCAACCATCTGATGCAGACACACTGACACCATCCTGAACTGGAGCTGCACTGGATTAAGGTTTGTTTAAGATTAGGATTAGGATTAGGGCCAGGGTGAGGTTTAGGATTAGGTTTAAAATGACATGGCTAGAGATCATTCATATAATTACTGCTGCCTTCAACTGCACAACATTCAACTGATACACCTTTACGTCTATTTGAGATAAATGAACTACAACATCACTCTACTGAGATATGCTGTAAGACATAATATCAGCTCATCCTCTATCGTTCTTGGAAAGTAATAGGTCTGAAAATGTTGTCAGGACCTGGCAACCCAGCCCTGCAGACTGACCAAACAGTCCACTCTGTAACAGATCAGCTGGAAACTAATGGCACCCCTTTGAAAACGCGTAATTACTCATGCAAAGGGATGAAGTGAGGTAATTAACATGTTGGAGGACCCTGTTAGAGAGAGAGAGAGAGAGGGAGAGAGAGAGAGAGATGGGCATTGTGTGGTTGAAAGGCAGTGATGGAACTGATGCAGTGTTTTCAAGCTTTTGTTAAAAAAGGACTAACATTAAAACGTCTCAGCAGCTGCCGACTACAAACATCTTCACTGGATCATGCATTTTTACTGACTGGCCATTTTAGAAGAAACACATACTTTGTACTTCCACTAAGTGACCACTTTATCAGAAACACCAAACTTGTGCTTCCACTCACTGGCCACTTTATCAGAAACACCAAACTTGTGCTTCTACTCACTGGCCACTTTATTAGAAACACCCACCTTGTGCTTCCACTCACTGGCCACTTTATTAGAAACACCCACCTTGTGCTTCCACTCACTGGCCACTTTATCAGAAACACCAAACTTGTGCTTTCACTCACTGGCCACTTTATCAGAAACACCAAACTTGTGCTTTCACTCACTGGCCACTTTATTAGAGACACTCACTGGCCACTACTTTGGGCTTCCACTTACTGGCCACTTTATTAGAAACACCCACCTTATACTTCAACTTACTGGCCACTTTATTAGAAACACCCACCTTCTACCACCTTAAGAGCTCTAAGTTCCTTAAAGCTCCGCTCTATGTTAACATTAATTAGATTAAGATTAAGACAGTTGGGATAGGCTCCTGCACCTCACCGTGACCCAGAAGGATAAGCAGTTTAGATGATATGTGTGTGTGTGTGTGTGTGTGTGTGTGTGTGTGTGTGTGTGTGTGTGTGTGTGTGTGTGTGTGTGTGTGTGTGTGTGTGTGTGACCCTTATTAGTACCACATTGGGGAAATTTTGCCTCCGCATTTGAGGCAGTGAGCATACCTGCCCAGACTGGTGGGCAGCCCTATCTACAGTGAGGGAGGTTAGGTGCTCACAAGCACCTCAGTCATTTATGTCAGATCAGGGGATCAAACCAGCGGTCTTCCCGTCACAAGGCTGGTTCCCTAACCTCCAGCCCATGACTGCCCCATATATGTGTAAAATCATAAACTGAAGCCTGTCTGTTGTGGTCAGTCTGTCAGCTGTCCTGTACCCCATTTATCAGTTTTCGATTTCTGACCACAGGACAGCTGTGGAGCACTCTCAGCCCCTGTGACCAGAAACTGATAATGGATGTACAGCTGTACAGCAGCAAGGTGGAGTCAGAGGAAAGCTGGAGTTTCCAATAAAGTGGCCGGTGACAGACTTTTTTATAGTTGGAATAGGCATTTGATTTGTGTCTCACACGAAAGCAGCTGTCTGTGTTTTCTTTGGTTCTAACGCGCACCAGACTCAGCTCAGGGGTCGATGGCTCTGGCACGTCAGCGACTGTGAAAGATCTGTCCCAAAAGCCCTAAATCTGCCCTTCCTCGAGCGCTTCAAGAAGAATTTAGAGATCGCCCTCCAGAAAATGAAGGCCTGATTAGCCCTTATGTGGTTTAGCTCTGTGACGGTTCGCTGGATGATGTAGATTTAATTACTGCGGACAAACGACAACATTATGCGGCTGAACGCTCCACTTTATTATTCCTTTCTTTTCCCTCAGTGGTCTCGTTTTAACAAGGGACAAATTGTCTGCGGGTTTCTTAATTGATGACTCGTATGTTTACTTAAATATAGTTCAGCTGCTATTTCAGCTCAGGGTAATTTGATTTATATGCGAAAATGTCTGCAGAGAAATGGGACGTGACTCGCTGAGGTGGTGAGTGGAGGCTTTTGAGGACACGCTGGAGTCAGTGGGTCCAGGAGGGCGCAGTTGGACCTCTGCTAAGCGTTGCAGTTATCGGCGCTGATAACAGAAGCATGATGTGATTTTATTTCTCTCTGAAACAAGTGGAGAAATTGAGTGGAAAGTGCAGATTCTAGACCATCTTTTTAAAGAGTGTACATATAATTAAAAAGAATGGTTTATCTAATAAAGTCCATTCTCAGAACGAAAGGTTCTGAACTGTCACTGTTGTCTCTCGTCTCTGGGGTGGAAGGCTTCTTCAAGGGTGCATCTCCGTACCTTTACTCAGGGAACATAACTGGGCCATAATCCACTGAAAGGATATTCTCTAAGGCCCAATCCCATTTCACCTCTCGTCCCTACCACTGAACCCTTAGCCATCTGGTTTGTGTGTTTATGTCTAGGTGTAGGGTGTCCAGATGCTTGTTGAGAAGTGTTGGAACTACGTGACCCTCCAAACGGAGGCTTTTCAGAGAGAGTTATGACAAAAAAAAGAAAAACCGGCGAGACGGAGAACAAGAGAGCAAAGAAACCCACAAATGTGGGAATTTTCTCTGTTAAAAGTTACGACATCCACTGTTTTTTCTTAGTTTAGTGGATTTTGGTCGTTTTTCTTCATAGCAAGCATAAAATTCACTAATAGCATCCTAATGTCTCGGTAGCTAACTGGCTAACTTTCCCGGTCCACCTTAAATAGTCCAGCAGTTCTGACACCCGAAGCACCAGAATGTAACTGCTGTACCATTTAAGGTGGAACGGGAAAATTTAAACAAGAATCTGGAGAATCTCTGACTTCAGCTTCATATCACTGAAGAATTAGGGGGGGTGATAATAAATAACTGCCCCCCTCTTTGAAGGCGTATGACCCCTAAATGTAACTAAAGCCCAGCAGTGAGGAGCTGAACGTTCCCCTCCTCTGCTGTCCCTGCAGACGGGCAGGGTCGCCTACAGAGCGGCGCTAGTAGCTGTTAATGAAGTGATGCTCTTTTATTAGAGGGTCTCATTTCAGAGGGAAGATCTCAACCACTGCCCTGTAGCTCAGTTCTAAGGGGTTAAGGTGACACTCGAAAACAAGGGATAGGGGTAAACAGAAGAAATGGGACTGGGCCAAAGTTGTACTGACTCCACACACCCCATTTTTTAATTTTATTGTTCTGTTTTAAAACATTTGGTTATAAAAAGTTACAGAAAACAACTTATTTAAGGGTCACAACCGGACCTTGAAACCACTGTTCTAGCTTTGAGGGAACATTTACACTGTTGGTACCTTGATGAGCGAGAAATGTACCTGAACAGAACCTTCATTTCTAACAGTGTACTTTAATTTTATTTAATGTTATTTCATTTCATTAATACTCAAGTAAAGTAGAAGTATTTAAAATAATACTTAAGTACAGCTCCACAGTAATAACTCCACTCTTGTAAGAGTTAACGTGGAGCAAAGTGAAGAACTCCAGCTCCAGCGGAGGAGCTGATGACAGTAAACATTTTACAAAGTGCTCATTTGTGCTCACTTGGGACGAGGCGAGTCTTCCAAAGAGGTGAAAGACTTCACGCTGAGGTTTCGGCTTCTGAAGTGCCGTCCTGCGTCCCAGAACACCCGGCAATTCATTTAACAGGTGAAATGAGGAGCAAAATAAACACGTTTTGATTTATCACCTGTGAGGAACGAGCTGAGGAACCAGACACTGAAGAACAAAGCGAGCCGGGACAAAGCCAAATCGCATATCACTCGCTACCTGCTGCTGTGCTGGGTATTATGAGCTGCTTAATTCATTCTGTGTGCCCTGGAGGAAGCTCACACACCCTGCAGATGAAAAGAGAGCTCAGTACAGGCAGCTATTGTGTGTGTGTGTGTGTGTGTGTGTGTGTGTGTGTCTGAGAACTTGTTCGTGCAGAGTTGAGCAGAGCACTGTTCATAATTATTCTGGCATACTGTACTAATGTTGTAATGTTGACTCACCAGAAACATCTTTCAAAAGCTTGTTTATTAATTTTCACAAGGTACGACAATATAAATGTCAATATAAAATGCATATTTCATTGCATCCTGCTAATGTTCCACCTTAAGTACCAGCGGTTAACTTAGTAATCAGGGACTCGGGGCATAGGGCGACTGGAGGCCTAGTTGTCTAATTTATTAGAAAGTTAGTTCGGGCCAAGCAGGCTGATTGGTTGAGATGTGTTCTAACTGTGCTGATATTTTGCCATAACATCTCGTTTTACTTCACAAACACTGAGATGTCATTGCTAGGCAACAACTTTGACAGCTGTAGGAGATGCTCAAGCCATTTGAGTGTTTTTACTTCTTACTTTGCCACAAACAGAAAACGGACGCTGTTAAGATCACATCTGACCGACAACCGATTTGGTCCGACTCTGAAGACGAGACGACGCTAAATTCCCAAACTGCCGTCGCCACTGAGCAGCTTTTCAGTCGGCAGCTGTGACAGAAGAACAGCTGAACAACCTGGAATCAGCCAGAAATGAACCCAACACCATTCGCCAAACTAAACGGGCTGTAAGAAGCTTTACAGACCGGCTGGAACAAAACAACATTAATACTGATCTGGACAAACTGACCAAACTGAGCTGAACCTGATATTGGGTCAGTTTTACGGCTCAGTCTGATTTGGTCCGACTCTGAAGATCAGACACGTCTGGCGAATGGTGTTGGGTTCATTTCTGGCTGATTCCAGGTTGTTCAGCTGTTCTTCTGTCACAGCTGCCGACTGAAAAGCTGCTCAGTGGTGACAACAGTTTGGGAATTTAGCGTAAGGAGCTGACGAACTGCCGGCTGAGCGGCGAGTGGGCGGAGCTCGTTACTCTGACGTAGCAACGAGCTGCTCGTTAAGGAGCTCTAATTAGGAGGAAGGAACTGAACATTAAAGCATATTAAACGCCGCGTTCACGGCCAGTTTATTCATTTCTTACTGTATTTATTTACCTGCTGTATTAAAGCAGTAGATGTAATTAAGTAGTAGATACCATTGGCCACTTTAGGGACATGCTGCTAAAACACAAGCTGGTGGAAGGAGATTTAGGCCAGTATGGATTCCAAATGCACCCTAATATTGTTTTTGAACTTCAGAAAATGGCACCATAACCCCAGAAGGAAAGCATTAGACAGTAATAGCATGTGTAATAACAATGTAACTACTGGTGATATATTTATGTATTACAGATTGATTCCAGTGGTATAGTTTATATTAAGTTTAATAACCTTGGTTTTTATTCATTTAACTACATAAAGTTATTTTGATATTTTTATATACTTCCCTATGTTTTGATTTTATGCTTAAAAGAGATGCTTCTTTAAGGGTTCTTTAATAACGACAATGTTTCTATATAGAACCATAACATTCAGTCCACTTCACATCATGAAATGCTTCTTCTGATTGATGCCAGATTTGCTGTAGTTGGTTCTGTATATAGATCATTTTTGCAATGGGGTTCTATATAGCACCAAAAAGGGTTTCGCTATTGCTACAAGCCATATAACCCTTTTTGGTACTATAGAGAACCCTTTTCGCAAAGAGTGTACATTCATATTGCTTGCACCTTGATGATTCTGCCAGTGAATAGAACTCATGGTTCTAAATATAACCATTCCCTTTGCTAAGGAACCCTTGAAGAACCATCTTTTTTAAGAGTGTACATCTAGTTAAATGTTCCATTAAGATAGTTCAATGAAATATTGGGGTTTCCAATTGGTTTTGCAGATTCATGTAAATACAATCTAAGCAAAAAAGGTTCTATGTAGTACCAAAAGTGGGTTCTTTGTGGGTTTGTGACGATAGTGGAAGCCTTTTTGGTGCTGTATAGAACCCTGTCTGAAAAGGCTTCTATGTAAAACCATCTACAGCAGATTCTATATCAGGCTGTAGAACCATTTCATCATGCCACGGACCCTTCGATCACGCAAAGGGTTTTTGAAAGTGTTCATGGTTCTATTTGCAACCATTTTCTTTCCTAAAGAACCCTTGAAGAACCATCTTTTTTAGACTTATTAGAATTAGACTATTAAATATCACTTTACCTTTCTGCAGTTGAATGAATAAAAACTAGGGTTGATAGACATTTTGACATGAGCTGTACTAATGTAATCACTCTGTAATACATAAATACATCACCAGTAGTTACACAGTTATTACATGCATTGTTACTATGTAACTACACAGCTACTATCAACATTTACCTTAAAGTAGGAACAGCAAGACTCCTTCACATTCATTCACATCTGTATTGTGATTAAACTGTATGCTGACCTGGACGACTGTCTGTAAATGTAAATTTACCCAGCCTGGCAACGGCAGAGCTGCGTCCGGTGCTTTTACTGCCCTGTTGAGGCTCCACAGCTGAATCAGATCAGTAGGTAATAATAAAATAATCCTCCTCTACAGTAAAATAAAGCTCTGCTGATCCTTCAACACAGTTTAACAGTAAATGGTCTTAAACTCTGGAGTTAATGTAGAACTGCTGATTCACCCTTTAACCCTGAAGATCAGCGCAGACGGCTGGTCACCATAGCAACACAGACAACAGTCTCGCCCAGCTAGTAGCTGCAAAACGGCAAAGAGAGAGATTTAAGACGAACGTCGATAATTTGGAGATGAATGGACTTGTGTTTAGAATAACTCCAGCTGGTTTCCTGATACGTTTAATCTGCAACGAGAAACAAACACTAAGAATTCACGAAACCAAAGTCGGCTTTTGCTCAAATTGTCCCGTTCCACCTTAAATAGTGCAGCAATTACATTTTGGTGACTCACACACCATTTAAGGTGGAACGGGAAAGGTTGAACAAGAAGCTGGCGAACGAGAAGCGACTTCAGCTTTGTGAAAAATCAAACGCCGAGAGACATTTTACAAGAAACTGGCCGACTTCTGAAGAAAAGTTTCCTGCTGGAGATGTGAGAAAAGCATCTATAGCTGAGCTCCAGCTTAAAGCAGAGCAAAGTGAGTCTATGTTTTTATTTTTAATATAATTTTTTTTATAATTTAATATCCTAGGCTAGGATATTAATACATATTGAGACATATTGACAGCCAGAAGGGTAAAACATTCAATAAAATCTATGTAAATCGTTATGGCCCCCAAGCTGGCTTGATTTTTGATGAAAGGACTAAATGTCTCTTCTTCACATTTGGGTTGTCGACGCCTGATCTAGCCAATAACCTTGGTTCTGATCATGGTGTCTGACTTAAGATGTTTTGCTGGAGTTCATGAACATCCATATCAACACCGCAGCACCGTCAGTCACAGAAATGAGGTCAAAACAGAAGTACTTTAGTACACATAGTCATTCGCATTGCAGTTCACAGCCTGCACACACAGGGCTGTGCTGTAATTATCCCTCTTGAGTTATCGGGGAATAACAAAAACCCAGCAGCAATTACGCCTGATCCCACCATTCACTCCGTTAGGCCCTGTCAGGAGAAGCGGCTTAGAGCAAATTCTCAAATTCACCACCCCACCTGCTGAAAAGGTAAAGCCAACACTGTCACATTGTGTGTATATTTTTACAAGCAGTTTACAATGATATTAAAACTCTCAGGTTGCCCTCAGTATTTCCCTTTCTCTACCTCCCAAAACATCTTTTGCTGCTTGCATTCTGCTTTACACAGCAGGTAAATCAGATTTTTTTTTTGTTTGGCTGTTGAGATTATACTTTAAATGGGGTCTGTATGCGACAAAAGAACAGAGCTTCACATGTCGTGCTCGTCTAGAGGCAATCGTGACGGCCAGGGAACGCCTGTCGCTCCCGGAGCTTTCAGTTTTGTCTTCGCTCCTTTGACATTAAGTGATATTTTTTTATTCCACAAACGGGGAAATTCCACCTCCGCATTTAACCCATCCATGAAGTGAAACACCACATACACACTAGTGAACACACACACTAGGGGGCAGTGAGCACGCATGCCCGGAGCGGTGGGCAGCCCTATCCACGCCGCCCAGGGAGCAGTTGGGGGTTAGGTGTCTTGCTCAAGGACACCTCAGTCATGGACTGTCGGCCCTGGGGATTGAACCGGCAACCTTCTGGTCACAGGGCCAGTTCCCTAACCTCCAGCCCACGACTGCCCCAAGCATGAATGAAGCGATTATGAAGTTCCAGTGGTCGACAGCTGGGCTCATCACCTACAGTGTGTTGGAGTTCACGGTAACTCATGTTACTCGGCCACTTCTTTGGTTTGTGTGCTCGGATTCTTTAAATTGTTCTCTGACGCTGCTGCCTCGGGCTCCTCCAGCCGCGATAGAGTCACACTGCTGCCGATCGGATACGGATCGGATTTCAGTCCCACATGTGAAAGGGTCTCCGATCGGAATTGAAAATGTCAGATTCAATGTGTTTTGCTGTTCATACTGACACACAGACACACATCTGTGTCACATAAGAGGAAAAAGATCTGATTTGGGCCACTTTTACCTGCTGTGTAGACGTAGCCCTAGTTATGTCTACAGTCATTGTGTTTTATGCCTCATCCCACTTTGCGCCGGCTCTCATGTAAATACAACAAATCGGTTTTATTTGCAGGGATGGAGTAGTGGAGGTGGAGATTCATAAACATTCTGACAATCGTGCTTTGAAAGTATTTAAAAAGTAGTGCACTACTTTTCAAAAAGTAGCTAAAAAGTAGCCAACTACTAACTTTTCTGCAGCTATCCCAATGTAATGAGGAGCGATGAGGCGGACGCATATGCTGAGATTTATTAAGGGTCATAGGGCCATAACCCTAACCCATTCCAGGGTCATAGTCAAGACAGTCCAGGGCCATAGAGCCAACACAGATAGATCGGGGGGGCAGACATGACATAAACCAGAATAAACACAGCAAACAGAGAATCAAACAACAGAGACCGATACAACAAACAGAGACCGAGACAACACAAGAGGCAAACACAGGGCTTAAATACACAGGGATAACGAGGGTCAGGTGAAAACAATCGGGGGCGGAGTAACCAAACAGGGGGCAGGACAACAGATACCAAAACAAAGGAGCACATGGAGTAGTGGGAGGAGCCAGCCGTGACACCCAACCCTGCTTATATGCTATGTAAATATACAAATAGACATACTATTATTCCTACTCTTATACTTTAACTTGTCTAATTTATGTGTATTTTTATTGCTATTTTTATTTTTGTCTAATATATCGCTGGTGCTGGAAGACAATCTTGTATGCCCAAAATGGCAACTTTACAGATCAAATCAAATTCAAAAGTCAAAAGTTTTAATATGAATGTAAAGCCCTCAGGTGAGCAAGCCAGGGGCAACAGTGGCAAGGAGAACCTCCCTCAGAGCTGAGGAAGAACCCTTGGAAGGAACCAAGGCTTACCGGGGGGGGGGGGGGGCCCATCCTCCTCTGGTCAGACTACCTACAGAGTTATTATACTACAAATATTAATAGCAGTAGTAATAGTAGTAGTAATAGCTGGGAGTCTATGAAAACATCAGTGTAGGGTGGGCAGCTAGTCCAAGGCAGGTGGCGGTAGATGGGCATGGGCAGCTGGTCTGAAGAGGGTAGCAGGAGGGCTCGACAGTCAGTCGTCCTTCAGTGTCCAGCCGAACATGTGGCCGGTCGTTTACTGAGAAAAAAACAGAAGAAGAAAAAACTTACTTTACTTTTAATGGAAGTCAGTGGAACCAAACCTTTTCCCAGGTCATTTTGGGTCAATTCTATAATCTGCATTTTCAGATTATACCAAAAACTGAAAAATGACAAAAATGGAGATACAAGGTTTTCTTCCGACAGCAGCGATATGTAAGTTTATGTGCACCTATATGTCTCGCTACTGAAACTCTGCAGTTTCCCTTTGGGATCAATAAAGATTTATGCATCTAGTATCTTAAAATAATATTTTTACATTATTTTGTTATTGTCAATAAAACATTTTGATATTTTTACACTAACATGACAGCTTATAGCCCAGTTTTTATTACTTATTAGCACTAGGTTGCTAACAAAGCTGAGTGCAAAGAGGATTGAACACCCATATACTTAAGATTTAACTCCAATAATCTCAGCCTTATTATGTAGTTCTTCTTTTTAAGATTTATTGAGTAATCAGTAACTGGTATGGTACTGATCAGACGCAGCAGCACTGCTGGAGTTTTTAAACACTGTGTCCACTCACTGTCCACTCTATTAGACACTCCTACCTTGTCGGTCCACCTTGTAGATGTAAAGTCAGAGATGACAGCTCATCTGCTGCTGCACAGTTTGTGTTGGTCATCCTCTAGTCCTTCATCAGTGGTCACAGGATGCTGGTGGTTGGATATTTTTGGTTGGTGGACTGTTCTCAGTCCAGCAGCGACACTGAGAGGTTTAAAAACTCCAGCAGCACTGCTGTGTCTGATCCACTCAGACCAGCGCAACACACACTAACACACCACCACCACGTCAGTGTTACTGCAGTGCTGAGAATGATCCACCACCCACATAGTACCTGCTCTGTGAGGGTCCATGGGGGTCCTGACCACTGAAGAACAGGGTAACAGAGTATCAGAGAAACAGATGGACTACAGTCTGTAACTGTAGAACTACAGAGTGCAGCTATACAGTAAGTGGAGCTGATAAGATGGACAATGAGAGTAGAAACAAGGAGGTGGTCAGAGTGTTATGCCTGATCGGATTACCATATTTCTTGGTCCAAGTCTTATCACAGTTATTATTTATAGTAACTTTATTTAATTAAAAAATTGTGTATTTTATCCTGTTTTATGTTGTCCACTGTTTTGTAAAAGCAATAACGCACTTGAGGTGGTGCATTACAGTGATTTTACGATGGTTAAGGAGGTTTCATGAGTTTTTAGAGGATGCTCATGGCTAAGCTCATGGGAAATCAAGGTTACTGCAGTTTTGGGAGATGGTGCTTTAGCAGAGGTGAAAAGGTCACTTCTGTTTCCAATCAGAGAGAGACTAGGTTTTTAAAAGGGGCGGCGGGGAGAGAGTCTGGGACAGAGAATTAGAGAGAGAGAGAGAGAGAGAGCGAGAGAGAGAGAGAGAGAGAGAGAGAGTATTGTGTTAATCCAGGTGGTGTGATAGTGTAACTGTGTCTCCTTGGCTGCACCTGAAGGCTCAGGGTTTCTCCTCATCATCAACGTATCCTGGGAATCCTCCCTTCCTGCAGCTGTTTAGCAGTCACCACTTCAACTTCCCAACCTGCTGGGCTTGGAAGAGAATCAGCCTATAAGCCTCCTTGTTATTTTCTTAAAGCCACGGTTGAACTGCAGATATAGGAGCTACAAATCCACTTCAGTTCAACACTACAGGGGGACTGTAAAGTGTGAGGAGTACTGGAGCTCGGAAATGCGTCATTCTGTGGTCGGCATTATGTCCCTGTAACAAATTCTGGATCTAAGCAGGTTTTTTCTAGGGGAAAAAATGAATGGCATGCTGGAAACTGCTGCTGCTTCAACCTGCAAACAAAAATGTTCCAAAGCTGATGCATTTTCTATGTACATGTTCCCCCCAAATGTCACTGGATCCTGAGTTACAAGGCCTCATGTTATGTAGTTAGAATACAAATATTACTACATGCATGTGACAAGAAACACTGTGCACTGAGACGGTGTTGCATGAAAGTACGTCTACTATTATAAAACGGACAGTTTCCTAAAATCCTATTGGCCGTGCCGCTTTCAAAGCCGTTGTAAACTCCACGATTTATGCTCACCTATGACCGCCTCACAACAACTGGACTCTGTATCACTGCGTCACAGCACAAAAAACCCTTGTGCTGTTCATGAGAATCTTTCAATGAACAATCTTTGACGCTTGCGTGGACGACCATGAACCTTCCATAGAGGAAACGAACTCCATTTCCCAGAATGCTCTAGAGTCTCACATGACTTCCAACTCTCCACAACGCTCCTATGAGTGATCTCAGTCTCCTGACTACCAATACAAATCACCTGTGTTTGTATCATGCGAGTCTTAGCTGAGCAGGAAAGCCCGGCTTCAGATCATTGTGGAATATTGTTTCTACAACACTACTGAGCATTTTCCTGTTTATCCTGTTTGATCCTGTTTTTGACCGATTGCCTTGTTTGCCGACGTTTCTTCTACCTTGCCCTTTTGTACCTTTGCTCTGATTTTCGGACCTGTGTTTTTGTGACCTTTCACCACGTTTTTTGTCTCACCCTATTTTGACAACTGTTGATTTATATTAAATCACTCTTGTTGTTTATCCGCATTCGTCTGCGATTCTGTCAACATCACAACCTGTTTCTTGTTTAAAGCTCACGACTTATGTTTTTAACTAGAACTGGGCTGGTCAGCGAGTTAATAGGCTAAAAGAGCCAACAGTCTAAACAACTCATTAATATCACAGGCTTAAATTAAAGCGGTTATGATATGATTCAGTGTAAAACTGCAGTATAAAAGTGTAAAATGTCACTTGAAGGTTTTACACACTGTTTCAGTCGCGTCAAACCCTGACTGAATCTCAAACGGTTCAACAGTGCCTAAAATACTGCCTGAACAGTGTTCTGGCTATGAAAGTTTAGAAATTCTAGCCTCTACAGCTGAATAGTGCATTGTTAATCAAGTACAGATGTGTCTGAGTCCCAAATGACTGTTTCTTAGCTGTATTTTGCTCTGTTGAGCTGCAGGATCCAGCATTTAAGCTCCTATGTAGTGCACTATGTAGGGAGCAGGGAGCCGTTTGAGATTCAGCCCCAGCCCCTTATTCAGTCCATGGTTGCTTGGCAACTATACCATAATCTAAGGGAAATACATATCTTGGTGGAATACTTGTTTATTTTGCTTATTATTAATAGTAACTTATATTATTTTAAAAATAATGTGCATTTGATTGTAACCACATGTGTTTTCCACCTGTGTCTTGTTAACCCTCGTTATCTCTGTTGCATTTAAGCCCTGTGTTTTTCCCTGTGAGTTTGCTGGTCTTTGTATTGTATTCTCGTGCTGTTTGTTCTATGTTTGTTATTTGTTTCTTCCGACCTCCGTTGTCTGTTTATCCTGCGTTTCTTTCGTTTCTTTCTTTCTCCTTGTTCAATCCGTGTTGGCTGTATGTCCCTGGACTGTTTTGACCCTGACTCTGGATTTGCCCTTAATAAATCTTGCTTATCTCAACACATGCATCCACCTCATCATCGCTCCCCAACATTACAGTTGCTCAATGAAGCTTTATCATCACAACTCATCCCAATGGTGTTCAATGAAGCTTTATCATTCAAACTCATCCCAAAGGTGTTCAATGAAGCTTTATCATTCAAACTCATCCCAAAGGTGTTTAATGAAGCTTTATCATTCAAACTCATCCCGATGGTGTTCAATGAAGCTTTATCATTCAAACTCATCCCGATGGTGTTCAATGAAGCTTTATCATTCAAACTCATCCCGAAGGTGTTCAATGAAGCTTTATCATTCAAACTCATCCCGATGGTGTTCAATGAAGCTTTATCATTCAAACTCATCCCGATGGTGTTCAATGAAGCTTTATCATTCAAACTCATCCCGATGGTGTTCAATGAAGCTTTATCATTCAAACTCATCCCGATGGTGTTCAATGAAGCTTTATCATTCAAACTCATCCCGATGGTGTTCAATGAAGCTTTATCATTCAAACTCATCCCGATGGTGTTCAATGAAGCTTTATCATTCAAACTCATCCCGATGGTGTTCAATGAAGCTTTATCATTCAAACTCATCCCGATGGTGTTCAATGAAGCTTTATCATTCAAACTCATCCCGATGGTGTTCAATGAAGCTTTATCATTCAAACTCATCCCGATGGTGTTCAATGAAGCTTTATCATTCAGACTCATCCCGATGGTGTTTAATGAAGCTTTATCATTCAAACTCATCCCGATGGTGTTTAATGAAGCTTTATCATTCAAACTCATCCCGATGGTGTTCAATGAAGCTTTATCATTCAAACTCATCCCGATGGTGTTCAATGAAGCTTTATCATTCAAACTCATCCCGATGGTGTTCAATGAAGCTTTATCATTCAAACTCATCCCGATGGTGTTCAATGAAGCTTTATCATTCAAACTCATCCCAAAGGTGTTCAATGAAGCTTTATCATTCAAACTCATCCCGATGGTGTTCAATGAAGCTTTATCATTCAAACTCATCCCGATGGTGTTCAATGAAGCTTTATCATTCAAACTCATCCCGATGGTGTTCAATGAAGCTTTATCATTCAAACTCATCCCGATGGTGTTTAATGAAGCTTTATCATTCAAACTCATCCCGATGGTGTTCAATGAAGCTTTATCATTCAAACTCATCCCGATGGTGTTCAATGAAGCTTTATCATTCAAACTCATCCCGATGGTGTTCAATGAAGCTTTATCATTCAAACTCATCCCGATGGTGTTCAATGAAGCTTTATCATTCAAACTCATCCCGATGGTGTTCAATGAAGCTTTATCATTCAAACTCATCCCGATGGTGTTCAATGAAGCTTTATCATTCAAACTCATCCCGATGGTGTTCAATGAAGCTTTATCATTCAAACTCATCCCGATGGTGTTCAATGAAGCTTTATCATTCAAACTCATCCCGATGGTGTTCAATGAAGCTTTATCATTCAAACTCATCCCGATGGTGTTCAATGAAGCTTTATCATTCAAACTCATCCCGATGGTGTTCAATGAAGCTTTATCATTCAAACTCATCCCGATGGTGTTCAATGAAGCTTTATCATTCAAACTCATCCCGATGGTGTTCAATGAAGCTTTATCATTCAAACTCATCCCGATGGTGTTTAATGAAGCTTTATCATTCAAACTCATCCCGATGGTGTTCAATGAAGCTTTATCATTCAAACTCATCCCGATGGTGTTCAATGAAGCTTTATCATTCAAATTCATCCCGATGGTGTTCAATGAAGTTTTATCATTCAAACTCATCCCGAAGGTGTTCAATGAAGCTTTATCATTCAAACTCATCCCGATGGTGTTCAATGAAGCTTTATCATTCAAACTCATCCCGATGGTGTTTAATGAAGCTTTATCATTCAAACTCATCCCGATGGTGTTCAATGAAGCTTTATCATTCAAACTCATCCCGATGGTGTTCAATGAAGCTTTATCATTCAAACTCATCCCGATGGTGTTCAATGAAGCTTTATCATTCAAACTCATCCCGATGGTGTTCAATGAAGCTTTATCATTCAAACTCATCCCGATGGTGTTCAATGAAGCTTTATCATTCAAACTCATCCCAAAGGTGTTTAATGAAGCTTTATCATTCCAACTCATCCTGAAGGTGTTCAATGAAGCTTTATCATTCAAACTCATCCCGATGGTGTTCAATGAAGCTTTATCATTCAAACTCATCCCAAAGGTGTTTAATGAAGCTTTATCATTCAAACTCATCCCAAAGGTGTTTAATGAAGCTTTATCATTCAAACTCATCCCGATGGTGTTCAATGAAGCTTTATCATTCAAACTCATCCCAAAGGTGTTCAATGAAGCTTTATCATTCAAACTCATCCCGATGGTGTTCAATGAAGCTTTATCATTCAAACTCATCCCGATGGTGTTCAATGAAGCTTTATCATTCAAACTCATCCCAAAGTTGTTCAATGAAGCTTTATCATTCCAACTCATCCTGAAGGTGTTCAATGAAGCTTTATCATTCAAACTCATCCTGAAGGTGTTCAATGAAGCTTTATCATTCAAACTCATCCCGATGGTGTTCAATGAAGCTTTATCATTCAAACTCATCCCAAAGGTGTTTAATGAAGCTTTATCATTCAAACTCATCCCAAAGGTGTTTAATGAAGCTTTATCATTCCAACTCATCCTGAAGGTGCTTGATGCTTTTTGTCACCACTCCGCTTCATCCCAATTTTACTAAATCCAGCTTCATATCCCAAACTCTTTACAAAGGTTTTCAATCGATCTTTATATCTATAGAGTAGTGTGATGTTCATCAACCTCATATTCTCCCCTTCTGCTCCTGCTTCTCTTATCTGCTAACTCCGTGGTCCTGCGATTTTTCTCCCTGTTTACAACTCTCTGGAGCATTGATGTCTTTGGCCCCTAAAGCTGGACAATGAGGGAAAGATGACCCCTGACCTATAAACTGAACAAGGCACTAGATTAGTCTGCTGTTCATCTGCTTCTCTTGTTGCCATTGTGTTCAGCACTGTGCAGACGTTTTGTGTGTGTCTTGTGTGTCTATGAAAGTGAACTGAAATAACTCCTGAAACACGTCTCCATGAAGACCCTGGGGAGGACAGAGAGGCCAGTCCACATTCTTAATTTTCTGTGCACACGGATTGTGTCACAAACAAATTATGGTGGCCTGCAGGAGATATTCACTCTGGACTGAAGAAAGTCGGTCGGACTGAACGGATAGCTGTGATGAACAAGCCTGATGTAAATGCAAAGTTGCATTTTATTTTAGAAGTTCTGTTTCAACAAACTTCCCGTGGTCGCAGCATCATCTTAGGAGTTCCTGGAGGAGGTTTACTTGTATTTGTGTGTAACATGGAGAAAGCAGCACTGAGGAAGCGGAAACCAAAGTGTACTGTGTTACTAAGAGGGGCAGACAAGGACATGCAGACAAGCACAGACATACAAGAAACTCCAGGTCTACGCTTTTTTTCCTATGGGAAAAAGGAGCGGAATTCCTGGAAATTACGACTGTCGTGTTGAGTGGCAAGAAAACCGTTCCAAAGGCCCTTCATTTTTATCCTACTTACACCAGTTTAACACACAATACACCAACACAACCAGCAAGGTTTGCCAAAAGTTGAGGGTTGCTTTAGCAGTAGTCGACTACTAGAGTGGCTGGTGTTGGTATGTAACAGTGCTGAAACTGTATTATGGGAAGGGAGTTCTTAGGTTGGCATGATGTGGAGTGCCTAAATCCCCCCGTGATAAAACCACTGTAATGCACAACGTTAAGTAGCTTAATGCTTTTATAAAATGCCAGCAAATATAAAATATGATCAAATGCACATTATTTTTAAAATAATATAAGTTACTATTAATAATAATAAGAAACAAAAGAAAAGCACATGGACAGGACTGGGAGGTAAACACAAGCACATGGACAAGACTGGAAGGGGCCAATCATGACAGCACCTTCAGGATGAGTTAAGCACCTTTGGGATGACCTTTGGTGATAGAGCTTAATTGAGAATGAGTTTTAATGATAAAGCTATACTGAAAACCTTTGGAATGAGTTGGAATGATAATGCTTTATTGAACATCTTGAGAATGAAATAGAATTATAAAGCTTCATTAAACACTTTTGGGATTCGATGGGATGATTAAGCTTCACTGAGAACTTTTGGGAAGAGTTGTCATGGTAAAACTTCCTTGACCACCTTTGGAATGAGCTTTGCGCTAAAACTTCACTGAGCATCTTCAGGATGATTTGGAATGATAAAGCATCATTTAATGCTTCCAGGATGAGTTGTGATAAAGCTTTGAACACCACTGGATGAGCTGTAATGATACACCTTCATTGAGCACTTTGAGATGAGTTAGAATGGTAAAGCTTCAGTGAGCACCTTTGGGGTGAGTTGGAAAGATAAAGCTTCGTTATACATGCTTGGGATGATTTGCTCAACTGTAGGATGAGGAAGGGTGATGAGGCTCCATTATATATCTTTCGCCTGAGTGTCACGATTGGCTCCTCCCAGTCCTCCATGTGCTTGTGTTTACCTCTGGTCTTGTCCATGTGCTTCCTTGTTTTGATTCTTCCCTGTTCTGCCCCCTTGTTTCTAGGCTCCGCCCTTGATTGTTTTCACCTGTGTCTTGTTAACCCTCGTTGTTCTTGTATCTAAGCCCTGTGTTTTCCCTTGTTAGTGGCTGGTCTTTGTATGGTGGTATTTCTTCTGGCCTCTCTTGTGTTTACTCCGTGTTCCTTTAGTTTGTGTCTGTCCCCCGATCTCTCCTTGTTGGCTCTTTGACCCTGGACTGTTTAGACCCTGATTATGGATTTGCCCCTAATAAATCTCGCTTCTCTCAGCTTATAATGCTATAATGCTCCCCCGCATTACACTGAGTTGGATGCCATTTGTAACTAACACATCTGGGACGAGTTGGAGTGACGAAGAAGCACTGAACACTTTTGGGATGGGTTGGAGTGTCGCTTGTGATCCAGTTCCAGCTGCCGTTGATAAAAATTTCCTAGAAAGCCTTTCACACTCGAAGAAAAGTGCAAGATCACACTCCACCCAGATGATCTCCTTTATCTCGCCAGGCTCCCGGGAAAGTCCAGGCTTTGGTCAGCAGGCCCTCTGCTCAGTTCCCTCAAACTCTCACTTGTGGCATCACTGAAAGCAGCCCTTTTACCTAAATAATTACACCCTTCATCCAAAAACATCTCTAAGGTCTTCTCTAGTCTAGTACAAGTACAAGCAATACAAACCATATTTATAAATACATCAAAAGTGATCACTCCACCCAGAGACAAGGCCTGCCGCAAAATAGGGAAATTAGCCATCACTCCATAATCAAGGATAAGAAGTGTCCTGGAGAGAGGCTCTAAAAATAACTCATGCCAACTCGTCCTCTCTCAGCCTGTTTTTTTCCTCCATCTCCTGGTTTATTTTTATAGGATATGTTTATCCTGCAGCTCTCAGTGTGCTGTAATTTTGAGGCTGGAAACTGGTGATGGGTTCAGAGAGGGGAGAGAGAAGGACGAAGAAGAGAAGGATGGAGTGAGAGAGGAATAAGAGAGTCAGAGGGGAAGAAAGAGATGAGGAGATTTAGAGAAGATAAGACATAGATGAAAGGAGAGAAGAAGGGAATTACATCATTTGAATCTCTCTCTTGGAGGCTGCAATAGACGTATGGATATATGCTGTTTGAAGCAGATCAGTGACTTACAGTGAGAGCCAGGCTGAAGCACAGCCTCCACACAGCGGGGTTAGTTCGCACCGAGTTTACTACCCCACTGTACAAATCCAATGCATTCATTCAGTTAATCTATATGAATGTATGTCCCTCCACATAAATAAAAAGTCAGGTTTAAGGAGGTTTTAAAGCACAGATTCATTGAAAATGTACTGAAGACATCGTGTAAGTAAATATATATATGAATTTTATTCTGCTGATGTTTGCTTCTCTGCTTTTACATTTATATTTAGAGCATTTAGCAGACGTTCTTATCCAGAGCAACTTACAAGACGTGCTTTGTCTGTCTACAGAAAGTATCTTTGACCTCAAGAAACCGCAAGACACTCTGCTGTTCGGACAGCCAGTGGGAGGTCGTTCCCCCACCTGGGTCTCAGTACAGAGAACATTCTCAATGCTTATCTTCCACGCACCTTGAAGGATGGCGGCTCAAGCCGAGCTGGACTCGAAGCTCGAAGGGCTCGTGGTTCAGTTCCAGATTTCACCATTGACCGAAGCCAGTGAAGGGAGCGCAGCAGTGGAGTGGTGTGGCTGATCTTGGGGAGATTGAAGACGAGCCGTGCTGCCGCATTCTTTATACTTTGTAATCTTTCTTTATAGCTTATAATCAAAAAGTAAAATTGCCACTATACACTGTATTCTCACACCATACACCACATACTTACATTATACATTATACTCTATACTCTTATATTATGCACTGTATGATTACATTGTAAATTATGCTATATATTGTTAGTAGAGATGAAATGGTGTGAAAGTCCAATATCACAATCGTAGTGCCCAAAATGATCATGGTTAACAGTGTTATTGTGTTGTTGTTAAAATGTGCTGAAAATGTTCAAAAATTATATTGACATTCACAACTAAAGCTGTAGATTTTTTATATATACACTCACAGGCCACTTTATTAGGTGT
Organism: Pygocentrus nattereri; assembly: GCF_015220715.1. Lineage (NCBI taxonomy): Eukaryota > Metazoa > Chordata > Actinopteri > Characiformes > Serrasalmidae > Pygocentrus > Pygocentrus nattereri. The sequence goes on from NC_051235.1 coordinate 29,892,278, forward strand.
TCAGTTGCTTGTTATCGCAAATAGCTAATCAGCCAATCACACGGCCGCAGCTCACTGCATTTAGGCATGTAGAGGTGGTCAAGACAACTTGCTGAAGTGCAGACCGAGCATCAGAACGGGGAAGAAAGGGGATTTAAGGGACTTTGAACGTGGCGTGGTTGTTGGTGCCAGACGGGCTGGTCTGAGTATTTCAGAAACTGCTGATCTGCTGGGATTTTCACACACAACCATCTCTAGGGTTTACAGAGAACGGTCCGAAAAAGAGGAAACATCCAGTGAGCGGTCAGTTGTGTGGACAAGAATGCCTTGTTGATGTGAGAGGTCAGAGGAGAATGGGCAGACAGGTTCCAGATGATAGAAAGGCAACAGGAACTCAAATAATCAACCAGAATCTCTGAGGAACGTTTCCAACACCTTGTTGAAAGTCTGACAAGAAGAATTAAAGCAGTTCTGAAGGCAAAAGGGGGTCCAACCTTTTACTAACAAGGTGTACCTAATAGTACCTAAAAGTGGCTGGTGAGTCTATATACATATTAAAGATATAGCAAATGTGTAATAACACTAAAGGTTGCATGATGTGGCCAAGAGAGGTTCACACAGTTCAAACTTGAAAGTATTCAAACGAGTTAAAAGTGAGTTTTTAGTGGTAATTCAGTAGAGACTCCGCTTACCACTGGTGACGTTTTCTGATAAGGACGTTTAGACTATCAAACCATCCCACCTGCATTTTGGCAGCTTCTTATTTGAATTTTCTTGGGAAATGGGAAAATTTGAACAAGCAGCTGACGAATAAGCAGCTGACTTCGGCTATACATATATATATATATATATATATACACACACACAGCCCAGTATTATATGTAGTTATAAAGCAGCTCCTGGTTTGACCAATCAGTGCTCAGTAAATTGAGCTCATGATGTAATTGATGATATTAACGAGTCTCTGTGGCGGCTGTGAAGGTGTCAAGGAAAAATATGGACCCGAGAAATTCTTGTTACTTTTTATTGTTTTTCTGTTTATTTGAATTATGATTACGACTTTATTCTAATGTATATTGTGATAAACTCACTGCTGAGGTCACCTGTTTAGAAATTTGCTCAGATGCCTAAAACTTTCACACAGTGCTGTACATTTTCACACTTTATACTAAATATTTATACAATAATAATAAGAATATAAAACTACTACTACTACTACTAATAATAATAATAATGATAATAATAATGATGATAATAATAATCTTTATTTATTTAGCACCTTAAATTCAAGAGTTCAATATGTTTTACAAGGTATTAAAAGAAGTGAGATTCAGAATAAATAATGAAGTAAAAGTAGATTTTTACACAAAATACATTTTATATCACAAAATATATATATACATATATATATATTGTATATTGTAGGACGGAAATACAAACTGCTGCACAGTGGTAACTGACATAAATCTCCTCCATACAGTCGGCTAACATTATATTGCTTACTGTTATTGCTCATTTCAGGTTCACACGCTCCTCTGTCACCACTCTGTGATGGACTCTACATCTCTGAATCCTCATGTACGAAAGTCTGTCGGCACTTGGCTGCACACTGTAGAATTAAAATGAAAATTTCCCTCCAACCAGCAGGGAAAATGAGGAATTTCACAACGTGGAAACAGAACCACCACCATCGCAGCTTGTGTCCAAGGTGATTGGAAAACCATATGCACTGAGCTGTGGATTAGGGAGTGACCGATTTTGCCCACGGTGCTCAAGAAAATGAAAAACTTACAGCTTTTTATCTGTGTGACTAATAAAGGAAGTGTTCGTCTTTGCTGTGAGCGGATTTGCTTGTTGAAATGCGAGCTGAGAGCTGGAACTCTCACGAGTCTGAACGCACAGCTCACGGAATTTTGAGCTTCGCTCTGTGATTAGAGTTAGAAGAGATGTCAGGTCAGCTCATCTGATCACAATTAACAGTAAACAGTCCTGAATCTCAGCTGAGCTCCAGCGGCATCGTGTGCTCTACTCAGAATAATGACTGTAATACTCTGGATGGAAGTAAAGCCACTTTGGCTGAGCTTCCAGAATGAATTGATATGTTCACACTTGTAAAGTGGAAGTACAAGATGGGTGTTTCTAATAAAGTGGCCAGTGAGTTGAAGCACAAGGTGGGTGTTTCTAATAAAGTGGCCAGTGAGTTGAAGCACAGAATGGGTGTTTCTAATAAAGTGGCCAGTGAGTGGAAGCACAAGGTGGGTGTTTCTAATAAAGTGGCCAGTAAGTGGAAGTACAGAATGGGTGTTTCCAATAAAGTGGCCAGTGAGTGGAAGTACAGAATGGGTGTTTCTAATAAAGTGGCCAGTGAGTGGAAGCACAAGGTGGGTGTTTCTAATAAAGTGGCCAGTGAGTGGAAGTACAGAATGGGTGTTTCCAATAAAGTGGCCAGTGAGTGGAAGCACAGAATGGGTGTTTCCAATAAAGTGGCCAGTGAGTGGAAGCACAAGGTGGGTGTTTCTAATAAAGTGGCCAGTAAGTGGAAGTACAGAATGGGTGTTTCTAATAAAGTGGCCAGTGAGTTGAAACACAAGGAAGTCATTTCCGAAAAAGTGGTATTTGATTCGAAGTTTTTGGGTAAGTACATTTATTACCTCAGATGATCAATTAAAAAGACATTCTTTAACACATTCCTGTGGCCATCGTATCTCCCGTGGATGCAAAGTTAGGGTGACGTCAGAATAAAGGCGTTCACATTCGATCTCCTCTTTATCGTCATACACTGATACTAATTGTTCCCTACTGGTTTTCTAAAAGCAAACACAACTTTCTTTCGTTTAAACCTAAAAACACGTTGTCACATTGATGAATGATCGGTGACTTCTGCCTCATTCTTCACTGCAGTGCACGCCTCCTGCATGCCACGTTACAGATTACGTTTAGATTGCACTTTAATGATCCGAGCCCACGCTGAAGTTATCACGGTGGGGCCGCTGGGTAAACACATGAGTAATGGCAGCACTTGCATGTGATATCAAGTGGAGACCATCTGGGTGGATACATGTTGACGGCTGATATCAGCAGCCAGGCTTAGCTTATTTTCATGCAGAGCGCTGACAGGTTTCTCAGTTTGCCTGTAACCTCATCGCTGCTAATGAGTGACAGTCAGCCCAAACAACCACCAAAGCCCCGCTTATCCTCTTACGAGGCATCAATCCATATTCATTTTGGTAATCCCGGGCAAATATTCTCCACAGATATTCATCAAAGCTGCCATGATGGGTGTAAGCAAACGTGTTTGATCAGGTCCCACATGCATATTTCTGCAAATGTTCATGTACAGTTACTTTATACAGGGTGTCCCAAAAAAATGTCATAGTCTAATCATTTCATAGTCTAATAAAAGCCAGTTCTCCCTCGAATGATCTCAAATTTGAACAGTGTGTAAACTAACTGAGTTTAATCTTTAATGGTGTTCTGTGTGTTGGAATAAGCTGAACAGAGTCAAACGAGGGTCTGAAACGACCACCAGTATGGGAAGATCTCGTCAGTCAGGTTCGAGAAGCGTTTGTGCGAAGCCCCAGAAAGTCTGCAAGAAGAGCATCTCTGGGAACCTGTGCTCGGTTGGAGCTGGACTACCGACGACGTGTGTCATACTGAACATTTGAGAAGCTGTGAAATCGGTTATAAAATCTACATCCCTCTGAATTGCTGGTTCAAATTTATTTATTTGATAAATAAACCATGGGGGCAGCCGTGGGCTGGAGGTTTGGGACCTGGCCCTGTGACCAGAAGGTTGCTGGTTCTATCCCCAGTGCTGACAGCACATGACTGAGGTGTCCTTAAGAAAGACACCTAACCCCCAACTGGTTGCTGTGGATAGGGTTGCCCACCACTCTGGGCAAGTGTTCACTGCTCACTAGTGTGTGTGCTCACTAGTGTGTATGTGGTGTTTCACTTCAGGGATGGGTTAAATGGGGAGGTGAAATTTCCCTGTTGTGGGACTAATAAGTATCACCTACTTACATGTCGTTACTCAGATGTTCACATCTCCCATCATGTCAATTTTTTGGGACACCTTGTATTTAGAAAAAAACTAAAAAAGCTAAATAGTGACTGAGGCATCTGCAAAAGTCCCACTAAGGCGGTACCTACACCCCATTTGACAGATACCACAGCTTGCAAACACTTTTTGTAGCCAGCTAGGAATATTTTCATCCCTGTTTTTGGAATATTCACCCGATTTTCCTTGAACAAGGATAGTTCTGTGATATTCTTGGGCTGTGGTGTTTAAGATGCAGCTCGCATTACTTCCAGTAGTTCATCATTGTGCATTTTTTACAGAAGTCTAAGCCCAGTTAAGTGTCGCCAAAGGCGAGGAAATAAGCAAGAGGAAGGAACCTTGACATGAACCAAGACTCAGAAGGGGAACCCAACCTCATCTGTTCTACTGCGGAGAGCAAAACAATAATAGAAGAGCAGTATGATTAAAAAACACACAATTTGGCAATTAATACACAATCAAATAAAGAAAGAGACCAGCCTGTCACTGGACAGAGGATTGAGATTAATTAATGAAAACTAATGACTGCTATTAAACGCTAATCAGAGTAACTTCAATAAGCTGTGTTATGGAATAACTGAACGCCAGTGCAGGTTCTCAGAGTTCTCTACCGTCCCTCAACGGGATGTAGGGCGGCACGGTGGTGTGGTGGGTAGCGCTGTCGCTTCACAGCGTGAAGGGCCTGGGTTCGATTCCCCAGCCGGGTGACCGGGGTCCTCTCTGTGTGGAGTTTGCATGTTCTCCTTGTGTCAGCGTGGGGTTCCTCTGGGTTCTCCGGTTTCCTCCCACAGTCCAAAGACATGCAATCAGGCCAACTGGACATACTAAATTGCCCCTGGGTGTGAGTGACTGTCTGTCTGCCCTGCGATGGACTGGCGACCTGTCCAGGGTGTATCCTGCCTTCTGCCTGATGACCGCTGGGATAGGCTCCAGCACCCCCCCCGCAACCCTGATGGAGAAGCGGCTTAGAAAATGGACGGATGGATGGATATCGTTGCTGTCGGAAGAAAACATATGTCCATTTTTCAGTTTTGAAACAATTTGAAAATATCTGTTGCCCTTTACATGGTGTATAATTTTCATGATGAATGGACCAAAAGAAATGACCCAAAATGACTTGTAAAAATTTCAGGTTCCATTGACTTTCATTCAAAGTGAAGTAGTTTTTTCCTTCTCCTGTAAAGTTAACATTTTGGAGATACGAGGCTTTCAGCGATATAATATCCTATGTGTAATTTGGTCAGACCAGATTATTGTATACAAATGCTTGATCCTCTTTAAATGAAGCTGTGAAACATGAAAAACGTGTTAAGTTAGAATGTAAACATTCTCTTTGTCCTCCTGTTTCTCTAACATTTCCTCTCCCATGCTTCAGAAGTAACTAGTCACATGTCTCTCATGACGTTCATCTTTTCCAGCAACAGGTCAGACGATGGAACGACACAACAGACCAAAGTGAGCTGATTTTAGACAGCTGGGTGGTAATTTATGGCTTGGCAAATGCAGCAGGAGATCGTGATTTGGCCCTGATGGTCTGTGAAGCATTGCCGTTGACAGGAAGAGGCTGGAGAAGATCTTGCCTTCTCCATCTCACTCTGCTGACCCATCACTCACAGACAGCGTCCACTGTGGCTCCATCAGAGCTGACTGCTCTCAGTCTGGACCTGATGATGTGGCAGATGTCAGAGAATGAGGCCATTCGCAGGTCAAGGGGTCATTTACCTTAGCAATGACCACCAACTCAATCATCATACCACACTGGACATTGCCCATATATAATATATTTATATAATATATAAAGAAAATGAATGTATATATCATATATAATCATATAAACAGTCAATGAGTATATATATTTATTATACATAGTTAATGAGTGTCTATATACTGTATAATACATATAGACAGTGAATGTATACATTATATGTATTATATGTATAAGTATTTTTTAAACACTGAGGCTATGAGATATTACATACATGATTGAGTATATATATGTATGTGTATCTAAACATGTATATATTTTTTTTACAGTGGAGGATCTCGGGGGAAACTGGAGCTCCAACAAGCTGCTTTTGTTAGTTTGCTGCTTGTTGATTTATCCAAAAGTCTCCTGAAAAACTAAGTGCTGTCCAGTATAGTCTACTGAAGGAACCTTCCAGAACTAACCAATATCAATACTGATATTATTAATATGGCCAGGAGCAGCGATGTGTTTTGCCTACTTATATCCTTTTCCCTTCTCTCTTTAATCATTTTTACCACTCCCATTGTTTTCTGATGCCCCACTCATCAGTAAGTTCTAGCTCTGAGACTGAAGAAAAAGCATTTAGGCCCCCTTTCCTGCCCCCTATGACCTCACACTCTCCTCTGCCCCAGATGACTAAGTGGTGGTTGCTTTGTTTATTTTTTGTGCCCTTTGAAAGGAGACCTGTCTTTTTTTAAGCACTGACACTAAGAGCATTTTTATTTATGAGGTCAAGGGCCCAGTCATGCCTGTCATGAGTATATGGACCTGGAGAATGAGGACGCAAAACAAGAATCAAAAGGAAACGTTTACTGTGATATAGACATGCCCTGAATTTGCTCTCCACTTTATTAGAAACATATACCTTGTGCTTCCACTCACTGGTCACTTTATTAGAAACACCTACCTTGTGCTTCCACTCACTGGCCACTTTATTAGAAACACCTACCTTGTACTTCTACTCACTGGCCACTTTATTAGAAACATCTACCTTGTACTTCCACTCACTGGCCACTTTATTAGAAACACCTACCTTGTGCTTCCACTCACTGGCCACTTTATTAGAAACACCTACCTTGTGCTTCCACTCACTGGCCACTTTATTAGAAACACCTACCTTGTACTTCTACTCACTGGCCACTTTATTAGAAACATCTACCTTGTACTTCCACTCACTGGCCACTTTATTAGAAACACCTACCTTGTACTTCCACTCACTGGTCACTTTATTAGAAACATCTACCTTGTACTTCCACTCACTGGTCACTTTATTAGAAACATCTACCTTGTACTTCCACTCACTGGCCACTTTATTAGAAACACCTACCTTGTACTTCCACTTACTGGCCACTTTATTAGAAACACCTACCTTGTACTTCCACTCACTGGCCACTTTATTAGAAACACCTAACTTGTGCTTCCACTCACTGGCCACTTTATTAGAAACACCTACCTTGTACTTCTACTCACTGGCCACTTTATTAGAAACACCTACCTTGTACTTCTACTCACTGGCCACTTTATTAGAAACATCTACCTTGTACTTCCACTCACTGGCCACTTTATTAGAAACACCTACCTTGTACTTCCACTCACTGGTCACTTTATTAGAAACATCTACCTTGTACTTCCACTCACTGGCCACTTTATTAGAAACACCTACCTTGTGCTTCAACTCACTGGTCACTTTATTAGAAACACCTACCTTGTACTTCCACTCACTGGCCACTTTATTAGAAACACATACCTTGTACTTCCACTCACTGGCCACTTTATTAGAAACACCTACCTTGTACTTCTACTCACTGGCCTCTACCTCATTCATCATTGGTCAACTCCGTGGCCATTTACTGACAATTGATCAAGGAATATCAGATTGCTAACACAAATGACGCATCAACAGTCTAACTGTACACCAGCGAGGTGGGACTACAAGAGAGGGGTTTCCAATAAAGTGGCCGGTGAGTGACATTTCTTTTTCAGGCTTTCTAAACCAAACCACTCAAAACCGCCCCCCCGCCATCCCCCCCAGCATGGACCCAAAAGAGTGTCATCATTCGGCAGTCAGCGAGGGCGCCAGCTAAGTGGCAGTTTTCTGTCCTCCAGGGACGCAGATGAGGTCATGCTATTTCACTCTTTCATTCCCAGCTGAAAAAGGTGCTCAGTGAAAAAAAACAGAGAGAGAGAGAGAGAGAGAGAGAGAGAGAGAGAGAGAGAGAGAAAGAAATAGGTCATAAACGCTTATTGTCTGGTAGGTAATTGGAGCCGCTTGCCTGCCAACTTCCTCTCTTTTCCACAACAAGACAAGCAGTGGAAAAAAAGACAGGCAATCTTGAATGGCCCACTGTGGCCAGCACCGTGGAGGCTTCTATTGACTGAACCTGGCTAAATGTGTTTCTCCATGGATTACAGCGAGTCTCTTCATGTCTGTCTGCTGCCTCTGGTTTGAAAGATGAATGTTTGGCACTAACTAAGCTTCTGTAAAAGGAGCTCAGTTCACATTCACATATACACGGAAATGTTACATGTTTTTCAGCAAGAAAATTCATTAGAAGCCTCAATAACTAATATAAGTTACACACCTTGTGCTAGGTGTTCAGTATTTAGTGTGTCTATTCTTTACATTTATTACACCTTAATTACCGTTATTACTGAAAATTCTCCATGTACTTAGTGACTATTTCAAATGGAAACTTTAAAAAGCTAAAACAGCAATAATAAAATATAATAACAGCTCTTGGCGTCCAGTAGTTAAACATCTTTCAATTCTAGCAGCCTAGGAGAATTCAGGAGCCGGCCACTGACCTTACTAACCTCACAGACTGACCACAGAATGACTCACTTCACTGTATATACTCTAGAGCAAATGTCCCATGTAGAGACTCACTCATCAGAAAGTGAAGACATCCTTTTCCCGAGTTTCCGATTGTGTAGTACTGTGTTGTGCGTCTGAAAAGAGACAAACTCATTTCTGTACATATCAGACAAAGTCCAGCCTGTGGTTTTCAGATTAAGATGATTCAGTGATATATTGTACTGCATTTGTTTAACTGCTGCTTGGAATCTCAGAACGAGTTATTCAGTCATTTCTGTGAATTACTAGTAGTTACTACTGTGATTCATGCAGTAATTACACGATTACATTATTACATTATTCAGTTCCTACAAATGATTCAGTATCTACTATGAATAATTTAGAAACTACTATAAATTACTCAGTAATTACTATAAATTCAGTATCTATTATGAATAATTTAGAAACTACTATGAACTATGCAGTAATTACTACATACTACTCCATATTTACAATGACTTACTCAGTAACCACTATGATTAATTCAGTAATTACTATGAATTATTCAGTTTCTGCAAATTATTCAGTATCTATTATGAATAATTCAGAAAGTACTATAAATTACTCAGTAATTACTATAAAGTATTCCATATCTGCTAGGAATAATTCAGAAACTACTATAAATTACTCATTAATTACTACTTATTACTCCATATGTACTATAAATAATTCAGAAACTACTATAAATTACTCATTAATTACTACTTATTACTCCATATGTACTATACATAATTCAGAAACTACTATAAATTACTCATTAATTACTACTTATTACTCCATATGTACTATACATAATTCAGAAACTACTATAAATTACTCATTAATTACTACTTATTACTCCATATGTACTATACATAATTCAGAAACTACTATAAATTACTCATTAATTACTACTTATTACTCCATATGTACTATACATAATTCAGAAACTACTATAAATTACTCAGTATCTCATATGAATAATTCAGATATTACTATAAATTATTCAGTAATTACTATAAATGATTCAGTATATACTATGAATAATTCAGAAACTGCTATGAATTATGCAGTAATTACTACATATTACTTCATATCTACAAATAATAATTCAGAAATTACTATAAATTATTCAGTAATTACTATAAAGGATTCAGCATCTACTATGAATAATTCAGAAACTACTATAAATTACTCAGTAATTATTATAAAGTATTTTGTATCTATTATGAATAATTCAGAAACTACTATAAATTATGCAGTAGTTACTACATATTACTCCATATTTACAATGACTTACTCAGTAACCACTATGATTAATTCAGTAATTACTATGAATTATTCAGTTTCTACAAATTATTCAGTATCTATTATGAATAATTCAGAAACTACTATGAATTACTCAGTAATTACTATAAAATATTCCATATCTACTCTGAATAATTCAGAAGCTACTATGAATTTTGCAGTAATTATTATGACTTATTCATTATCTGCTATGAATTCTTTCATAACTGCTATTAATTATGCAGTAATTACTAGGATTACTTCTTACTGCAGTAATAATTATTGCTATTTTTATTATTACTGTAAACAATTCAATTATTAATCAAATTATTTTTAATTGGGTAATGCCACACTTTTAATGTTATACACCTTTTTAAACATTTGGACACTTTCTGCCCAGGATGTTTCCTGCCTTCCGTCCAGTGACTGCTGGGATAGGCTCCAGCTCCCCCCACGACCCAGGATGATAAGCGGCTTAAGGAATGTGTGTGTATGTGTGTGTGTGTGTGTGTGTGTGTATGTGTGTGTCTGTATGTTTCAGGCCTTATAAATCTTCAACTGAACTTAAACTGAACCGTGAAGCACTGAGCTTTTTTCTTTTTGTAGAGGGCAGTCAGAGCAGACATGCCGTGTGTGTGTGTGTGTGTGTGTGTGTGTGTGTGTGTGTGTGTGTGTGTGTGTGTGTGTGTGAAAAGGCCAGGGAAAAGGCAGAGTGTCCTGTTGATGTCAGTAAATGTCCCTTTAGCCTCTGTCCAGGACAATAAACCCTGTCCTTCCCTGGACGAGTGGCAGAAGGAAAGGAGGAGTTGGGGGGGGGTCTATTTCCATAAAAGTGTAAACAAATGATCCGACAGTGTGAGCGAGTGTGTGAGACTGTCTCTCAGCCTCTGTCAGGCTGACCAGCAGGGAGCTGCAGTGTGAATTCTCTTCAGCGGGCAGGAACACGTCCATTCATCTGCACTGCAGCCTCAGTCACAGCACCCACTCTCCCACTCTTCCACTCTCTCTTTCATTCATTCACCCTCACACGCTCCAACTCAAACTCTTAGAAGCTTTACTGGTCTGATGCCAAACTATTGAAAGACCCACTGCACTCAAACGCGCATATTTAAATGCTTTATTATAGTTATATAGGTCGGGAATGTGAGTCAAAAGCGGGTCAGTGCAAATTTCACGCTTTCTCTTTTAAAAGAAACTCATCGTTTCTCTGAACTTACGTTAAGAAAACAATGTGTCTGATTATTTTCCTGCATCACAAAATAACGTCAACAATAACAATAACTCAACCTATCGTGGTCCACTATACTAAAATATGCTAATGAGAGGATCTTGGCCAATATAATGGTGGCAGTGAGTTCTTTGCTAGTGTTGTTGATTTCTGAGTGCCAGTGTGTTTACATGCACTTAATAATCTGATAACGGCAGAAAATCAGTAATCTGATCAACACATTTTCCTGCATTTAAATAATCAGATATAGCGTGATGCGGACGCATGCGCTCAGTAAAGTAAGATTTGTTTTGGGCAAATCCAGGGTGGCAGTCGGAACAGTCCAGGTTCATATAGCCAACACGGAGAGATCGCGGGACAGACATGCCAACAATGAACACAGAACCTCAGACTAAAACACTTCAAACAATACAAACAGCACAAACATCAAACAAAGATCAACGAATGCAAGGGGCAAACACAGGGCTTAAATACACAAGGGATAAACTAGAAACACAGGTGGGAACAATTAGGGGCGGAGTTACAAAACAAGGGGCTGGACTGGGGATCAAAACAAAGAAATCACATGGACTAGACTAAAACACAACATGAACACATGGACAGGACTGGGAGGGGCCAATCGTCATCAGATAATGAGGTCTCCAGGTCTACATGAGTCAGACAGTAATCAGATTTCTGCCAATAAACTCACAGAAGACGCAATGTAAACATAACGTAAACGTAAAGTACAGCACTGAGAAATCTGATTACTGAGCTAAAATCCAGCCTCTTTATCAGATTTCTAGACCTTAGTCTGATCTAAGAAATCAGAGTGAGAGTTTACAGCACTGAGAAATCTGATTACTGAGCTAAAATCCAGCCTCTTAATCAGATTTCTAGACCTTAGTCTGATCTAAGAAATCAGACTGAGAGTTTACAGCACTGAGAAATCTGATTACTGAGCTAAAATCCAGCCTCTTTATCAGATTTCTAGACCTTAGTCTGATCTAAGAAATCAGACTGAGAGTTTACAGCACTGAGAAATCTGATTACTGAGCTAAAATCCAGCCTCTTTATCAGATTTCTAGACCTTAGTCTGATCTAAGAAATCAGAGTGAGAGTTTACAGCACTGAGAAATCTGATTACTGAGCTAAAATCCAGCCTCTTTATCAAATTTCTAGACCTTAGTCTGATCTAAGAAATCAGAGTGAGAGTTTACAGCACTGAGAAATCTGATTACTGAGATAAATCCAGCCTCTTTATCAGATTTCTAGACCTTAGTCTGATCTAAGAAATCAGAGTGAGAGTTTACAGCACTGAGAAATCTGATTACTGAGATAAATCCAGCCTCTTTATCAGATTTCTAGACCTTAGTCTGATCTAAGAAATCAGAGAGAGAGTTTACAGCACTGAGAAATCTGATTACTGAGCTAAAATCCAGCCTCTTTATCAGATTTCTAGACCTTAGTCTGATCTAAGAAATCAGAGTGAGAGTTTACAGCACTGAGAAATCTGATTACTGAGCTAAAATCCAGCCTCTTTATCAGATTTCTAGACCTTAGTCTGATCTAAGAAATCAGAGAGAGAGTTTACAGCACTGAGAAATCTGATTACTGAGCTAAAATCCAGCCTCTTTATCAGATTTCTAGACCTTAGTCTGATCTAAGAAATCAGAGTGAGAGTTTACAGCACTGAGAAATCTGATTACTGAGCTAAAATCCAGCCTCTTTATCAGATTTCTAGACCTTAGTCTGATCTGAGAAATCAGAGTGAGAGTTTACAGCACTGAGAAATCTGATTACTGAGCTAAAATCCAGCCTCTTTATCAGATTTCTAGACCTTAGTCTGATCTAAGAAATCAGAGTGAGAGTTTACAGCACTGAGAAATCTGATTACTGAGCTAAAATCCAGCCTCTTTATCAGATTTCTAGACCTTAGTCTGATCTAAGAAATCAGAGTGAGAGTTTACAGCACTGAGAAATCTGATTACTGAGATAAATCCAGGCCCTCTCTACTCTCTCACTTTCACTTTCTCTTCTCTCTTTTCTTCTCTCTCTTCTTTTCTCCATTTCCTCTTTCTTTTTTCTTGTTTTTCTCTTCTCTGTCATCTTTATCTCTCACCTTTCTCTCTCTTTCTCTCTATTTTCTCTCTCTGTTTCTCCCTCTTTTTTCTCTTCTGTCTTTTCCACTTTCCCTCTTTTCTTCCTCCCTCTACTTTCTCTCTTTGCTCTCTCTCTCTTGTTTGTTTTTCTCTCATTTTTTCCTCTTTTTCTCTCTTCCCAATTTCTCACTCACAGTTTCTTCCTTACTAACTTATTCTCTTTTCTCTCACTTTCTCTCTCTCTCTTCCCCCTCTCTCTTCTTTATATCATTTCTCTCTCTCTCGATCTGTTTCCTCTTTCTCTTCCACCTTTCTTCTCTCGTCTTCCTCCCTCTCTCCTACCTCTCTTTTAGCTTTCTGTTTCTTTCTTTTTTTCTCCCATTTTTCATCTCCTTTTCTCTCTTGCCAATCTCCCCCTCACTCTTTCTTTTTTCTTTCTTTTTTTGCTCTTGTTTTCTTTTTCTCTCTTTTTTCTCTTATCTGTTCCCTCCTCTTTTTTTCTGTCATTCTTTCTCGTTTGGCGTTCTTTTGTCTATTTTTATCTCTTCCTAATCTCTCTCTCTCTCTCTCTCTCTCTCTCTCTCTCTCTCCCTCCGAATCTTCCTCTCTGAAGGTGTTGAAATATAACTGTCAGCTTTAGGCACTGAGCCGTTGCCATGCCGATAAGCCATATGCATCCCAAATTCACGTCAGTTCCAATCATTTTATAAAACCACGCATGATCAGATGAAAGGAATGAATGTACGGTGCCCTCGTTTGCCCTGACAGCTCTCGGCGCGGATGGAACGAGGGATGATTCAGAAGGAAAGTGCTTTATTTTCAGACTGTTACACGTTTTACTTTGACTGACCTTCACTGAATCTCTACCAACCCTAAAGATGTACAAAACAGAATTCATACCAAGCGGCTTCTGGCAGCATGACTGGCCTTGTAAACTGCATTTACAGACCCACATTATTTTTCAATCTCCTGCTGATAAAATCCCAGGAGAAATGTCCCGGGTTCAGACGACTGTCCGCTTCATTTACGAAAAAAATATAAAGGACCGTAGATGAGCGTGTTCGGAAAGATCACCTGCAGCATTTTGTGCGACCGTATTACTGTTCAAATGTTCATATCACTCGGTAACACACTGTACATACTGTACACTGCCTCAGATCTCAGACCTGCGCAGGACGTACACGTTCACATAATCATCTGTTTGTTGGACCTTTTCTTTTGCTACCTGCTATTATTTTAACCAGTTCATACAAATAACTGTAATTAATAACATACTTGGGAAAATTAACACTGATTCTCATTCTGGATTTGATATTGAAATTACAAATTGGTATTTCCAATAAAGTGGCCAGTGAGTGAAAGTACTGGTAGGTGTTTCTAATAATTTGGCCAATGAGTGGTGTGTGTGTGTCTAGTAAAGTGGTCAGTTAGTTTAGGTACTGGGTGGGTGTTTCTAATAAAGTGGCCAGTTAATAGAAGCACAACGTAGATGTTTCTAATAAAGTGGCCAGTTAATAGAAGCACAACGTAGATGTTTCTAATAAAGTGGCCAGTGAGTAGAAGCACAAGGTAGGTGTTTCTAATAAAGTGGCCAGTGAGTAGAAGCACAAGGTAGGTGTTTCTAATAAAGTGGCCAGTGAGTAGAAGCACAAGGTAGGTGTTTCTAATAAAGTGGCCAGTGAGTAGAAGTACAAGGTAGGTGTTTCTAATAAAGTGGCCAGTGAGTAGAAGCACAAGGTAGGTGTTTCTAATAAAGTGGCCAGTGAGTAGAAGCACAAGGTAGGTGTTTCTAATAAAGTGGCCAGTGAGTAGAAGCACAAGGTAGGTGTTTCTAATAAAGTGGCCAGTGAGTGGAAGCACAAGGTAGGTGTTTCTAATAAAGTGGCCAGTGAGTAGAAGCACAAGGTAGGTGTTTCTAATAAAGTGGCCAGTGAGTGGAAGCACAAGGTAGGTGTTTCTAATAAAGTGGCCAGTGAGTAGAAGCACAAGGTAGGTGTTTCTAATAAAGTGGCCAGTGAGTGGAAGCACAAGGTAGGTGTTTCTAATAAAGTGGCCAGTGAGTAGAAGCACAAGGTAGGTGTTTCTAATAAAGTGGCCAGTGAGTAGAAGCACAAGGTAGGTGTTTCTAATAAAGTGGCCAGTGAGTAGAAGTACAAGGTAGGTGTTTCTAATAAAGTGGCCAGTGAGTAGAAATAGATGTTTGTAACAAAGTGGCCAATGAGTGAAGGTAAGTGTTTCTAATAAAGTGGCCAGTGAGTAGAAGTACAAGGTAGGTGTTTCTAATAAAGTGGCCAGTGAGTAGAAGCACAAGGTAGGTGTTTCTAATAAAGTGGCCAGTGAGTAGAAGCACAAGGTAGGTGTTTCTAATAAAGTGGCCAGTGAGTAGAAGCACAAGGTAGGTGTTTCTAATAAAGTGGCCAGTGAGTGGAAGCACAAGGTAGGTGTTTCTAATAAAGTGGCCAGTGAGTAGAAGCACAAGGTAGGTGTTTCTAATAAAGTGGCCAGTTAGTGGAAGCACAAGGTGGGTGTTTCTAATAAAGTGGCCAGTGAGTGGAAGCACAAGGTAGATGTTTCTAATAAAGTGGCCAGTGAGTAGAAGCACAAGGTAGATGTTTCTAATAAAGTGGCCAGTGAGTAGAAGCACAAGGTAGATGTTTCTAATAAAGTGGCCAGTGAGTAGAAGCACAAGGTAGATGTTTCTAATAAAGTGGCCAGTGAGGGTAATTATTTCAAATGTTGCCATTGTCAGCAAACATGAGTTTTACTGTAAGTAATTTAACTCCGTTCAAATGTACTTTGTGGCTGAATCTGCTAGAAAATAATCTGCTGGACAGAGCACTATTTCCAAATCGAGTATGGGCAGCTGAAATGCCTGGTCATAGCCTTTAATTTAGCCACTGGTATTGACTGAACTCCAATATCGAACCACTGAATTCTCTGTTTATGGGACAACTCAAAAGACCTTCAATAAAAGTTACACTGCTTCCCAAAACCATTTGCATGTGAGTAATATTTACAATAGGGAAATAAGACATGGCATACAACACAAAAATACCTCAGAGCATTTTCATCTCAGGTTGTTTAAACATTTTCAAACATTTCCCCGCATTTTATAACACACTGCTAATTGCAGGGTCCCTTCACTTTTTTCTTCACAGCGTAATTGAAAATTTAATTGCAGAGCTTAATATGTTTTGTATGGGTGTGAGTTTTAAACAGAGATAATTGAGAAGGGCAGGAAAAGTGTAAGCACATGTGAGTCGCTGTGTGGCAGGACAGTGAAGGGCAGTGGAGTGACCAATGCCAGGAGGAAAGTAATCTCAACAACATGTTAAAATCTTCTCCATCAGATGTTCAGGTGGTTTTTTATGCCAGGTTTCAGCAGAAGTTTGGATTTATCCTGCCCAAAACATCATAGTATGCACAATAGAGTTTACAAGCCAAGCACACGACAACCATGCAAAATACATTTCTCTCCGTCATCCCTACAGTCCACTCCAGAGCTACTGGCCCCCTTTCAACATCAACATTTTAATGAACCGCCCAAACTTCAATAACGGCTAAGGTGCATTTTTTTCATTTTACACTGTGTTTTGGAACAAAAACCTTTTCTTTAGTCATTTTTTAAAAAAACATAAGATACTGGCACCTCCATTATTAACCCTCTGGGGTCGGCGGACGCACCTGTGTGTCAAATTAGACGTTTCTCAGCGTTTCCATTAATATCTTTGCGATAATACAGTGCGGAAATATGGTTCAAACAGTTCCTGAATCTGTAAATTCTGCCCTTTCAAGTTTGCCACATCATGAGGTCGTACATGACTCACATCTGGAGTTATGAGCCAATGAAGACATCTGCCTCTCACTGTGTGGAACTGGTGGATTTGGGCCTCTTGCCTGTAATTGGTGGATTTGAATGTCTGTCCATATGTTGCATGAAACTGACCAAACATTGGAGCTGAGCCTTTTCCTGATGTGAAAGCCGAATATGACCAACACAGGCTAATAACTATACAACAGTTCTAGATGTCGACCAAACTTCAAACTTCACATTTTACTAGAAAAGTGCTGCATGAAATCTTGAGGCACGTTTACACCACATCTGCAGTCATCTGTGCTGAAGGTCTAATCCGTGAGCACAGACATAGATCTGGTAAGATCCAAAGGAAGGATTTCGCTTTAGGCCCAAAACATACTTTACGCAAGGATGTGAACACGGACGACAGAGCTCAGCCAGGGCACTGCAAACCCTCCGTACTGAAGGGGGCGATAGAGCACAGATCAGAGAGGATCGACTGTTATTCCAACAGCCTCAACACCTGAACGTGGACATTAGAGGAGAATGAGCAGCTTTACCTCTTCTCTTGGGTCGGAAATGTGATAGTCAATCATATTTCATGCCGTGTTTGCGTGAGACTCAGCTGTTCGTCTGCTGTGGCAGTTGAGAAGTTGCTGTTGTTTTAGCGCCCCCTTGCTGTAACGCTCAGAAAGCAGCTCGCGCTTGTGGACTGCACCTTGACGCATTTTTGAACGCAACTACACGTGGCTGCGTAGCTCCAAGCCTTCGTGTCCTTGTGTATAGTATGTTTCGGGCTTCAGAGACCCTCACACTCTGCATTTCGGAATGAAATTCCTGAGACCACTAACACATGGCACCTAATTTTTCTCCCAGACGGATCCTTAGAAAGAACAAATGATTTTCCAGGGCAGTGATGAAGAGGCTGGAGACATCAGGAGTGAGACGTGGCTCCGTAGATAACACTACATACTACCAGTTACAGCATTTATAGAGTGTAGTGTCTTAAGCATAAACTGAAAACTGACAGACCTGTTTAAACAGTAGAGACGTTCAGTGATTTCTGTAAGTTCATAAAGTGGTTTACT
This sequence comes from Pygocentrus nattereri, assembly GCF_015220715.1. Classification (NCBI taxonomy): domain Eukaryota; kingdom Metazoa; phylum Chordata; class Actinopteri; order Characiformes; family Serrasalmidae; genus Pygocentrus; species Pygocentrus nattereri. The sequence continues at coordinate 29,910,377 of NC_051235.1, forward strand.
GCTCAGATTCGGCAGATTAGGCAGAATCGGGCCTTTTAACACCTGTGTGTTCTACATCGCGGAAGTTTTCCTGATAGGGAAAACATTACAGTGGTGGCAGCACTTACGAACGAGAACCGAGACAAAGCCCTCCTTTATACCTGTACCATCTCTCTGATGTAGAATATTGGCTTATTTGTACGTCTTTATTAAAATATTGTCATTTTTCCACGAAAGACATTTCATTCATGGCATTTGGCTGACACTCTTATCCAGAGCGACTTACAATTTGAGCATTTTTACACAGGTAGGCGAAGGTAGCGTTGGGAGTCTTGCCCAAGGACTCTTATTGGTATAGTGAAGGGGGCTTACCCAGGCAGGGGATTGAACCCCAGTCTACAGTGTAGAAGGCAGAGGTGTTATCCACTACACTAACCCACCACGACATCATTTAGGAACCCTCTCTTATTTGAAAAGCTTGTCTTTGAGAATTCCCTGCACAACTACAAAGTCAAGTTAAGGATCTCAGGGCACATTAACCAAAGAGATTAGTTCATGTTTGCTGTCTAATGTTTACTAGAATGTAGTCAGCGTTGTTCAGGTTGTGTGAAGTCAATGTCAGTCACACGTCATTGTCTGTTGTTCGTATTACAGGATTTAAATTTACACTTTTCCTTGATTTTCCAACTAACTGACATGATAATGTTTCATCTCTTCAAAGATTTAAGCACACAAACTAACATTGTTTACTCTGGAAAAGCTTCCAAACATATGATTAATGCAGCGGCTGCAGAGCTGATCCACTCATGTAACGCCACCAGTTACAAGCTTTGTTCAGCAGGTAAATGAGGCCCAAATCTGACCTCTTTCTCCATCAGTGCCACAGTGTCTGTGTGTCAGTGTGAACAGATAATTCTGATCCGAGACGCTTTCATATGTGGTACTGACATCCGATCCGTATCTGATCTGTAGCAATGCTTCAGAATCAGAATTCATGCGAATTTTACGTCAATCCAGCTTAATTTCACGCTTCTGAGACCTCATAAACATTCTGCACCAAAGAATCAGAAGAGACTTATTGCAACCGCTTCATGTTCGAAGAGATTTAGACAGAAATGTCCGAACGTGGCCGTGGGAGAACGAGGCTGCAGCGTCAAAGAACAGAAGAACCTCTTAAACTCCTTGAGACCACCGGTGGTTCCAAAACGCTCTTCGTCATGTTCTTCATTACGTTCATATTCCATAAGCTCCATTCAGAAGCTGGGCGTCGTGTGAGGCTGTAGCTCTTCTCTCCAGTCTAATAGACGGTGATGTCATTTTAAACCCTTATAGTTATGATCCCACGTTTTGTCTAGGGTGACATGGGATCAGTAACATGCCATTAAAATACTGAACTGGTGAGAATTTATTGGAAGTGTGAGGAACAGACCAATATAGAGCTTTTGAAGCAGGGAACGTTCCCACGACTTCGGTTTACATTACCTACATATCTAATAATGTTTAAAGAAAAGCCTTTAATATCATTTTTAAAGAACGTTTTAATGATGTTTATCATTTGAAATAACGTTCCTATAAGGTTCCATGTCAACTAAGACATGACGTTTCTACCTGCCATGTTCAGAGGATGTTTTGAAGATGTCGTGTTATCCTTAGAAGATTCTGGAGATAATAAAACTTCCCACTGAAAACATTAATAGAACACGCACGTGACATTTTCAGAACATTTTTAAAACGAAATTTTTTTATCTAGGATGTCGCTAAGGTTGATATAGCAAGATGTGTCCAGTTCTAGGCTTAGTCCTTAAATCATTAAACCTTCTTGAGGTTCTTTAGACTTTCAAATTCCTCTTTCTGCAAACCAGGACAGGTTCTCCTGTGACCATTACCCAAGGAACCTTACTTTAAAGAACGTAAACATCCACCTACGTCCTTAAAGCTTAAGCAGGGAGACCCCTCCTCTACTCCAGGCGCCGTCCTTCTGACTGTAATCAAAGAACCACTTCGGCCTCCAGAACGGTGTAGATTACAGTACCACATGGTTTATGGGTGGTCAGAAGGGTCAGATGTACATGTAGCCCTACTGGAGATAAATCCTGAGGAGCTGGGTCAGCAGATATCCGTGTGATGAATGAGGCGACGGTGGACGAGACCAAGACCAGTGCAGTTGGAGACCACCACAGTTTTAATGGCCTCTTATCTGAGCTGTGGAGGACTGAAAGTGGACACCAGTGGAGACAGAGACGCTGGTCTCGAGGGTGATGTAGCTCTGAGGCTGTGTAGAGCTCTCTGCTCTGGGCACTGGAACAAGTGAGACAAGTGAGATACACAATGTAAGACATGATGTGAGACGACCTGTAGAATCTGAATGTCTGACCATTTATATCCGTCATTGTGAAGCACGAAGTGCAGGGACAATAAAAAAAAATAAAAATAAAACTAAATAAATAAAATAAAAAGTCTAACACTAGATTTGTTTGTTTGTTTGTTTGTTTTGTTTGTTGGGGCCAAAAAAATATTTATGTCATGCTTTATTTTGATGGGCTATATCTTATAAAAAAACACTTACAATAAAGTCTCAGGAGACAGTCAACAGGGTTAGGATTAATACTTAAACTCGAGGCTTAATCCTCAGCTGTTAATCTTCATGGTTATTATTAAATAACATCTTTACATTTTTCAGTGACAGCTGTGAATTATTCAGTAGCTCCTTTGAATGATTTTGAATCCAAATTGAATTATTCAGCACCTAGTATGAATTATTCATCATATACTATGAATTATTCAGCATGTACTATGCATTACTATGGATTTTTCAGGATCCACTAGGAAGTATTAAGTAGACAATGAATTATTCAGTACCTACTAAAAATCACTATGACTTATTCAGTAACTATTATAAATTACTATCGATCATTCAGTATCTACTGTTAAACTGAAATTTAAACAACGTTATGAAAGTGAGGGATTGAGTTGTAGGCCTTCGTGTATATTCATTAGCTTTAATTGTTGGGTTATTGTGAGGTTTAGGGATGAACTCAGTGTTAGGTTTAGGAGTAGGTTGATTTATTAGGATTAGATTGGATTTAAAGCGAGTGTTAGGTTTTGGATTAGGTGTACATTTAGGATTAGGTTTAGGGTGGATATTAAGGTTGGATTTAAAGCAAGCATTAGGTTTTGGATTAGGTTTAGAATTGGGTTTTGGGTTGAAGTTAAGGTTGGGATTAAAGCAAGCATTAGGTTTTGGATTAGGTTTAAGATTTAGGTTTTGGATTGAGGTTACGGTTGGATTTAAAGTGAGTGTTAGGTTTTGGATTAGGTGTACATTTAGGATTAGGTTTAGGGTGGATATTAAGCTTGGATTTAAAGCAAACATTAGGTTTTGGATTAGGTTTAGAATTGGGTTTTGGGTTGAAGTTAAGGTTGGGATTAAAGCAAGCGTTATGTTTTGGATTAGGTTTAGAATTGGGTTTTGGGTTGAAGTTAAGGTTGGGATTAAAGCAAGCATTAGGTTTTGGATTAGGTTTAGGATTTAGGTTTTGGATTGAGGTTACGGTTGGATTTAAAGTGAGTGTTAGGTTTTGGATTAGGTGTACATTTAGAATTAGGTTTTGGGTGGATATTAAAGTTGGATTTAAAGCAAGCATTAGGTTTTGGATTAGGTTTAGAAATGGGTTTTGGGTTGAAGTTAAGGTTGGGATTAAAGCGAGCATTAGGTTTTGGATTAGGTTTAGAATTGGGTTTTGGGTTGAAGTTAAGATTGGGATTAAAGCAAGCATTAGGTTTTGGATTAGGTTTAGAAATGGGTTTTGGGTTGAAGTTAAGGTTGGGATTAAAGCAAGCATTAGGTTTTGGATTAGGTTTAGAATTGGGTTTTGGGTTATAGTTAAGGTTGGGATTAAAGCGAGCATTAGGTTTTGGCTTAGGTTTAGAATTGGGTCTTGGGTTGAAGTTAAGGTTGGGATTAAAGCGAGCATTATGTTTTGGATTAGGTTTAGAAATGGGTTTTGGGTTGAAGTTAAGGTTGGGATTAAAGCGAGCATTATGTTTTGGATTAGGTTTAGAATTGGGTTTTGGGTTGAAGTTAAGGTTGGGATTAAAGCGAGCATTAGGTTTTGGATTAGGTTTATGATTAGGTTTTGTGCGGAGGTCAAGGTTGGATTTAAAGCGAGTGTTAGGTTTTGAAATAGGTTTAAAATTAGGATTAGTTGTTGGGCTGTGCTCAAGGTTGGATTTTAAGCAAACATTATGTTTTGTATTAGGTTTAGAATTAGGCTTTGAGTTGAGGTTAAGGTTGGATTTAAAGCGACTGTTAAGTTTTGGATTTGGTTGCAAATTAGGATTGTGTTTTGGATTAGGTTTAGATTTTGGTTAAGGGTAAAGGTTGGGGTTGCACTGTGTGGTAAGTTTGGTGATTCATTGGAAAAGTGACGATAAATTCAACAGAAATTGTATTAAATACAAGCTAAAGACAAGCTGGGCATTTACAGTAGAAATGAAAAGGTTGGTACACGAAATTAGACCGAGGTGGCTGAGAAATTCCAGCATGTGCCATATCTGTGTGTTGTTTATTATATTTGGAGTGTCAGGTCGGCCACTCCTCTTCCCCAGGCTCTCTCTGGTCACTGTGGTCAGTTAGGAGAAAGAGAAAGCTTCAGGACAAATTGTGGCCTCTTCCTCTGGACTGAGCTGTACTGCAATTTCAGATTCCACTCAGTGAGAAAATAACGGGAACAACAACAGCTAGGCTGCAGTTAGAGGGGGAAATTCCAGACCAGATGGTGGTTGAAGGATGAAGGTTTGCCGTGGTCAATCACATCACTTACAGGTCCACAGACCACAGGACCAAGGGCGTTACTGTACTTTATAGAAGTGGGTAGAAGTGTTCGCACTCACTAACACTGGCTAATTATTTCTGCTCGTGCTTATTTGTATAAAATTAAATAAAAATAGATATTTTCAAATTGATGGGCTGTAGTAAGTGTGTAGTTCTGACTTTAGTAAGGTAAAGTGTCCTGCAACTCATTTGAAACTCATCCGCAACAGTTTAGAGTGTCTAAACTTTGCAAGGCAAGTTGCATGAAACAGATAATCAAAATTCTCACAGGATCAAGTTGGAAGACATACTGTCAAATGTTTGATTTCATTGGCTCAGTGGGCAAAAAATGTAAAATAGAAGATGGTTTATTATATGGAGCAGTTTCCATCAGGGAGAACCGAGTGGCTCTGAAATCACTTTTTACACACAAGCAAAGTTTCAGTTTCAGATTTATTTACAACTTAGTTCCAAGTTTAAGTTGAATAAAAACTGGCTTTAAACTCAGGATCACAGATGAGCTCCTTTACTATGTTGATCTGTAGGCGTCTGTTCATAAACATAAACCAGCCCAAACTCATTTACTATAAAATGAAATGGTGTTTGTAGAAATTCAGAAAAAAGCCGCGTCAGTCTCGACTGCATATGTGGACATATTTCTATATTGAGCTCTATTTACACAAAGTTAGGTTAGTTCATCATTTATGTTGAACAGACTCTCCCAAAGTTTTACGCTGCTGCGCTGACGTTGAACCGCGTGCTGCACTGGGTCGGTATGACCAACAGGTCAGAACCAGCTCAGAACAAAGTGACCGCTGGGCCCTGATTGGTGCTCTGGCTTTGCGCTTCTTTCGTTTTGACATGTTACGTTTTTATACACACAGAAACCAAAAGGAACGACAGATTTCTCAAAATGTAGGAGGAAAAAGTCGGATATTAGACTCTGAAATGTAGTGGAGTGAAAGGAAAAAGTCGCCCAGAACGGAGAAACTTCAGTACAGATACACCAAAAATACTAAAGTACAGAAACTAATTACATTTACTCAGTTACTCAGTTACTCAGTTACTGTCCAGCACTGCTAAATCGTAGGCTAAGTGAATCTGTTGCATGCAACTTCAATTGTTTTTGAAGTGCTTTGTGTTAAGTTGCATGGAAATTACATTGCAGGCAGCTCATAACAACTAGTTGCATGAAAGTTCTACTGTGTAAAGCCAGGCTTAGTCTTTCACTTGAACCTCCACTGGTTCTTTCAGCAGTTTTATTTGTTCTTCTCAGTAGTTTGTGTCGTCTGTACAGCTTCTCGGTCAGTACCGGCGGAGAGCTTGGCTGAACTGTATGACCAATAAGCATTACAATGCAGAGACGTATTGAGATGCAGATAGACAGGCCATGTCTGTGAAAGTCTCTTACACCTTTCTCACCTCTGCACTCCATTAAGTGGTGTAAATTAAAGCCTGGCTGCTTTTATTCATATGCATGCTTCTCAGCACCGACGCAGCGGAAACATGTAAGCAGTCCTGAACTGACTTAGCATTTGAAATGATGCGTCTCGTGCAATGAATAAGGAGAGCAATCTCCCGTTTTCACACTGACGTCTTTACAACGGGTTTGTGAAATACTTGAATGAGGCTGGGGGTCTTTCAGCATCTGCTTTATAGGGTTCACAATGAACAGGTTCCTTATGTTGACTATGCAGGAACAATGGGTTCTTTTCCAGCATAGGAACTTTCATAAGGAGCTCTGAACTTTTCAGGAATGCAGAACTTTTCTAGAAACTCTGATGTTTTTCAGGAACTCAGAACATGTAGATCCGCCACATCTTTATTTTTGTTGTTTTTTATTTTTCTCCAGCACTGCTGTGTCTGATCCACTCAGACCAGCGCATCACACACTAACACACCACCACCACGTCAGTGTTACTGCAGTGCTGAGAATGACCCACCACCCAAATAGTTCCCGCTCTGTGAGGGTCCATGGGGGTCCTGACCACTGAAGAACAGGGTAACAGAGTATCAGAGAAACAGATGGACTACAGTCTGTAACTGTAGAACTACAGAGTGCAGCTATACAGTAAGTGGAGCTGATAAAGTGGACAGTGAGGGTAGAAATGAGGAGGCGGTCATATATATGTATACAGTACATGTGAAATATATATACATAAATATCTGTATACACACACACACACACAGTAACCCTAATAACCAGAAGAGAAAGGGTTGAATCCATTCAGTTTTAAAAATGAAACATGGAGCTTTTATAAGAAGCGTTTTAAAGTCAGAGGCGCTTTGCTGGTCGTGTAGATTCGTCCTGTTTTCCTCTGATTTAGCAACAAAGGCAGTGCGTTCTCATTCTCCAGCTCCCACAAAGAGGATATACAAATACACTGCACAGAAACAGAGGAACTCCTGCTGTCTCACATCATTTCTCACGAGGGATTTGTGTTTAGATCAGTTCAAATGCATCTAGGAGAAGACAGTCGCTTTGTCTGGAGGAGAAAACAATACTGTGTGATCTTTTCTCTGTTCAAAGCTTCAAAGCGCTGAAGGTTTTATTTCCAAACTTGGCCTGTCAGGCCTAACAGTCTCAAACTGCACCGGATGTTCATCACGGCACCATCAGCTCGGCAGCACCGTCAGCTCCACAGCACAATCGGTCAACCAGCAAACCCAGAGTCGTCCATTGGATTCCCAGACGCAGAAGCGTGATTGGTCACTCCAGAGAACACGTCTCCACTGCTCTAGAGTCCAGTGGCGGCGCTTTACTCCACTGCATTCCACGCTTTGCATTGCGCTTGGTGATGTAAGGCTTGGATGCAGCTGCTCGGCCATGGAAACCCATTCCATGAAGCTCTCTACGCTGTTCTTGAGCTGATCTGAAGGCCACATGAAGTTTGGAGGTCTGTAGTGATTGACTCTGCAGAAAGTTGGTGACCTCTGCTCACTACGCACCTCTGCATCCGCTGACCGCTCTGTCATTTTACGTGTCTGACCACTTCGTGGCTGAGTTGCTGTCGTTCCCAATCGCTTCCACTTTGTTATAATCCCACTGACAGTTGACTGTGGAATATTTAGTAGTGAGGAAATTTCACGACTGGACTTGCTGCACAGGTGGCGTCTGATCACGGTACCACGCTGGAATTCACTGAGCTCCTGAGAACGACCCATTCTTTCACTAATGTCTGTAGAAGCAGTCTGCAGGCCGAGGGGCTTGGATGGGTGACTGAATACTTTTGGAAATATAGTATATCTCTCACATTCTTTTCTTTTCTGTCTCTTTTTCTTTACGTCTCACTCTATTTTGAATCTATCTCTCCTCTCTCTTTCTTTTCAGTCTCTCTCTCTCTCTCTCTCTCTCTCTCTCTCTCTCTCTCTCTCTCTCTCTCTCTCTCTCTCTCGTTCGTAAGGTTTAAGGTTAGTTTTAGCTGTCAGTGTTCTCTGATGGGACAACTGATATGCGTGATGTTCTCTTGCCTCTTTTTGGGGTGAAGTTATGAGGTCAGCTCTGGGGGGCTTTAGTGCAGGGGTCCAGACTGTTTGGGTTTTCACTGACGTGGCTAAATAAGCAGCAGGGGGGACGTCCACAGTCTAATGCATGGATTCCTGTCATGCGTTATGATTTATGAGCCTCGCAGTCAACACCTCCGTCTGGCAGCTACGCTCACTTCTCTCATCAGATCCAAAGATATCAGCCGGACTACGTCCACCAGAGATGACACAAAACAAGCGGGAGCTGGAATTGCCCCGGAGTCCAAGGGAAACTTGGCTTTGTAAGAGGATTAAGGATTTTCTCACATTAGATTATAGAGATGCTATTACATCCAAAACTTCACTTAAGGGGTTCTTTGGAGCTGCGCCATTTAAGAACCACATTGGTTCCCAAAAGAATCCTTCAGTGGGTGTGAAGAACCTTTTTAACCCCTTAAATGACCAGGGGCCACTGGTAGTCCCAAAGTTTTATTACACACTTCTATAAACTAAAAATAGCTCAGCCAGTTGGCACTGAAGTCCCTGTAGTTATGGAAAAATAAGCCTTCGTATGTAATAAGCCTGAGATTTTAAGTTCATCAGACATCCAACATGAATTAATCCAAACAAAGCACGATGTTGGTCATAATTATTGACTATTGAGAGATTTTTGCCTTTTGGTATTTGCTCAGTTGGATTTGAGATGCTAAAAAGTACAGACTTTCTAAAAGTGGTTCTTTTCAAGGACATGATTTGTCCACTTTGTCCACCACTGCAAATAAAATGATCTTAAATATAGCTGATAAATCTAACGTTTGTCCTGTTGAGATTGTTGTAATCTTAATTTAAGATGATTTACCTTAATAGACTTTATTTGCTCATTTTATCTAATTTTATTGATTAAATTTATTTCACTATATTGGCAGGAATTTTGCTTGTTTTAAGAAATGTGCTTAAATGAGCAAAGTTATCTGCCAGTATATTCAAATATCTAATGGTTCAATGGGCAATATTATATATTTATAAATATTATACCATTTTTTTTTGCTGTGTGTTGTCACGTCACTTTGAACTTTTTCTGTATAAACATTTAAAACGAATTGACCAATAGAGGTGAAGCGAAATAACTTTGTCTTACATGATCGTAAAGAACAAAACATTTGTTTACGATAATGTAATATGAAGTTATTATGCTTCACTTGTAAGTGACAGTAAGTGGCTGGCAAATCTTCCTCAGATGGACGAGTGTCTGGAGATGACCGTAGATGAACAAGCGGTCATGTGGCTGCCACTGTGGCAACCACTCGTCTCTCGGGACCCAAAATAAGACTGTCTCATAGAAACGATCACACAGGGACGCCGAGACAGACACTGAAATTACAAGGCGGCATCGATTCGTAAATTGGGAGCAGATATAGGCGAACTGGCTTCGGCAGCACAGCTGGCAGAACCGCTGGAAAAGCCAAAGCCTAAATAACAAACAAAAAGCCTGTATATTCTTCAAAATAAGAGTCAGGGCTGACTGCGCCGTCTTTAGCCTAAATTACTCAGGCAAGAAACTCTATCTGCTCATTTCTGCAATGGCAGCTCTTTGCACACAGTTGATGGGATCTTATAGACCTTAGTGCAATAACGACAGTGTAGTTTTCATGTTTACCTGCTCTCAAGGTGCACCGATCCACTCAGAAGCATCCACTTCACAAACATTTGCTGATTTAATTGCTAAATTGGATCGTAATAATTATATGTCACATTTACAGTGATATGCAAACAACATTGTGATCACTGTCAAAGTGAGAATAAGGCCCACTCCCATTTCTTCTTTTTACCCCAGCCCTCGTTTTCGAGTGTCACCTTAACCCCTTAGAACTGAGCTACAGGGTAGTGGTTGAGATCTTCCCTCTGAAATGAGACCCTCTAATAAAAGAGCATCACTTCATTAACAGCTACCAGCGCTGCTCTGTAGGCGACCCTGCCCGTCTGCAGGGACAGCAGAGGAGGGGAAAGTTCAGCTCCTCACTGCTGGGCTTTAGTTACATTTAGTTTGTGTTAAGTCTTAACTTTGTGTTAAGTTTTCATGATGAATGGTTTAAAATTAATCATAAAAAATCTTCTATTAACTTTGATTATCTGTTAATAATGTTTTTCCCTTCTTCTGTAAAGTTATCATTTTGGATATGTGCAATATATGTGATGTTTCATATATGTGCTAAATATGCATAACCATGCCATTCTTTATATTTTTAAATATATGTAAAAGTATGAGTTTTTAATACTTTCATCTACAAAAATAAGGAAATATATTTCAAACTTGACATTTATTTTGAAAAATAAATGGAAATATATATCTTTTGCATATGGGATGTCTGTTTTCTATCTGGTATGGATCTTAACAGACAGCACGTGTATTTAAGTGGAGGCTTAACAACAAGGGCTTTTTAAATGCCCACCAGAGCATTCTTGGGTACCTATAAGTGTAAACCAATAGTGGTTATTGCTCCACAGAAACAACAAGCCAAGTTTCTTAGACGGGCCTGAGGGAGAGTGGTGTACATCTTGACTCCAGGGGCTTTCTAACACTAGATTTAGCATGCCGAATATAAACCCATCCATCAGCATGGCACGGCTATCTGTGACCATCTGTGACCACTCTACCCAGAAGAACACGGCTTCAGAACCAAAGAGAGAAATGTGGAGAAACAAGAACCATATGACAAAAGACCACAATGTAGTCAAGGCAAAATCTCCAGCCCACTGCCCATCTTCCTGTTGGAAGTGCTGGGCGCACTGGGGTGGGGTTAGTTTGGACAGGCTGAGAACTGAGCCAATGCTGACTTAAGCATCTGACAACATTTGTTTTGAAGAGTTGTTTAAAACAGGGCACAGCTTGTAATGCAGCGAAATGACATTATTAAGGTAACCGAATGATCCCATTAAGATGATTGCGTGCTTTTCTTGCCAGTTGGTGGGTGCACACAAGAACATGGTATGCTTGGCACTGTCTGTTCAAACCATTGTGGTTCCTCTCAGATCTTTTATGCTTTGGCTGAAATGCTGCTTTCTACTTTAAAACTTGTAATGCAAAAAAAGTCATTCGTTCTATTAGAAACGTTTGCCAAACTAATAAAAGGAAAGCAAACAACCAGAGACAGAAAGAGAAAGGTGTGGAGAAGAGCCTGTGGGTTCCTGGAGGTGTGACCTCTCACAGCTGCTCCGTCCATATGAGCTCTGGCCTTCTCACCAGGACGGAGGTGAAAGTGTGAAGTGGATGTAAGTGCGACTTTGGCCTGGTTGTGAGGTTCCACCTGCACAGTTAGAGAAGCCTCAATGTTTCCGTTCAGCTGTTTTATTGGAAAAAATACACAAAACTGTCAATAAAAGCTTCTAGAAGTATACATATAAATGACGCATAAACCTCCAGCAGGTCCTGGCCAAGTCACTCTCCTCTAGCCATAAATGACACCAGCAATCAATTCGGGCCCCCAAGCCTCCAGATATTTTCTTACATGCACTGTTAGAAATGAAGGTTCTGTTCAGGTACATTTTTCGTTCATCAAGGTACAAACGATGTAAATGTTCCCTCGAAGGTACAGAAGCAGTTTTAAGGTCTAACTGTAAACCTTAAATAGGTTTTTCCAGATGAAAAGTGTGTGTTTGTACAGTTTCATAATCTAATGTTTTAAAACAGAACAATAAGATACAGTGCATCCGGAAAGTATTCACAGCGCTTCACTTTTTCCACATTTTGTTTTGTTACAGCCTTATTCCAAATTTAATTATATTAATCTTTTTCCTCAAAATTCTACACAAAATACCCCATTGTGACCATGTGAAAAAAGTTTTCTCGAGAGTTTTGAAAATGTATTAAAATTAAAAAACAAAGAAATCATATTTACATAAGTATTCACAGCCTTTGCCATGAAGCTCAAAATTGAGCTCAGGTGCATCCTGTTTCCACTGATCATCCTTGAGATGTTTCTACAGCTTAAATGGAGTCCACCTGTGGTTGATTGGACATGATTTGGAAAGGCACACACCTGTCTATATAAGGTCCCACAGTTGACTGCATGTCAGAGCGCAAACACCAAGCATGAAGTCAAAGGAATTGTCTGTAGACCTCCGAGACAAAATTGTCTCGAGGCACAAATCTGGGGAAGGATACAGAAAAATTACTGCTGCGTTGAAGGTCCCAATGAGCACAGTGGCCTCCATCATTCGTAAATGGAAGAAGTTCGGAACCACCAGGACTCTTCCTAGAGCTGGCCGGCCGTCTAAATTGAGCGATCGGGGGAGAAGGGCCTTGGTCAGGGAGGTGACCAAGAACCCAATGATCACTCTGTCAGAGCTCCAGCGTTCCTCCGTGGAGAGAGGAGAACCTTGCAGAAGGACAACCATCTCTGCAGCAATCCACCAATCAGGCCTGTATGGCAGAGTGGCCAGGCGAAAGCCACTCCTTAGTAAAAGGCACAAGGCAGCCCGTCTGGAATTTGCAAAAAGGCACCTGAAGGACTCTCAGACCATGAGAAACAAAATTCTCTGGTCTGATGAGACAAAGATTGAACTCTTTGGTGTGAATGCCAGGCGTCATGTTTGGAGGAAACCAGGCACTGCTCATCACGAGGCCAATACCATCCCTACAGTCAAGCATGGTGGTGGCAGCATCATGCTATGGGGATGTTTCTCAGCAGCAGGAACTGGCAGACTAGTCAGGATAGAGGGAAAGATGAATGCCGCAATGTACAGAGACATCCTGGATAAAAACCTGCTCCAGAGCGCTCTTGACCTCAGACTGGGGCGACGGTTCATTTTTCAGCAGGACAACGATCCGAAGCACACAGCCAAGATCTCAAAGCAGTGGCTTCAGGACCACTCTGTGAATGTCCTGGAGTGGCCCAGCCAGAGCCCAGACTTGAATCCGATTGAACATCTCTGGAGAGATCTGAAAATGGCTGTGCACAGACGTCTCCCATCCAACCTGATGGAGCTTCAGAGGTACTGCAAAGAAGAATGGGCAAAACTGCCTAAAGATAGGTGTGCCAAGCTTGTGGCATCATATTCAAAAAGACTTGAGGCTGTAGTTGCTGCCAAAGGTGGTTCTACAAAGTATTAAGCAAAGGCTGTGAATACTTATGTAAATATGATTTCTTTGTTTTTTAATTTTAATAAATTTTCAAAACTCTCGAGAAAACGTTTTTCACATGGTCACAATGGGGTATTTTGTGTAGAATTTAGAGGAAAAAGATTGATTTAATTCAATTTGGAATAAGGCTGTAACATAACAAAATGTGGAAAAAGTGAAGCGCTGTGAATACTTTCCGGATGCACTGTAAAAAGCCTGGGGCGTTTATACAACTTAGAAAATGTAATTTAGTAGTGGCTGGTTAGTGTAGTGGTTAACCCCTCTACCTTCTACGCTGTAGACTGGGGTTCAATCCCCACCTGGATAAGCGCCCTACACTATACCGATAAGAGTCCTTAGGCAAGACTCCTAACACCACCTTCGCCTACTTGTGTAAAAATGATCAAATTGTAAGTCGCTCTGGATAAGGGCGTCAGGTAAATGTAATTTCAATTATGTTACCTAACCAAAGGTACTGAGATGAACCCTTGAGGGTACCACTCCAGCAACAGTTTAGAGTGTAGTTGCTTTATCAAAAATCAATTAAGCATTAATGTGATGGACTGGCGACCTGTCCAGGGTGTATCCTGCCTTCCGCCCAAAGACAGCTGGGATAGACTTCAGCAACCCCCTGCGACCCTGAAGGAGTAGCGGCTTAGAAATTGTGTGTATGTGTATTAATTCTTGTTCTATTCTAGAATATGATTAGGTGAGTAGGGTGTTCCACAACCAAGTTGGATGTTGCTTAGGGCCACAAAATGTTCAAATATTATCAGGAGGTGCAACTTGCACTGCCAAGAGACCGCAGTCTTAGGGTACCTACACTCTAAGAGATAAAGGTACTAAACTGTCACTGGGGCGTACTGTCAAAGGTACATCTCAGTACCTTTAGTCAAGGAACATAATTGTTCCATAATCTATTGAAATAATATTTTCTAAGTGGTACTGACTCTACACACCCCGTCTCGACTCCAGGCTTTTTAGTTTATTGTTCTCTTTTAAAACATTAGGATATGAACAGGTACAAATATTTGGACCTTTATTTGGACCTTTAAACAATTGGACCTTAAAACCACTGCTATACCTTTTAGGGTACACTTACATTGTTTGTACCTTGATGAATGAAAAATGTACCTCCACTGGGGGGCCTTTCTACCCACCCAGAGAGAGCAAGGGCTGTTGTGAAAAGGGAATGGTTTGATTTACTTTTGTCAGAGGTTTCCTCAATGCACAAGATCAATTCTATGAAAGCACTTCTTTGTTACTTTGTTTGAAGGTAGTAACCCAAGTAACAAGTCGTAATATTTGTTTTTACTCTGTGTAATGTTTTCTGCACTCGTGTGTCTACATGCCTACATCCCTTGAGGGACTTTTCAGCCATGCTAACTTTCATTATATTCATAGGTGAGTGATAGGCTTGCTGTCTGTTAACCAACACTGAGGAACACCCGATGACCCCCTACTTTGAGCTGGACCTTCACGATGCACTGGATTGGAATCGATGCACTGTATCGCACCCGCATTTAGCCCAACATGTCTCATGGTTCTGCCCAAATGTTCTCGTTATGAGAGCACATCTGGATCTGTGAGACTACTGCACCTCAATCAGCCAGCACAATGGATGAGGGGCTGCCGTTGAAGTGACCCCAGGTGAAAAAGTGCTTGGAGACAGGGAAATGGTCACTCAGCTGATCTTGAGTCAAAGTCCTACAACTCACCGTGGAACTTGCACTGCACAGATGTCCTCTTTTTTAGCTGCAGTAGCTCTTAGTGTTCGGGGTCCTCTAGTTCAAAGTCATATGGATGAATAATGGATTTACAGCAGGAGGCCACCTGGTAATACATATGTTCCTTTTATTTTGGGTCAATTATATTGGGCAGGGTGCTGACAGGGTGTCCACTGCTGTGAAACCTGCAACATCCACCAATGGAACTGATTACCTCCTAATGATGCAGTTTCTGGTGATGGCACTTGTGAAGTACTTTCCTAGCTATTTGGGCTTGATTCTCACCATGGATTCCAGGAACTGCTCTGCAATTGACTTCTTCCCTAAGAGTTCTGAGGCTATGGTTTTCAAACCTGCCCTCAGGGAACTCCGGATGGTCCAATTTTTTTGCTCTATCCCTAAGTTAGACTGAGGCAAGATCTGGACCATCTAAGCATCCCTGAGGACTAGTTTGAGAACCACCGGTCAAAGGCAGCAGAGTGCTATGGAAACATTTTTAGAAGAAATGTTCTTCTAGTTTGGTGCCATGAACAATTCCACAGCAGCCAGGAAAAAAAAAAGTGGTGGCACATCCTGAAGATCAAGGATACAAGCATTGACCACTTGCGTTTGTAGAATTACAGACTGGTTGACCTTCACCTTCCAGCTTGCTATTTTTGTCATCTGACATTAGGGACAGCCACCTCCCCCTTGTCCAGTGGGAATCATGAATTCAACAGGTGTACCCCTAGGCTGTGTTAACTACAACAGCACTTCAAGGTAGTGCATGAGTTAGCAGTCTGGGCTCAGACAGGCTTTGATATCATCACAAATAAGCCAGTAAGAAATGCTGATGTGGTCAGGAAAGACCTGAAGACAGACCTGTCCTTGTAGCTCAGCAGGCACTGGGCGAGATCTGGAGTGGGACTTGGATGTGCCTGAGGTGAGATGGGCTGCAGTGCAACACTACTGCTGGCACTCTACCTGCCCTCGATACACCCCACAGTGAGCCAACAGGGGCCAAAGACAACATATGCCCTGATGCAGTTCCCAGCCCACTGGGTGCTACTTCAACTCTGATGTGGAGTGGTGCCCACAATGCCAGTGTCAACTTCCCCGGAGATTTAAAGACTTCATGCTGAACTTTGTCATTGCTGAAGTTGCCTTGAGTATGAAATACAGTCATGTGCCAAAGTCTGAGTGTCAAATTGCATGTTCTGATTTTTTAAGTGAAAATGCTTCTTCTACTATGAGGAAAATCAACAAAACATGTCAGTTGTTCAGGGGTGCCCAAACCTTTGCATACGACTTTAGTTTATTGAGAAGATTTACTATAGTTTAACTACTTTTTTAAGTTACTGAGATTTTTTTTTTCTGCTCTCTGTAAGTTATTTGGCCAATACCAGTATTTTAAAGTCAATGATATTTTACTCTCTCTAACCCAGGAGTTGACAACCCAAGTGTTCAAACCACTTTGGGAGCCACAACACTTTATGTCCATTTTACCCTCTTGGCTGTAAATCTGTCTCAGTATATGCAAATGTCCTAGTATAGGCAAAAAAATAATATAAGACTTCAAGCTTTGAGCTTTAACTCAGCTGTAGCTGCTTTTCTCGTAAAAGTAGAAGTTTTTTGTAAAATGTCTCTCAATATTTGCTATTTGTAGGAGCCTGAAGTCGCTTCTCATTCACCCGTTTCTTGCTCTAATTGTCCCGTTCCACCTTAAATGGTGCCTGAGGAACCAGAATGTAACTGCTGCACCATTTAAGGTGGAACGGGAAAATTTGAATGAGAAACTGACTACAGGTTTCTCGTTGCAGATTAAACGTAATCCAGCTGGAGTGATTATAAACACAACTAAGTCCATTCGTCTCCAAATTAACGAGGTTCGTCTTAAATCTCTCTCTTTGCCATTTTATTAGCTACTAGCTGGGCGAGACTGTATTGCTCGCCCAGCTGTATTGTCTGTATTGCTATGGTGACCAGCCGTCTTTTATACTAATGTTGTTTGCTATCCGGTGTCGATCAGAGGAGGACGGGTTCCCCTTTTGGGTCTTGGTTCCTCTCAAGGTTTCTTCCTTTTGCTCTTAGGGAGTTTTTCCTTGCCACTGTTGCCATTGGCGATGCTCACGGGAGCTGGGACCACAAAGCTGCTTTGAGACAGCACCTGTTGTAAAAAGCACCATATAAATAAACTTTGACTTGACTTGATCTTCAGGGTTAAAGGGTGAATCAGCAGTTCTACATTAACTCCAGCGTTTAAGACCATTTACTGTTAAACTGTGTTGAAGGATCAGCAGAGCTTTATTTTACTGTAGAGGAGGATTATTTTATTATTACCTACTGATCTGATTCAGCTGTGGAGCCACGACAGGGCAGTGAAAGAGCCGGAAGTTGCCGATTCCTGGTTCAGCCAAATAAACTACAGTGATAGGCAACAGTTTGGATGCTCCAAACAAATTTTATGCTCTGTTAATTTTACAAGTGCACATAAATGAACATCCTCTACAGGGACACACCTCTGCACATTTCAGTACACGATAACTGTTTGTTTGCTGAATTTAACACATTGGTGAAAAATAATAAGGCACAAAATGTGGCTTTGTGCGTAAGTTAGGGCATATTTCACGTATTCTGTTGTAGAAGATGCGCTGATTTATTTCACTGAGAACATTTTCATTAAAAGCAGGACCTGGAATTTGACCAGGGAGATACGACTGTATCTCAAAGACAGGGCAAAATAATCGTGGACTGGCTCTGCTGAGCCTGAGGTTTCATCCAGCGGGTGATATAAGTTAAACATGCATATTACAGGCTGGTGGACAGTGTGTGTGTGTGTGTGTGTGTGTGTGTGTGTGTGTGTGTGTGTGTGTGTTGGGGGGGGGGGGGTGTTCTGTGATTCCATTTTTCAGTTTTTGAAATAATTTAGAACCTGTTGGGTGTAAACGGACCAAAAGAAACGGCTCAAAAAGACGTGGAAAATTGTCGGGATCCTTGGACTCCCATTAAAATAAAGTGTGTTTTTTTGGAGATACGAGGTTTGGAGCGAACTGGACGTTAGAAATTAACGTATGATTCTTTTGTAGGATTAGTGTTGTTTATGTGAGTTGGCACGTAAAGAGGGTTTACATCTTCAATCTACCTCTCTTTTCCTCTCTCCCTCTCTCATTCTTACTCTCTCTCTATCTCCCTCTTTCTGCTTTTACTCGCTCTGTAGCTCTTTCTCCAACTCTTTCACTCAGTTTTGTTGTTCTCCCTCTCTTTCAGTCTCTTTCTCACTCCTTTCAGTCTCTGTCACTCTCATTCTTTTACTATCCATCTTTTGCCACTCTCTCTTTTATTCTCACCCTCTCACACTTTTTAATTCTCTTTATTTATTTATTCTTTTTTTAATCTATAACTCAGTTTCTCTCTGTCCTTTACCGCTCCCTCTCTTCCTCTCTCTCTTTCTGCCCTTCTCTGTCCACCTGTCTCTCTCTCACTTTCTCTCTCTCTCTCTCTCTCTCTCTCTCTCTCTTTTACTCTTGCGCTCTCTCTGTCTCTCTCTCTCTCTCTCTCACTCTTGCTCTCTCTATCTTTCACTGTCACTCTCTCTCTCCTTTCACTCTCGCTCTGTCTCTCTCTCTTTCTCTCTCTCTCTCTCTCTCTCTCTCACTCTTTCACTCTCGCTCTCTCTTTTTCTGCCTCTCTCTCTCTCTCACTCTTTCACTCTCGCTCTCTCTCTCTTTCACTCTCTCTCTCTTTCACTCTCTCTCTCTCTCTCTCTCTCACTCTCGCTCTCTCTATCTTTTACTCTCACTCTCTCTATCTTTCACTCTCTCTCTCTTTCACTCTCGCTCTCTCTCTTTCACTCTCTCTCTCTCTCTCTTTCACTCTCTCTCTCTCTCTCTCTCTCTCTCTCTCTCTCACACTCTCGCTCTCTCTATCTTTCATTCTCACTCTCTCTATCTTTCACTCTCTCTCTCTTTCACTCTCGCTCTCTCAATCTCTCTCTCTCTTTCACTCTCGCTCTCTCTTTCACTCTCGCTCTGTCTATCTCTCTTTATCTCTCTCACTCTCTCTCTCTCTTTCACTCTCGCTCTGTCTCTCTCTTTTTCTCTCTCACTCTCTCTCTCTTTCACTCTCGCTCTCTCAATCTCTCTCTCTCTTTCACTCTCGCTCTCTCTATCTTTCATTCTCACTCTCTCTATCTTTCACTCTCTCTCTCTTTCACTCTCGCTCTCTCACTCTCTCTCTCTCTTTCACTCTCGCTCTCTCTTTCACTCTCGCTCTGTCTATCTCTCTTTATCTCTCTCACTCTCTCTCTCTCTTTCACTCTCGCTCTGTCTCTCTCTTTTTCTCTCTCACTCTCTCTCTCCTTTCACTCTCGCTCTGTCTCTCTCTCTTTCTCTCTCTCTCTCTCTCTCTCTCTCACTCTTTCACTCTCGCTCTCTCTTTTTCTGCCTCTCTCTCTCTCTCACTCTTTCACTCTCGCTCTCTCTCTCTTTCACTCTCTCTCTCTTTCACTCTCTCTCTCTCTCTCTCTCACTCTCGCTCTCTCTATCTTTTACTCTCACTCTCTCTATCTTTCACTCTCTCTCTCTTTCACTCTCGCTCTCTCTCTTTCACTCTCTCTCTCTCTCTCTTTCACTCTCTCTCTCTCTCTCTCTCTCTCTCTCACACTCTCGCTCTCTCTATCTTTCATTCTCACTCTCTCTATCTTTCACTCTCTCTCTCTTTCACTCTCGCTCTCTCAATCTCTCTCTCTCTTTCACTCTCGCTCTCTCTTTCACTCTCGCTCTGTCTATCTTTCTTTATCTCTCTCATTCTCTCTCTCTCTTTCACTCTCGCTCTGTCTCTCTCTTTTTCTCTCTCACTCTCTCTCTCTCTTTCACTCTCTCTCTCTCTCTCTCTCTCACACTCTCGCTCTCTCTATCTTTCATTCTCACTCTCTCTATCTTTCACTCTCTCTCTCTTTCACTCTCGCTCTCTCACTCTCTCTCTCTCTTTCACTCTCGCTCTCTCTTTCACTCTCGCTCTGTCTATCTCTCTTTATCTCTCTCACTCTCTCTCTCTCTTTCACTCTCGCTCTGTCTCTCTCTTTTTCTCTCTCACTCTCTCTCTCTTTCACTCTCTCTCTCTCTCTCTCTCTCTCTCTCTCTCTCTCTCACACACACACACACTCTCTTTCACTCTCTCTCTCTCTCTCTCTCTCTCTCTCTCTCTCTCTCTCACACTCTCTCTCTTTCCCTCTCTCTCTCTGTCTCTCTCTCTCTCTCTCTCTCTCTCTCTCTCTGTCTTTCTCTCTCTCTCTCTCTCTCACACTCTCTCTCTTTCACTCTCTCTCTCTGTCTCTCTCTCTCTCTCTCTGCATCCCTCAAAGTAAAGTCCCGATCCTCCGGCTCTGCTCTGATTGGTCCACTCCTCCCTTTCCTCCCTCCTCCCCGCCTCCCCCTCTCCACCGGCTGCCGCTCTGGGCTCGTGCTGTGTGGAGGCTACGCACACACACAGTCACTCACTCACACGGGGAGCGCTACCTGTCCGCGAGCCCAGCAGCAGCAGGAGGAGGGGAAGCTTGCACGCGATGCCCGAACGCTGCCCCGCGCGCGCCCGCGGACTCCCGGTCACCGGTTTGCTGAGGAGGAGTGTGTGTGTGTGTCCGCATGGATCTATCGCCGCTGCCGCTGCTGCTGCTGTGCGCCGCGCTGAGCCTCAGCCAGGGACACGAGCAGGCACGTGACGCTGCCGCTTTGTTTATGTAGTTGTTTGTTTACTTGTTTACATGTTTACCCGGTGATCCAGGTAAAGTGCAAGTGTGTGCACGTGTGCGCGCGCATGCATGGGTATGCGTGCTTGTGCATGCATGTTTGCGTAAATCGGCGCGCGTGCGCTTGGATGTGCTGTCGTTGAAGCGCGCGTGGGTGCGCGTATACGGTGCACGGCACTGTGCAAAAGTGTTGGCACCCGAGAAACCGCCGTGTGAAGTCTGTGCGGTAAACATTGGTTCAGCGCTGTTGTGGCTCGTGCGCTGAAGCTCTGACCGAAGCTCTCTGTGAAGGAGCCCGGTATTACCTGTAGTCATCATCAGTACCTGCTTTGTGTTTGTGTTTGTCTGTGTTTGTTGTGGTGTTGAACAAAACTCACTGGCCAGTGTTTAAACTCCTGCTCTTATAACTGCTGTGTGTGCTCTGCAGACTCGTCAGTGTTCCTCAGCCTCAGACTCGTGTCCCGGAGCCACCGGCCTCAACCACGGTCAGT